>NW_003302548.1:22198358-22510867 GCF_000004255.2 Arabidopsis lyrata subsp. lyrata | reverse complement strand
TGAGAAGTGGGAAGTGGGTATTTAGTTCTCCGAGATGATGAGCCGTCAAAATCATTATATGTTTTCTGTAAGTTACGAGAGAGATAGTAAGTAGAAATTAATGATTAGTGTTGATTATTTTGGTTAATAGGGATAAGTCGTTGATTGATGCTAATTATTTCTTCAAATAGTAGGCCCTAAGTTGTAAACGTTCAAAATATTTCATAGGCTTAGGTTCCCCATCCCATCTCATGCAATGCGAGTTCATGATATCTTTTGCTTGTTGTCATCTTTCAAAATCTTCTCTTTTTTCAAAAATAATCATGAAAATCTCTTTTCTCTTTAGGGACGTATATTTGCGTGAATATATATATTTTACGCATAAATAATTAGATATTGATGTATAAAACATAGGGTTCCATACAAAAATCGGAGGAAAAAAGTGGGGTGTTACATGCAAGCAGTGCCGGCTCAGATGGGTGGGCGGGCGGTGCGACGGCCAGGGGTCCAATCCCGTAGTCCAATAATTAAGGGCCCATTTTCTAAAATATTTTTTAAAAAATATTAAAAAATTAGATTATAACACAAAAATAAAATTTAAAAAAGTCTATAAAATTTTTTATTTATTGTTTTTAGTATTAGTAATTAATATTTTTAACAAAAATAGTATAAAGATTTTTTTTTGCCTTAGGGCCCATAAAAATGTTGAGCCGGCACTGCATGCAAGGTCAACACGATAGCTGGTGCGGTCGGTGTAAATATAAAAGTATACAATCTAAATATCAAATGGTAAATTCAAAATATCCATCAACTAATTTTCGTTAGAGGTTAATATAGCCAACTAAGCAAAGGCAATCTTCTGGCATAATCATTTGGATATGTCATACTCCCTCCGTTCCTTGAAGTTTGATGTTCTAGTGTTTTGAGTTTGTTCCACAAAGATTGATTTTCTAGATTTTTTTTTATTTTTAATTAATTGATTTTAGTAAATCGTAGATTTCAAGGCGTAATGATTAACTATTTCAGATTACTATTGGTTCATAGTTTATTAAAAAATATTTAATAAAAGTAAATAATTAAACAATGATTGTTTCTTAAAAAATGTGAAATGTTTAAAAAATCAATCTTCTAGGAACAGAGGGAGTATCATATTTACCAGAACACTTTACCATTCACAATATTGTATTAACCAAAAGTTTATACTCCATCTCTTTCATAAATGTTGATTTTTTAATAATTTTCTCAAACATATTTAAAACATTTAATATTGTGTTATTAATAATCATTTTGATTTCCAATAATACTGTATGCACCGTTTTCTACACTAAACAGTCCCAATAATTATAAACCTCTGTTAATTCAATTTCTTCATGTATCTTCCATTCATATTTTTGAACTTCATTAAACTGACCATAATTAATAGTCTAATATATAGCATAGAGAAAAAATCTTACTGATCTTCATACAAAAAACAATGAAATTTTTTAGAATTAATTAAAATAATTAATCTTAGTGAAAAAAACATTTCCACTTCGCCGTGTATGATCACCGACCATGTGTCCATGTCCTTCTCAGTCATCTCCGCCGCCGTTTAATTCTTCCTCCGTTCGTTTTGCCACGTCTTGCTGATGTTCTCCTGACAAGCTCCGCGCCGCCTCATCGTAAGAACTCGCCGCCGTCTCTGCCGTTAGAAACGTTCCAAGCCACTTCCTTGATTTCGAACTCGGATCCCATATCTCCGCCGCCCATTTACCCGATGGCTTTTTCCTCACTCCTTTGTATTTCTTCTCCTTCTCTATCTCTCGGTGCGGCCGTTGTAATGTGCAGCCTTCGCAACCGATGATGCGACAGAGAGGACTATTAGAATATGGGCTTCCAACTCAAAACCAATTGGCAATGAGTGGAGTGACCCATATCCCTTATATATTACTTAGGATCCCTTCCAACTTCCGATGTGGGACATTATGTCCTAATACGCCCCTTCGAGATGATGGCTCTTTGGCCATTAATCTCGAAATGTTCGGGCTTAGATCGACGGCATCAATTTTGGGCCTTGTCGATGATTGGACCATCTTTAGGTCGGATCGGGTTGGACGTGTGTGGATCGGGCTCTGATACCATATTAGAATATGGGCTTCCAACTCAAAACCAATTGGCAATGAGTGGAGTGGCCCATATCCCTTATATATTACTTAGGAGCCCTTCCAACTTCCGATGTAGAACATTATGTCCTAATAAGGACAAGGGCCAGCGTCTGGAGGCGAAAGACCTTCGCTTGCGATCAAATTTGATGATGACGCGTCAGCTCTGGAGTTAGATATCACTTGTTGCAGAGCAGAGACCATGATCTCGTGCTCTTGATTTCTTGTCAAGTACGAAGAAGAAGGTGATCACCTTCTGATGGTGCAACAAGGGTGACATTTTCGTGTTGATCATTAGATGGAACGTTTTCTGAATGATCCATTTTGGTGGGATCAAATGGTGTGAAGATTTAAAAACAAAAGGGAGTGACTAGGGACCTTTTATAGCCAATGAATTGAAACATAAACGTGATATATACCTTTTTAGCATTTCTATGGCCGTATTTTGCTACCATTCGTCGAAATTATTAGTTACATGAATGTGGTTAAACAGAAGAAAATAAAAGCATATAAGCTACATTTCACTGTCTGTAGGCGGAAAAAGGTACACGAAGACAAGCATGTTCGTTTGACAAAAAAAAAAACATCATGTTCTGCTCGTGTGTGTGTTTTTACAAAATAATTTAGTCAAATATGATTTAAAATACATTTTGTTTGTTAATTGATTTAAGATAATTTGAGTGAATTGTAGACTATATACGGGTTTGAATTTGATAAGATAATGTAATACTGTAACTCTTTAATCAAATTCAGTAATTCACTAAGTTTTCTAATATGTTCTAATTAATCAACAAAAGCCGCACATATTTATCAAATTTTAAATGGTCTCTAATATTTAAAAGTTAAATAATGTATTTTTATAAACAAAATATACTCTCTCCGTTTCATAATATAAGGCGTTTTGGAAAAAGTTTTTTGTTTCGCAATATAAGTCGTTTTCGAGTTTTGATACAAATTATATATTACTTTAATATTTTATGATTATTTATATTATGTAGTCTCTTTTATGATTGGTTGAACTTTTTAAAAGTATTATCTTTTTAATTGGCGTGCTTTCATCTAGAATGACTTATATTATGAAACGGAAGGAGTATAATATATAAAAAGATGGATATATTGAAAGATTTTAATATAATTTTTAATCAATATTTATTAATAATATGTTAAAGATAATATATATATATATATGTGACATTTATATATATATATATATGAAACTTTTTAAAAATATATATATAAGACATTTAAAAATGTTATGTTTTCATTTTCTTTGTAAATAAATAAAAAAGTTTTTTGAAATTCTTATATTTACAAGTTTGCATCACACTTATTTCAATCATTTTTCATCAGACCATCACTTATTCCGTCTGTTTCACTTTCACATATACTATTGGAATTGAAGGGAAAAAAGGCCGCGTCGTTCTCGTAAAGGAGCACGTTTCGAATAAGCATGTGGGTCTCAATGGCACCGTCTCATGTAATCCACGCGGCAAGAACTTACTGCATCTTTAGATTTTGTTCCTTTCGTTACATTATTATTAATATATGGTATTATGTACCCAAGTTTCGATTATCAGTTCATACTATCCACTTTCTATAATTAGAGTATAACTTCTATATAAAACAAATTAGCTCTTTCACCGAGTAAACCAATCAACTTCTTAATCTACATGTCACTTTCGAATTCATATTGTACCATTTTATGCAGAGTTGGCTTGTACACTGTACAGAACATATCATGTTTTAAATATATATATATATATATTTATGTATATAAGTATTTATCCAAGTCAGCATTTAAGTCATTAATGTACTGTTCGGAATTTGTCAATTATTCTAGTTTCAAGCCGATTATTCAATAGAGAGAGTCAAGTAGACTATCGCAGACAAATAAACGCTGGCTTCACATTGCTGCTCACTTCAGCATATCGTACTCAAATTTAATTTCCCTACCAAATTAAGATATTTACATTGTAAGCATTTTTTAACTGGTAAGACTAAAATTTGCTTAACTTGTAGTATATTATTTGATAATTACTCCATTTTCAGTTTGGGAATATTGTGGTTTTAGATGCTCGGACTAAATCAATGATCGACTCCATCATCATAAACAGAGTGTCTACCTTCTGTGGTGTGGAGTATCTGCCTCAAATAAAGTGCAATTAAGAAACAGAGGAGAAAACTCTTCCATAAACAGAGGTTTTCATCATCACAAAACAGCCCAAAAGCCAAAATAATGATAAAGCCCAACCAAATGCAAATGTTAAAGCTCACTAAATAGAGAGGTCTTTATCAAAACTTTTTGGGCTCTATAGAACTTTTTTTTCCCTCAAAACTTGAATTTGAAGACCTCTTAGTAAAAAAAAAAAGAGAAACCCTACTTAAGTGGTGGGTTCTCATACAAAATACCACAACTCCTCTGAATAATGTATTAATTTCTCCCCCAAAGCATCTATAACTACTATAACTATCGCAATATAGCTTATTATTCCTCGCCGTTTATAGTTATGATCACCGACCAAACACTTTTTCAGTCATCTCCACCGCCAAGTTCTTTAATTTGTGCCACGTCTCGCTGATCTTTTTCCAACAAGCTCAGCCGCTGCCTCATCGTAAGCATGCGCTGCCATCTCCGCCGTTGGAAACGTTCCAAGCCACCTCCTTGCTCTCATACTCGGATCCCATATTTCCGCAGACCATTTTCCTGATAAATAACTTAATAAAGTAATAAACCGGTGGAACGTACAGACTCAAAAGTTGTTGGAACATAACATACTAATTAGAACAAAATTTACCTGATGGCTTCTTCCTCACTCCTTTGTGTTTTTTCTCCTTCTTTACCTCTTCATGCCGTGGGAATGCGCACCCGTAGCAACCGGTGACGCCGCAAAGAGGACAAGGGCCAGCGTCCGGAGGTGGAAGAGCTTCACTTGCAATCCAGTGAGATGATGACGTATCACCTCCAGTGTTGGATATCACTTGTCGCAAAGTAGAGACCATGATACCATGCTCTTGATCTCTTGTCAAATAAGAAGGTTGTGAAACAAGGGTGAAATTTTCGTTTTGAACATTTTTTGAATAGTCCATTTTCGTGGTGTCAAACTGATAATACTTATATTTAGTGACTGGGAAAGATCAAAAGTGTTGTCAACTTGTCATGAAGATTTGAAAACAATCTAAGTTTATATAGTAGGAAGGTGAAGTCTACGTGGCTACCAAAATCTAATATATGTACATGTTGGTCCCTTGTGAATCTAAAATTTTGAAGTTATAGTACACGCGGCACAAAAGTTGTTACATACTCCTACTTAGAATGTTACTCCTGTAATAATAAATGCGATGTCATGTACTGTATAGTAGTAACAAGCAAGTATATAGTATATACGTATCAATTATTTTCGATCCACTTTTAAATTGTTACTAAATATAGTATTAAATCGTTTTCAGGTACTGTCAGCTTTCTGTATAAAGTATAAAAGTAATCTAATCATTAGACCGACTAAGCCTTTTCACTTCTTAATCCGAATGTCATTTTCGAATCAATAATGCCACGTTTAAAACGTATAAGCACATGCATGTAGATTTGGGCATTTTCAGGTCATTTGGTATGGTCAAATTAATTGCTTGTCATATATGATCCCATGATTTGGTTAACATTAAGTAATTATCAACCCTTTACCCCAAAAAAAAAAAAGCATTCCGTAAATATCATAATTTTTTCTTATCACATACTTTAATAATTAAATTATATATAAATATATATATAGTTACAGATTTTTTTTTTTTGTTCAGCTATTTCATATTTATTAATATGAAAACCCAAATGGGTATTACATGAGACGAAACAGAAGCCCAATTTCTTCTACATTTACAATTTCATTTGAAATTAAGCCCACTTACCCTAATCCAATTTTAATGATAAGGATAAGAGTGAAAGTGCCACGTGTAAACACGTGTCCAAAAGTGAGAAGGAGGAGATTTGCCACGATCGTCACCGGCCACATCCACGATCTAGCGCAGCGCCGTCGCCGGACTGCAGATCCATCATCGCTGACTCCTTCTACATGTTCCACCGCTGTCGATCTGCAAGATTTTGCTGCTACCGTCTTAAAATTTCAAGCAATAAACTCAAATGAATCTTTATATTTCAACTCCAAAACTCTTCAAAGAAAGCTCCGCTTTAAGACCTCCAAAGGTCCACTTCATACCAGAAGGTGAAGTAAGTTGACGAAGATATTACTTCTTCAGAAGAGAAGAGCCAAGCTGACAGTGAAGCAAACATAATCTTTCAAATAGCAAACGGAATTTGAATTTGAAATCATGTAGAAAGAGAGAACAAACAAAATCCAGATCTTATACAAAGATAAGTCTGAAAAACTTCAATCCGACCATAACACCGGCTAAGCCGGAGATGAAAAACAACATAAGATCGGAAAAGAAACAAAAAAAAATTAGTCCGATTAGTAATCGGAAGATAAAAAGAAGAAACTGACTTTTTCCCTCTCTAAAAGTTTTGAGAGAGTTAAGAGAGAGAAAAGCTATATAATGGGTACAGAAACTTTATAACATATATAGTCCATTAAATTAGTATTTTAGGAGGAGGTAAATTAATAATGTGGTATAGTTACGGATTTTTTTTTTAAAAACAATGCACAAATGTTAGAACAAAAATTCTGATAAACATTCTGATTGCATGTTATTTTTTATTTTGCCTTTTGGGGCTTTGTGTATATATCTTGACAAAAGAAAAATCTTTGTATGTTTTTCATAAAAAAAAAAACTTTCTATGTACATAACTCTCCAAAATAAATTTTGTTCTCTCGCGATAAGTACATACACGATCAAATCCTCGTTTCGTGAGCAATAATTTTCTTGACGTATAACACCTCGAATCCGATTCTCCTATATACTTTTCTCAACCATCTCCCTCCTGGCTTCCTTCTCCATTCTTTGTGCCACGTCTCTCTAACTTATTTTCCATTCTCCTATATAGAAGACAAGATTCGAACTCAAGACTTGACACTAACTTATTAACTACATAACCACTATGCTAAACAAGTTTTTTTGTAATGTGGCCCTAAAAACTTTATTATATTTTGTGGCCTAAAGCAAATGCTTTGCTTGCTTTATGGGTGGGCCGGGCCTGTCTCTCTAGTCCTCTCCCGACAAGCCCAGCCGCTGCATCATCGTAAGCTTGCGCTGCCATCTCTGCCGTGGAAAACGTTCCAAGCCACCTCCTTACCCTCAAAGTCGGATCCCATATTTCTGCCGACCATTTACCTGATAGTATTTGAAAATACGTAAGTTGTCGTAACATACTCAAAGCTATCTAAACATAAACTATTTAAACATATATATATAATGAACCTGATGGCTTTTTCCTCACTCCTTTGTGCTTCTTCACTTTCTTAATCTCTTCTTGCCCTTGTTGGAATGCGCAGCCAGAGCAACCAGTGGCGCCGCATAGAGGACAAGGGCCAGCGTCCGGATGCGGAAGAGCTTCCCCGGCGATCCAGTGAGATGATGACGTGTCACTTCCTGAATTAGATATCACTTGTCGCAAAGCTGAGACCATAATCCCATGCTCTTGATCTCTTGTCAAGTACGACGAAGAAGAAGAAGGAGGTGATGGTGCAACAGGGGTGAGATTTTCGTTTTGATCATAGGATGGAACATTTTCTGAATTATCCATTTTAGTGGGATCACACTGAAAATTATTCATTTCTGTCGGCGAAGAAAAGATAACGACACTGGTGTGAGAATTTTGAAATCAAAAGACACGCGGTGAGAGGTTTATATAGTAGGAGGAACAAATCCACGTGGCCGCCATGTCATTCTCGTAATCAAACATATTGGTGTACGTGGGTCCCATGTAAACAAATATAGGACGGCATGATATTCTTTTAATGACGTCACGCATGAAATATGTACTATATGCTTAGATATTATTCATGTAATAAATGCAATTTTTAGAAGAAACAAATTTGGTCATTACATCGAGTAAAACAATCCATTTCTTAATTTGCACGTCACTTTTGAATCATTAATGACATTTTATGTCATGTTAAAATCTATACTATCACGTTTTAAATATATATAAGCTAATAGGCACATGTAATTTTTGATTGGTATAGTTTGCTCACCGTCAAATGAACAAGTTGGTTGACATATTTTGTAACCGCCCAATATCGGTGAACATTTAATTTCCCTGCATTTACGTTAAATGGTGAATACAAAAAGTATCCAATTTTAATAATCTAAGACTTGGATTTCTTGTTATTAGAGCATACTAAACAATCTCTATATGATCGATAAAAGTTATTTCATGTTTGAAAGTAAGAAACTAAATAATAAATAACATAATTTTTTTTAATAATAAATTTACGATTTAATTGTACGTAAGTTCTTTGTAACAGATCATTTGATACATTATGGGATATGCTGCGAAAAATAAAGTTTCTAATTGAAACATTATAGAAAAGATTTTCTGATATAAACTCTTGATTGGAGTAAACGTGCAAGAAAGAAATATTTGGCCCATGGCCGGTCCATTAATTACTGGGGTCCAAAGCAAATACTACTATAATTGCGGCCCTTATTTAGTTTCTTTCAAAAATGAAATATATACTTTTTTTTCTGTCAAAAAAAATTGCGGCCTGTTATAAATGGATATTTATTTTGATGATTATCCATCATATCTTCCCCTTCACGCCACTGGTCTTCACGTCTCTTACCCTCCAAGTAATTGTAATTTTATCTTATCCTAAAACTCCTATATATATGTACGGTGGAAGAGTAGAGAAGTTAATAAGAAAGAGAGTATTGTTTGTTTATCTCACTTCCCAAACTCTCTCGTCTCTCTATCTAAAATACAAAATACTAGGATATGACCCGCGGTACACCGCGGGTTAATTATTTGATTTTTTATTTTTATAAATTGATGAATTTATTATGTATAATATTTTTTGTTGTATACCGTGGGTCACATGCGTTGTATCTAAAATAAAAAATTTTAAGTTGTATTTGTTTTGTTTAGTGTTTAAGATTGTATAATTGTATTTTGATTTGTTATTTATAGGATTTCACATGTGGTATATTGTCTCGTATTAATATTGACCCAAACCCGTCCAACCATATAATCTAAAATGAAATTAAACATCATTTTGTTATTTTTTTAATAACACTTTTATTTAAATGTCATATAATTCGAGTTAATTTGAAATTTGCTTTCAAATAGTTTTCATGTATATTTTTAAATTAGTGTGTGTTTTTGGACCACCCCGTAAAAACAATTTATAATTGTATCTTAAAATACTAATTAGGATTTCACCCGTGATATACTGTCCCATTTTAGATAATTGTAAAAATTAAAAAAAGATCCGAATGACTCAATTTCGGGTCTGAATAAAATAACGACATGATTAAATGCTCAATTTGTTCTTAAAAATGTTAATATAGATTACACACATATTTTTATTCATCGATTGAGTAATATATGTCCGTTTTAAAAAATTTGAATTGTAACATATGCAGAAAAAAAAAAACTAAAATTTACTAACTATTTATATATTTTATAATAATTTAAAATAATATAAATATAAGATCAAATAAAAGTGAAATAAGAATCATATATTTATGTTTAAATTAGGTAGAGAGGTTTTAGGAAATTAGTGCAAATTTGTTATATTAGCATTAAATCATCATATTTGATTTCTTTATCTATAAAAATCGTGGAGAATATACCATAAATAAAGCGTTTAAATATAGTAATTAGTTGAGAAAGTATATATATTTTAGATTTTATTAATTATTTTCGTTTTTTAATTTTGCCAAAATTTAAGGAAAGATCCGATTGAAGATTTCTGGGTCAAAATTAAACAAATTTGACCCGATTTGGGTACCCCAAAAACTGCTGCAAAAATGTATAGTAGACTAGGATATGACCCGCGGTACACCGCGGATTAATTATTTGATTTTTTTATTTTTATAAATTGATGAATTTATTGTGTATAATATTTTTTGTTGTATACCGCGGATCACATGCGTTGTATCAAAAATAAAAAATTTTAAGTTGTATTTGTTTTGTTTAGTGTTTAAGATTGTATAATTGTATTTTGATTTGTTATTTATAGGATTTCACCTGTGGTATTTTGTCTCGTATTAATATTGACCCAAACCCGTCCAACTTATAATCTAAAATGAAATTAAACATCATTTTGTTATTTTTTAATAACACTTTTATTTAAATGTCATATAATTCGAGTTAATTTGAAAGTTGCTTTCAAATAGTTTCCATGTATATTTTTAAATTAGTGTGTGTTTTTGGACCAACCCGTAAAAACAATTTATAATTGTATCTTAAAATACTAATTAGGATTTCACCCGTGATATACTGTCCCATTTTAGATAATTGTAAAAATTAAAGAAAGATCCGAATGACTCAATTCGGGTCTGAATAAAATAACGACATGATTAAATGCTCAATTTATTCTTAAAAATGTTAATATAGATTACACACATATTTTTATTCATCGATTGAGTAATATATGTCCGTTTTAAAAAATTTGAATTGTAACATATGCAGAAAAAAAAAAAACTAAAATTTACTAACTATTTATATATTTTATAATAATTTAAAATAATATAAATATAAGATCAAATAAAAGTGAAATAAAAATCATATATTTATGTTTAAATTAGGTAGAGAGGTTTTAGGAAATTAGCGCAAATTTGTTATATTAGCATTAAATCATCATATTTGATTTTTTATCTATAAAAATCGTGGAGAATATACCATAAATAAAGCGTTTAAATATAGTAATTAGTTGAGAAAGTATATATATTTTAGATTTTATTAATTATTTTCGTTTTTTAATTTTGCCAAAATTTAAGGAAAGATCCGATTGAAGATTTCCGGGTCAAAATTAAACAAATTTGACCCGATTTGGGTACCCAAAAACTGCTGCAAAAATGTATAGTAGATATACTCCCTCAATTTCATATATAAGTCGTTTTAGCTTTAAACACGCAGATTAAAAAAATTTACTTTTAAAAAGTTCAGCCAATCACAACAGAGACTGCATAATATAAATAATTATAACATATTAAAATAATATATAATTTGCATAAGAATTTGAAAACGATTTATATTATGAAACAATTTTTTTTCTCCAAAACGACTTATATTATGAAACGGAGGGAGTATTACATATATATATGTTTTGAGTTATTATTTATAACATGGCCTTGATTTATTATTTAATATTTATCATCATATAATAGTAGATAACTAGATATAGGGGTGTCAAAATGGGTTAATACCCATGGGTTACCCGAACCCGCCCATGATTTTAGTGGGTTTGGGTAGAATTTTTTTACCCATATATATATGGGTTTGCAGTGGGTTACCCTATTAGGGTTATGGGTTTAATGGGTAAAACCCATTAGGATCATGGGTTATCCATGGGTTTCATAACCAAAACTAAAAAGTAAAATTTATATATATCTATATTAATATATTATGTAAAATTTATATAAATATATGTAAAATATCTTCTTTTCTTTACAACTATTTTTTTTATTTGGTTTTATGGTTCTTTGGATTTGTGGTTTTAAGATTTTAGGATATTTTTCTACTTTAATATCTAGATTTTTTAATTTATTATTTAAAAACTTTTGTTGATTTACAATTTTATGTTATTTTTTTGGATTTTTGTCCTTTTTATATATTTTATTATACATATATATGGGTACCCATATAACCCATTAAGCCAATGAATTTCTACAATAATGGTTTGGGTATATAAATTCAACCCATATAAATATATGGGTCGGGTCAAATCCGTCCATTAAACACTCGAACCCATGTGGGTTTGGGTCGGGTCGGGTCGGGTTACCCATTTTGACACCCCTAAGTAGATATAAGGTCCAAAGAAAAAAAAATCTCAACTCGAAAGTCTAATTAATAAACGTTCATTAATTTCTGTAGAAAAAAACTCAAGAGTGTGTGCTGATACTTTCAAGATGCAATGCTTTTGTTCGGGTAAAGAAGGCTGCAAAAGATGAGGTTCCAGTTTATCATATAAGGTACAAAGATTAGAGAATAAGCAAATACTCTGTTTTCTAATTTTTTGTCCTTTGTCTACAATTTTCTGCATCAAGTCAGAACTTGCTGATGTTGAAACTGAAAAGTTCAAGAAAGAGAAGTGTGAACTTATAATGCTGTTCAATTTCATATATTGTCAAATAGTATATTATTGCTTGTATTTTCTTGTAATGCTTCTCAGTTTCAAATTTGGTCAATGTGTAGCTATAAATACCCTACACCTCTTTCTCACTATAATGCATATATTATAGGACCCATCAATGTGTAGCTATAAATACCCTACACCTCTTTCTCACTACAATGTTTTCGTTTTTCTCACGTCTCAGTTACACAAACCTCTGAGACTCTCACCAAAATTTTCAAATATGCTTACAACTTTCTAAAAATCTGCTCTTTCTCTTTCCTGAGTGAAACATGGTCGACGTTGACCGGAGAATGACCGGTTTGACTCCGGCTCACGCAGCCGGTCTCCGCCGTCTCTCAGCTCGCGCCGCCGCTCCATCCACTCCTATGATCAGAAACAGCCTTCAATCTTTCTCCCCTTTCGCTGATAAAGTAATCAATCATCTTAAAAATTCATGTATCAAAATCCAACCGGGTCTCTCCGATACCGAGTTTGCCCGAGTCGAAGCCGAGTTTGGTTTCACTTTCCCACCGGACCTCCGTGTTATCCTCACCGCCGGTCTCTCCGTCGGTCCAGGATTCCCAGACTGGCGTTCTCCCGGAGCTCGTCTCCACCTCCGTGCCATGATCGATTTACCCATCGCCGCCGTATCGTTCCAAATCGCCAAAAACAGTCTCTGGTGCAAATCTTGGGGCTTTAAACCACCCGACCCGGTAAAAGCTTTACGGGTCGCGAGAAACGCCTTAAGAAGAGCTCCTTTAATGATCCCCATCTTCGATCACTGCTACATTCCTTGTAACCCGTCTTTAGCGGGTAATCCGGTTTTCTTCATCGACGAGACTCGGATCTTCTGTTGCGGGTCGGATCTTTCCGAGTTCTTCGAGCGAGAATCTGCTTTTCGAAGCTCCGAATTCTTCCCGAGAATTCTCACTAAGCAACGTTCGGTGAGCGAGAAATCAGCTGGATCATCCTCGAATTTTTCCCGGAGAAGCTTAGATTCGGGTCGGGCTAACGGAACGGGTAAGTCGAGATGGGTTGAATTTTGGAGTGACGCTGCGGTGGATCGTTGCCGGCGAAACTCCGCCTCATCATCATCGTCATCTTCTTCATCGCCGGACCTTCCCAAAACAGAGACACCGAAATGGGTAAACCAGTACGTAAACCGGATCGGTTCGATATTGAGAGGAGGCGGGTGGAGCGAATCCGATATTGATGAGATTATCCACGTGTCAGCATCGGGTTTCTTTGATGGTGAAATGGTATTTATGGATAATCAAACTGTTCTTGATGTGCTTTTATTAAAAGCGGGTCGGATCTCTGAGTCGCTCCGTAAATCTGGGTGGAGCTCCGAAGAAGTCTCGGAGGCGCTTGGGTTTGGTTTTCGACCGGAAAAGGAGAGGAAACCGGTTCAGAAACTCTCGCCTGTGCTCGTCGAACAATTCGAAAAACTTGCTGAATGGGTTTCCCGGTCATGAAACACATTACATATTTACATTGGAATCGTAGTAATGATAATATCAATTATAAATAAATTCTGAAAACTGTATACTTACTGATGTTTTGCTTCGGTTATGGGGTTAATTTTTGTATGTGGGGCGTTTTTGAGATAATTTTATTTAGGGTCCCCAACGCACGGCACGTGTGACGACTTTCCCAAACAAACACAAACGGACGCTGATGGGTCACGCAAACTATGGCAAAAACGGCTTCGTTCGAAGGCAAAGTTGTTCTTTTTGACCCCAACCATGTTACAATATCGAGTTACGTGAAATCATGAATTATGAAACGAAATACTTCTAAGTTATAAACACAAGATTAACAAATACACATGATGTTGAAATGTAAACAATTCCAGGTCCAGGATATATGTATGTAAATTACCTATAGTGATTTAAGCTCTTAGAAGTAAATCGGTAAAAGATCACTGTTTTAGTTAATAGTTAATAATATTGCTGTAAACTAAATGTTTTTTTCACAGAGACATTATATTAAACCCTAGCTTTTAGTACGAAGAAACAAATGTTAAGCTGCTCAATTGCAGGAGAAAGAAATTACTTATTTAGAAAGCGGTTGGTGAGTCGTGAGTGTCTCCTTTGTTGGATGTTTGACATATCCGGAACCAAGTAGTCAGGTAGCGAGACTTCATCACGATCCAGAAGAGTTTTATTCAAGTTGGCGTCATGTTAAGCTCACTGTTTTGACTAAAATTTTTGTAAAAGTTGGCGTCGACAAAAGTTTGTTGACTTAATATTTTGAATTTATTATGAATTAAAATCATAGAATAAATTTTAAAAATAATTGTACGCTTTGATCTAACTTCTAAGTGTGTTACGTACTTAAATTTGAGATTGTGTCAATTTATGATCTCGGTCTGGGAAAGTCAGAGGCCGAGTGATTTGGTATTGTTTGTGAAATGGAAAATGTTTTCATAAGATAATTCTTTCTTTTTGGACCGACGAGAAAGTGACAGTGATTCAGTTTGATTTTCTTTAATCTCTTCTCGTTTTTTCAACTTTATTTTATTTGGAAATCCAACTTTTATGAAAAAAAATCAACACGAATACAATGGATAATAATTATTTTGGACTTTCAGATGATAAAAAGTACGTATAAAAGCTAGAAAGAAAATAAAAAAAATAGATAACCTAACTGATCAAGAGAAAAAAACACCCGACCGTTTAGGTGGTGGAAATTATTTAATGTTCAATAAAAAAATAAGTATAAATATTGAATTTTAAGTTGTATCAGATGAAGTGCATTATTGAAGAAATTATACGAATTAAGCCAAAATTACAAAGAGATGTACTCAAACCAAACCCTTAATAATCCAAAAATAATGCTGTTAGATGAATTGAATCGGATAGCCTCTGGCTGGATACACTACAAAATAAAATGTATTTGGATGTGTTACGTGAACATCAGAAAAAAGGCAATGTCGTTGGTTACATTAATTAAACACTATTATAAGCAATAATTGATATCCTTAATAATACTACTCCTACTTTTGGGTTATTGTATACATGACCCGTTTCACTATTCAATAAGGTAGCTAGTGACTACCGTTTAAGAAGACGATCAGTGTTTTGTTCCTATCACATTTTGTAGAAATCGTTCTATAATATAGTTTATAGTTTTATACACACACATACATTATCTACGACATTAATGTTTTTCCTCCGATCACGTGGGAATCCCACCGCCCATCACGTGCCTTCCCCATCCGTCTTATTTTCTTCACGAGAGAAGGCCAAAAAGAACAACGCAAATAATTGTAAAGAACAAAAATCATAAAGAAGAAAACTCATGCATAAACCACATGAATGTACCAACGAAATTTAATAACAACCACATGCATCGTCTTTTGAGAATATGCATAAAATCACAGCCGTTGATCAAGTACAAAATACGATCCGATAGGCCGTGGCGCAGGAGATCGAATGAGCCAAGGAAAAATTGTGAATGAATTATAAAACTTTTTTTTTTTTTATGAACTATAAAACTTGTATATGGTTATTGACTTTATGAAAGAAAGATAAAACATATGCAAAATACCTAGTGGAATGGGACAGTGAATATTAATGAAGATGGGACCTTACCTCAAACACCAAAACATGTCAGTAAAATTTTTGTTTCCCACTTTATAATTTCTCTGTTCTTACTTTCACATTTATTATCCATATACATGAATAGTCCGTTGTTCAGAACAAGGTTAAGAAAATGAAAATTGTCCAAACACATTGATTTTATCATCTTCTTGTTTCTTACCGGTTCATATATCTATCATCTTGTGTGTTTTTTTTTTTAATTATTTATTTTGAATATTTATATCCCGCAAATCGATTCATTTGAAAAGAAAACTAAATAATTTGGTAAAATAGTTACATTTTAGTAATCAAAACACATTATTGTTGTCAAGAAGTTGAAAAAATGAATTGTCTTGTATAATTATCTTTTTGTTTCAGGCCTATATATACATTGTCATGCAAGGAATAGCTGAAAGCAGATTTTTTTTTTTTTCTTTTGAGAAAATGACTACACAAATTATCTGCCAAACCGATAAAATACTTAAATTCACCATCGGTTTACTTATTTCAAGCTGTCTGAAGTAATTTATCGTTACTCTCATTCTTCCTCGTCGATTTCGGCGTTTTCCTGATTACTTTCACCCTAAACGCCGCCTGATAAAACCAAACCGGATAATTTTCAGAAACCAAGACCGGTTATCGTATAAAAGACTCGGTTAAAACAAAACCGAGATTTGGTAGGGGTAATAGATGCCTCACCTTCTTATCTGAACCAAACTCGATGATGTCGGACGATCTAAACCGCGCGGGAAAATTCGGTGTCGCTCTATATCTTCTTCCTTCGTTACTAGAAAACATTCAAAAAATCAAATTTTTTGATCAGAATTTTCACAGACTCAGATATAAGTATAACCAACCAAATCAGTGAATCCATATACACTTACTCGGTCACATAGGTTCCGTGTTCGCTTCGAAGATCCATCAAGAAGAAAACTCCGTCTTTGTAAATCACACGAGCATGCATCTTCGAAACCTAAACCAAAGGTTTGACAAAAACAAAGTTAAGTTCGTTGACTAGTCTCTTAAGTATCTCAGGTCACACTATCAGATACTGAGTTTATATATACCTGAGACGAAGGAATCACAATGCGCATTCCAGGAAAATCTTGATCTGGTTCGCTTCTGCAATCAAACAGAGTTTTCAAAAGTTTCAAACTTTAAGAACTTTAACACGAAGTTTCTACGTTTCCATTGACTATAAACTTGAGAGGAATTAAGATATGAAGCTAAAAGACACTCGGAAAAAGATGGTGAGTTGTTTCATACCCGACGATGCAAGGTTGATCTTCATCGTTGGTTAGACATAATGTTTCTGAAACACAACAATCTTCGCCGTGTGGAATTAGATACCATCTGCAAAGAAATTAAGAGTCAGACCAAAGCAGTATAGAGAGCAACACCGTTTTTTGTCTGATAGATGAAGAAATCTATGGAACTAAATGTAGAATTCAGATTTGTGAGTACATACTCTCCCTTTATAGTGCGTTCAAGAGCGTCGTCATCTTCAAACCACTCTCGAAGCCGATCATCGGCCTTGAAAAAAAGATTTACATTTTCATATTAGTCATTTAATGAAGTTTTTTTATGTGAGAAATAGAGAAAGAAAGAAACATACTTTGTCAGTGAGTCTGCAACTAGGTGGCCTTCCTTCGAGTTTTTCACTGCAAAAGTGTGTAAATGAGTTGGCTTTACCGTCTGTCACTAAAGTCTTGATATTTCAAGTTCTGTTTACATAAAACTCAGAGATAGAACTAACCTGTTACCTCCAAGGACCCAGTCAAGCATCAATGGCATAGCAATGTCAACGAAGAATCTCCCACCAACTCTTCCAGGATGCGGTACTCTAAACTTTGTCAAGAACTGCAGAAACAAGATTTGGGATTGAGTTCAAATGAACAAACAAGAAAGATTTCGTTGCATAGCAATCGGTGAAAGCCATAAAGATACTCACAGAAAGAGGACCAAGCCCAACACCTAAGTATGCTTTGTAAGTGGAAGCCATAATTGCAGCCATCCTCGCCATCCCATGGATAATAGCGACTCTGAGTCTTCTAGATTCCTCATATCTAAACCAATTCAAGAGCATGTTTAGTATCCACCAGAAGCCCAAACTATACAAATTGTGTTTTACCTTTTCAAAGAGGAAACAACATCAACAGGTGTATTAGTTCCAACACTCTGTTTCCATGCTTCTTCAAGCTCCAATGCTAGTTGAAAACTATCCTGCAAATACATCAAGCAATTCCCCTCAATAACACTTTTTCAAATCGTTGAGTGGATTTATATATTAGATAGATACCTCAATGGCCATGCATCCACCTTGACCCATATTTGGCTGCATCGCATGGATAGAATCCCCGAGTAGCGTAACACGCCCTTTACCCCAAGTAAAACTAGGACTTCTATCGTAAATATCTCTTCTCAGAATGGCATCCTCCTCGGTCGCATGCAACAAGTCGAGTACATTGTCGCACCAACCGTCAAATATTTCAAACAATCTTTTCTTCATTCCTGAAAAATCAAATAGAAAAAAGAAGCTTATGTGAATTGATACTAAATGCAATCCATAGAAACAAATCAAACAACGCAAAGATTTACCATTTGGAGCATCGACCCCACCAGCTGGTTCCTCGTGAAATGCATACCATTGCATTTTTCCTCCACCAACATCAGAAGAAACAAAGTACTGTTTATGTCCCAAGAAAACCCGGTAGCTTTAAGAGAGAATGAAACAGTCCCAATATCAGAAAAAAAGATTCATAATCAGAGAAGAGATGCATGAGATTTAGTCTGACTGTAACATACCCAACAGACTCGATATCCGCAGGTACAAAATCTGCGATCCCCGTGTAACAAGTGTAGCCTGAATAAGTAGCTTCACTACGACCAAACAAATTATTTCTCACCTATAAACAACAACAAAAGGCATAATCTTACAGTTCTATCCTCAACAACAAAAGTTATTTGTTATAGTCTATTGAGTTAAAACCTACCTTAGACCAAATGCCATCTGCACCCACAAGCAGATCACCTTCATAGCGTTGACCATTCTCGAGCACCACAGTTACCTAGACCAACAAACCCATACAGCTACATTAGAATCTTTCCTTAAATCAATACTCTCTTTTTAAGTAAAAATCAATCATCACCTTATCTCCAGAATCTTCAAAATCAACAACATTACTCTCGTTTCTAATCACATCTTCTCCAACTGCGCGTGCTAGAATCTGCTGCAGAGTCATTCTACTAATTACTCGAGTCACAGGAAGTCCCCGTGACGCCGCAGGAGTGAAAGTATCAAACTTGACATACCTGATTGATTCACAAACAAAAATATCACCACAAGTTTCCAATAATCTATTACAATCTATAGGCAACAAATTTCTCAATCTATATACCTGACAATGAAATCAAAAGAGTTACTTCACGAGTCCTAAGCAACTAAACACAAGCAAGATAACAACTTCTCAACATTACAGCAGCAAAACATCAAATTACTTAATCCAAGCAGAGTGGTTCACTGATCGAATAACTAAGAGTTGGTTACTCAATCAAGAGAGTTCGTGGAGACTCACCAACTACCAGAGACACCATCAACGAGACCGTTAATCCGATCACCGGTAATACAACCAGCTTCCATAACTTGTTCAGCAACATCAGTATCAATAGCTTCCAAAGCAGCTAAAGCGTTGCTCTGTATTTGAATCGGACCTCTGTATTGTCCTTCTCCTCTTATAGCACTCAAATCTTTTTCAAACACTACCACATCGAATCCTTTCTTCTTGGCAGCTAAAGCAAACACCAAACCTCCGATTCCACCTCCGGCCACTAAAACCCTCGATTTCTTCTTCTTCTCCGTCACCGCCTCTCTCTTCTCCTCCTTCTCAACCAACGCCGTCGCCGCCTTTACTCCGACCAGAGTTTTCCGGCTCCTAAACCCAGATAATCCTCCACCAGATTTTCCGGAAAACGATGATAAATCTAAGTAAAACTGTTTAGCAACGGGACTAACCACATGGGTCCTCGTGAAATCAAGCTTTGATGGAGATGGATTGATCGAATAGCAAAACAGAGTTGAACCCATCTCGATTGTAAAAACTCCGTTTGGAATTCAAAAATCAAGACTTTATCTGTTATGATGACTCTGACTCGAACAAGAGAGGAGAAGAAGAAGAAGAAATGGTTTGAAGAAGAAGGAGGAGGAGAAGACAGGTGGCAACAGGAACGCAACACACTTCATCTCTGAGTGCCTACAAATATCGCCTTCTGATGTTGACATGTCTTTTCTCTCCGCCATTAGAAATTCATTCAATAAACTAATAATTATATTCGTAAATGTTTGGTAAAAATATTTGAATGTGACGTGATTAGAGCTTGCGGTGGATTTTTTTAGGATTGTGTATGGATAAATCATTTTTCAAGTTTTATTTCCTTATCCCCATTTTAGGCCACTAATTTTATTTTTGTTTTCCTTTTTTTGCTTGACGTGTCCCAACTTTTATCTTCCATAATAAAATTAATTCCAAAATTTAATTGTGATATGTCGACGAAATAATATGATTATAATTTTATTTTTCATCATCATATATTCAACTGGTTTTTTTACTAAGCTGCACATTTTAATGGGCCAAAACTAACGGCTCATTTAAAATTACCCAAGCCCATTGAAATGGCCGTGGACAAATAATTATTTTGTCATCTCGTTATAACATAAAAGCCCAAAAGTAGTAGTAGTTAACAAAGCACATCACACAACAGTAGTACTAGAAAGTTAGAAAGCAGATGCATAACTTAGTGTAGTAAAACAAACCCCAGAGCCTAGAGCTCAGAGATGAGAAGGGATCCAGAAAGGAACATAGTTGAGCATTGGTACCCGAGGAGGATTGAAGGAATGGACCGTACCAGAGGCTAGATCGTATGAACAAAGACCATGGCCAATGTAATAGATGGAGTTAGGTTTAAGCCCCGGGTACATGCTTGCCGTGAGACAGAAGGCTTCTACTTCACAAGTGTTAAGAACCTAGGGAAGGCAGAGGTATGACTCTTGGGGATGAGACACATGGCTTGTAGACATCAGTGAGATTTACGGGCAGATCTTTAAACTCCATAGAAGCAACCCATCCTTGCGATGCTCCAACACATGTTTGACCAAGCAGCTTCTTGGGAAACTTCTTCTTGCAGCTAGTCACAACTTGTTCTGTACTAGGGTCGAAAACTCTGTAATTTACTATTTTTCCACCATCCGAAGACTCTCCAAGAATCTTGTCGCTCAAAATGCAACAAGGTGACGATGAGAAGAATCGAGCACTGGCCAATCTGCGTGCCTGTCAAGTTTCCATGGAATGATATTTTATTAGATACATCATCAACATAAACAGTTTTGAATTTGCAAATTTGGTAGCGTGTCTTACAGAGAGATTCGAGAAACGGCTGATAAACAGAGACATTGTCTTCTTCCTTTATCTTGAAGAAAAGAAAACCCTAATCGGCTCACTCCTCTTTCTGAATCCAGAAGAAAAGAAAACCCTAATTCCTCTTCTCTCTTATAGAAAGGCCACATCTGTGGGTTATAGAAAGACCACATCATACCTCGTTGGCTTTGGAAAACTCCCATTTCCCTAAATGCAAGATCCCAAAAATGGAAAATTGTCACATCGATTCTTCCAATCTTCATTGTATTGATGATGGACTTAAGCTCAATGTTGCAGAGGCAAACTTTGACCCCTTTTTGAGCACAACCCAACTTAAGTGCCACGCATTTTTACTCTCGATAAACTTTTAGGCCCTTTCCATCTCTTAAAAGCCCAATTCCACTTTAAGCCCAATAACATGTTTTGATTACACAAACCATCAAACCATATAATAATATATACATTTGCTTATCTAACACAGTTGACAGTCGGAGCAAATTAGTTATCAAATACAAGGTAGTTATTAGATAAGCAAATGTATATACTTTAAAAATATTATTTTTTAAAAGTTTAAGTGTCAAATTTATTTTAAAGTGAAATCATTATTAGTTTTTTTTTAAATAAATTTAAATGTTAAATCTATATTACATGAAAAGATGCCAAACTTCGAATACCAAAACTTACGGACTAACTAGGGGCAGGATGCCTAGGCGAGATTAGTTTTCGACGTGTTTAAAATTTAACACTTAAACTAATTTTTTTAAACAATTAATGAAATTTCATGGTTTTATTCGTAAAGTTTAAGTGTTAAATTGTTTTAAATTTTAGTGAAATTATTATTATTTTTAAAAATTGATTTTAAGTGTTAAATTTATATTACGTGAAAACATAGCCGAACTTCGAACACCAAAGCTATGGACCAACTAATGACAGGATGCTTAGGCGCGGTTAGTTTTCGACGTGTTTAAAATTTAACACTGAAACTAATTTTAAAAAAAATTAATGAAATTTCATGGTTTTATTCTTAAAGTTTAAGTATTAAATAGTTTTTGACAAAAAAATTGTTTTACATTTTAGTGAAATCATTATTATTTTTAAAAAATGAATTTAATTGTTAAATTTATATTACGTGAAAATATTGCCGAACTTCGAACACCAAAGCGCTTACGGACCAACTAAGGACAGGATGCCTAGGCGCGGTTAGTTTTCGACGTGTTTAAAATTTAACACTTTAACTAATTTCCTAAAAAAATTAATGAAATTTCATAGTTTTATTCTTAAAGTTTAAGTGTTAAATTGTTTTAAATTTTAGTGAAAACCATTATTATTTTTAAAAAATGAGTTTAAGTGTTAAATTTATATTACGCGAAAACATTGCCGAACTTCAAACACCAAAGCTTACGGACCAACTAAGGACAGGATGCCTAGGCGCGGTTAGTTTTTGACATGTTTAAAATTGAACACTTAAACTCATTTTTTAAAATTGAACACTTAAACTCATTTTAACACACAAAGAGATACAAAATTTTGCAATTTCCCTTTGAATAAATTGAAAACAGAGTGGCTCTGTTTTTGTGTGTTTACCAAGAAAGAATTGCATTTCTTAAAGGATAATTTTTCTCGGTGTTTTTCATTATGAATTGAAAAGCGTAGTCCAAAGATACAAACAATAACTTAAAACCCTTTTATGTTATGGATACATCTCTATGAATTTGGAAAACACAAGGAGGGGTTAATCTAGTGGCATTCACATAATCTTGAGGTGTATGATTTGAAACACCAGGGACTATAATCCCCATTGCCCTACCACCCTTCAACAACCAACCTTCCCTAAACTCCGATCCCTTCTCAGTCACAATAGTGAAGCTTCTTATAAACTCCAATATAGCAATGTACACCATCTTTATAATCCCACGCAACGAAAAAAAGTTTTCGTCCGATTGCGATTGCTCTCTCAAAACCTATAAGTCACAGAAAATAAATTGACTAGTTCCAATGATAATGAAGTATGAATAGATAGATATATTTACCTTTGGTTGATAGTCTTGGTCGTAGTAGATGCAAGTGCCAAAGTGTTTGAACATCAAATCCTTATCATCGTACGGCAATTTTGGAACAATGTCGTTATTATAAACAAATCTATAATACTTGACATCATATTCTTCTAATTTCTTCTCCATAAAGTCACCAAACTTGGAATCTCCAACCCTAGGTTGTCCATAAGTATACACCCCTTGAATCCTCTCCAATAACTCGGTCTCGTTGTGAATCACAAGCACAGCCGTGAACAATATCGCAAGGGCTCCTCCTAAGCTATGACCGGTCAGAACAAACTTAGTGTTTTTGTTTTGAGCGATCAGAGTTTTCAAAGAGTCTCTGATTGAGTAGTAAGCTAAAGGGGATAATCGATCAGGGTTTGGGAGAGGTTCCTTAGGCCAACTACAATTGTTTTGAAGCCCGAGAGCTTTCATGAAACCACCATGGATCTTCCCAATGTTTGGGAGCTCATACCATGTAATGTCGAAATCTGAACACCAATCCTCGGAATTAAACGGTTCTGTTCCTCTAAATGCAACCACCACCGTCGTTTCTTGACAGTTGGATGGTGTTGATGTTTTATCTGTAGACATTATAAAGGCTTGTGTTGTTTCCTTTTCTTGGTACTCTGCTTTCAAAAAAAAAAAACATTATAAAATTCATTAAATTGAATAAGATTTCTTTTAATATAATCATACCGTTCCAATAGTCAACGAGACCTAAATACTTCATATTCCAATGATTCTCGACGACATTTTTAATACGGGCTGAGTTTTCGTAGGCAATTTTTGAAGCCATAATGGACAATGCAGCATAGTATTTGTCTCCGTCTTCGCGATTCATCGTCTTGTCTAAACTTATTCTCGTGTCTAAATGTCCGATAAATGACTGATAATTCTCTGACGTTGTTTTCGGCACCACTACTTCTCCTACATATATATATATATATATATATATCCATAAATTTAGTATAATTGTATTGATTATTGTCATTAGAGAGGAATTAATGGAAATCATCAAGATCACCTCGGAGAAAGAAACCGGATAAAGAGTTAGCGGAGAGGAAGTTTAAGAGGAATTCTAAGGCGGAGCCAAGGAGAGCTAAAAGCTCGGAGAATAATCGAAGTAGCTTGAGAAGGACGAGAGAGACGAAGATAAGCCATCGACGTCTGAAACTTGGTTCTTTGGTTTCTGAGCTATCGACTGATCTCGGCTTGTCGATATCGCGGGAGAATAACAAACGAAAAAGTTCCCATGGCCGGAGCTCTTCCGGTCGGAGAATTAGATATCCTCTCGGCTCGTTGTCATCGTCGCTGTTGACCATGTTGATTCGATTTTGTGTGAGTGTTATAATATTGTACGAATGCAATTATGTATGTACGTATAATTCTATATATAATGTGATTATTAGAATGGACAGTATTGTAGATTTGGAATATACTTGGAGTTGTGGAAAACGAGATTTGGATTATTTTTTTGCAAAGGTGATCTACACATTTGGTTTTGGAATATGAATGTTTCACGTGAGGTTGATAATCGTAATTTTAGGGAAAAAATTCACTCTGTTTTCCTCTTAAATAAAATAAAAAAATCATCAACGGTAACCTATAATATAGTGGGCCTAAATGTGGGCTGTAAATATAAGCTATGTGGCCCATTGAATAGTGATCTTTCAACCCCAGATTGTTAAATGCATTGTACTGTACTACTGTATCTTCATTTCAGAATGCAGTAATCCTTTGTAGAAAACTAAATCAGATGAATGACATAGTCATAGATAGGTAATAAAGAATATTCGAAAGAAACTAAAGAATCTAGGCTCTCTTTTATGTGGCAATGTGGATTCTAGTAATATGCATTTATATAATTTATATAATATACTGATCACAAATGTAGTATAGTTTTTTTTTTTTTTTCCAGATCTAGTAGTTAGATCTTAGAGTTTTACTCAACGGATCGCAAATATCATCTGAAAAGAAAAATCGTGTTCAAACTAACATCTTTTGTTTCTGCCAACTTAAAACTAACAAATGTTAGTGTAACTTAGGGATCAACTTTAAAAAAAAATTACAGTGTAAATTAGTAATTTGCATTAGTGTTGTGCCTTTGTATAGCTACTTTTTTTTTTTTTTTTCGACAAAATCAGATTTCATTAATCTATATACGAAAGGAGGAAATATTCTAATATCCATATCATCAAAATGAAAACATTATCTTATATCATATTTTTGTTTGTCATATGTCGTGTGAGGTGCACCGGAAAATTATAAATGAGTACATTTAACATAGCACAAGAGATGTAGATGCGATGCGAGTAGTCAAAGAATGCACCAAAATACCAAAAATCAACAAAAACCAAAAAGAATAGAAAGAGGAATAAGATAAATAAAATTGGGATCTGCATTCCCAACACCTACCCATTTTAAAAGCTTACTATTTTATATTCAACCAAATCAAAATCTTTATCAACGCACCTATTTGCTTGTCCCCATTCTTTCCCGAATTTTCCTACTTTTTTTCTTTTCAAATTACTTAAATGACTACATCTACATTTTCCTTTTAGGACGTTTCTACCTTCTAAGTTCTAGATTTTGACTTTTTTAACATATAATTTTTTATTTTTTTTGAAGAAAGGCTAAAGTACAATTTGATCCCATATTTGAATTGCATAATTTATTTTTACATGCACTTGATATAAAAATTATATGTATAGATTACAATAACACCAATAATAACAAAGAAGAGTGCATGAACTTTATCCTGTCACGGAGAACATGAGAATTTATCCTGGAAAAAAAATGAGAAAGAGAAGAGGAAGGAGGGAAAAGGCATTAAGAAAAGATAATACAAGAAAGTAAAAAAAAAATCAAAATTTCTTCAATATTTCAAGAAAAACAAAAGAATATATTAAAAAGGAGGAAGATGATAGAAATGTGTCAGAAGAATACAGAGCACTTGCCCAAGAAGATATTATAAGAAAATGTCTATATAAATCTAATCTTAAGGATATTGTAATGATCAGAGACTCTCTGTGGTGATGTTGGGACCTTTGCGGGATATCTCACGTGGGACGATTTTTTATTCAATCACCAAACAACAATGTAATATTCTATGAGTGAATACTTTATTTTGTTTACTAGATTGTGTGAAAATAATTGGATTGATTTATTTTGCCGATAATTGGATTAATTTAATTTAATTATTAATATAAAGTGGGTTGTTAGTGGAGCAACAAGTATAGATGATGCTTGGGACATGAACACGATTCTATTGCTACCTTGCCTTGGGAGGCAGCCTATCTCAACTTTGGTACATTACACATTAAAAAAAAAAAAACAAATAAAATATGCTATTTGTTTCCGGTATTCAAATTTGGTTGTATATTTGTTACAGAAATAAATAAAAAAAAGTTGGTTATCTAATATACTAAGTGCTCGCCTCATTGATGTATTACCACTCGGATTTAAATTCCACGTAATGTATGTTATTGACCCAAAAAATATAAAAATAACCAAATTCGGATATGTATGTTATATATACACTAAGTATGTTATATATACTTAGTGTTTACCTATATCATTGTGTTAAAAAGGTATTATTAGGATATGTGTTTCGATGTATTTGGAGTCCTCAACAGTAAATAGTAGTTGTCAATGATTATAAACAACGACGTTTTCCGAACAGTCGAATATCAAAATGTTCAAAATTATCTACTCATTTCCAATTGGATATGATTAGTTACAACGCGATCATTTACCGATTCCGTAACCATTTGCATCGAATATAAATCGATCAATATCAGAATTTATCAACATACAATGGACTAAGAGAAAGCTTGGCCACTACCATGCAAAGGTTAACCAATCATATTCATATCTTTTAGACATGTCTTTGTATATATGTCTGTGGTCCTTCTGAAGTTTTTATTTATTTATTTATTTACTCATCCTTTGTTCCCACTGTGCTGTCACATAGATTCTTCACAGATCTTTCGAGAGAGAAAAAAAGGGAACAACAAACCGAAGGTCATAATAAAGTCCCAAGACTCTATGAAACAAAGTTGTGAAAAAATTCCGATCAGTAATAATCGAAATGGACCCGTATTTTATCTTCTCGTTTTTGAATTCCAAAGTTTATAGACTATATATATACCTTGGATTTTTACTTACTTATTAATAGTCGATTATTATTACAAAGTGTTTCTAATTCGAAATGATACAAGTTATAATCAAACACATAGCAACAATATGAAAATAGCTATATTGGTACCCATATTATTACTATTAAATGTGACGATAAGTGAAGACAGTTTCACAAAAGATGAGTATTAATTGTAGTGAGTAGGGCAAAAGTGAAAAAGTGGACTAAAACCGGTTTCTTGATTGAGAGAGTGAGGGCAGTGAAACGTCAACGTTTTTCGTGAGATTTTGCATGTTTTGGTGTCAACATAGGAGGGTAAAACAAAGATCGAAGCACTTGCTTTGTCTGCCTGTTTTCATCTAATCATGGGGAAGAACCATCTATATAAAAAGAAAATCAGAGTTATATGTAAATAAACTAGAAAACAAAAACCAGTCTTAAATGTGATTTTGTACAAATAAAGTGAGACAGATCTTGAAAGAACAGTGCGAGCTTGTGGTGTCTTTTGGATTTTGTGTATTTTTAAGGTAAGAATCATTTATTGTCATTTGCTTAAATTAATTAGGATGCTGCTTCTTGTTTACAGTACATGTTTAGTTTGTTTCCATATCATTATTAATTAGTTACAGAGTGCCATTTAAATATTCAAACGATCATCTGATCACGGATCATATCCACCTTAAATGATACTATATCATATACTAATACGTACTTACGTGGTTTCTCAACATAAAATTATATCTCCCAGATGATAAAAACTTCTGAAAATAAGAAATGATCACTATTTTTTGTTTCTATAGCCATTTGCAAATTAGTTGTAAGAAGCAAAAAAATCTCCACTTTGCTGGGAATGATATCGGGTTGTCAGATGCAGCAGATGATGATTCTTCAGTTTTCGATTTCATCATAAAATGCTTTGGTTAAAAAAACAATTTACAAACAAAAAAAAAAGTTGACAATTTTCATAAGAACTGAAAAGCATCTTCGCCAGAAGGAAAGTCAGTGGCGGTAAGCAACAAAAGTATTTAATAAAATCTACTATATGAAAAAAAAAAAAACATAATTCGAAATTTTAAGAAAGTGAGAAAAAAATACAATAAAATAAAATAAAAGAAGGAATGAAGTCGTTCTCAGATCGGCTTTGAGAAGCGTGCCATACGCTAAGTTTCGATGTCAATTCCGATTAATCATCCTCAATTATTTCTTATCTATATACGTTTGTTCATCCACCATTTGTTATATACACACACACGCAAGTATTAATATACTAACCGTTCTCGTTATGAGTCGGAATTAATGTGTTAATTTAAATCTAACCAGAAATTTTTTACAGAATAAAATACTGCTCCCTGGATTCTGACATATCTCATGTGGATGTGGGGTAATCTTATACTAAATCATAGGCCTCTCTCTCTCTCTCCTATTATAATATTTTGGTTAAGTAACCAGTTTTCTTGGATTGAAATGAAGAAACACTTTTGTTAATTAATACTACAAAACCAGTGGATAATCTTATACTCCAGCAGTCCAGCTAATATATGAAACCTAAATCATGACGGTTTTCGCGTACACTTTTGCTAATGAGGGCTAAAGTTTTGATTATGGAATGAATAAAATAATAATGGTGGAAAAAATGGCAAACTCGTTGTTGTGCTTGTGAGACCGGTTCATGCACCTTGCTTTGTCGCGTAACGCGTTATGCCTACCCTTTTTTTTTTTGGTTTAAAGTTATGCCTTTTGCGAGCAGTGGGTACCAATAGATGTAAGCCACGTGTTTACAACGGACATGATCTGGACGGTCGATAATGCGATCAAAGAACCATATGGTCAATCCTTGCGTGAATCGACGGTCACTATCGATCCTCATAAATGGAACCATTTTTCTTACTTCTTTTAGCCTTTTTTACTTGTTTATATTTTTGGATCCAAGTTATCTTACGCAATAATTATACTTATAGTAACTCCTATACTTTGCCCAAAAAAAAAAAAGAAAAGTAACTCCTATACATGTACACACTTTTTCATAGGCCTCTATTAGCATCCGAACAAAATCTTTGCGATCTGTAGCTCGTTTTATATGTAAATATTTTATTGCTATATATTAATGATTTGTTTTATAAAATGTTTAGGAATTTTACAAGTTAAAAGATGAGGAATAAAATCCACCTCAATATTTTACTTGGCTAGTTATATAACCTATAGGTCCTATACTAGTTGATAACTTGATATATGATATTACATTAGTAACTTTGTCCGAATGCATGTGGAATTTGCACTTAGACAAGAAGACAAAATTTTGGCATTGAATATATACATATACATATATGCCCATAAATGTGAGAGTTGAAAATGGGAAGAAATTCCTTTTTATTATATATATGTAGTATAAGTTAAAGAAGATGGATGGGCCATAAGTTGCTATATAAATCCTTCCACTTCTTGTTGATACTATTGCTTGAGTTCTGATTGGGCACAGTAGTACCATTGCCATTTCTCTCACACATACCATCTCTTTCTCTCATCATCAATCATCAATCATCCAAAAGAAAAACCCTAAAATTTCACTTGTAAGCTTTTTACCAGTTTCTCTCCATACCCATTTCATCAGCTTCTCCATATCTTTCTCTATGGATTCTGACATAATGAACATGATGATGCATCAGATGGAGAAGCTTCCTGAATTCTGTAACCCTAATTCCTCTTTCTTCTCTCCCGACCACAACAACAACAACAACAACACTCACCCTTTTCTCTTTAACTCAACTCATTACCACTCCGATCAGGCAATGACCAACGAACCAGGTTTCCGGTACGGTTCCGGTTTACTCACTAACCATTCTTCTATCTTCCCCAACACAGCCTACTCTTCCGTTTTGCTTGACAAAAGAAACAACACTAGCAACAACAATAATAGCACGAACATGGCAGCTATGCGAGAGATGATCTTTCGCATCGCCGTGATGCAACCGATACATATAGATCCCGAGGCGGTTAAGCCACCGAAGAGGAGGAACGTCAGGATCTCTAAAGATCCACAGAGCGTGGCGGCTAGGCATAGAAGGGAGAGGATAAGCGAGAGGATTCGGATTTTGCAACGGCTTGTTCCTGGTGGGACGAAGATGGATACAGCTTCGATGCTCGACGAAGCTATTCATTATGTGAAGTTTTTGAAGAAACAGGTGCAGTCACTGGAGGAGCAGGCGGTGGTTAATGGCGGAGGAGGAAGGGTTTTGATCGGTGGAGGTGGAATGACGGCGGCGAGTGGTGGTGGTGGCGGCGGAGGAGTGGTTATGAAAGGGTGTGGAACAGTGGGGACTCATCAGATGGTGGGCAATGCACAGATTCTTAGATGATGATGATTTTTAATTTTATTATTATTATATTAATGTTTGAGAAAAGAAAAAAATGATTCTGGAGAGGGAAGAATTAATTTATATGAGAGTCTTTTAACTTTTTTTTTTTAATTTTCTTGTTTAGATAATGTATGTGATGGTTTTTAAAGCCAAAGACTCTCCATGGTTGTTGGAGCGACGTTGTAAATTAGGAACTATTATCATCGTATCCTTGTTAATCAAATAATTAAGCTTCAGGCTTGTGTTCACTTTTTCTTTGTCTAAAACTAAATCTCGCGCGTTTTCAACATGCTAATATCCCTACTTTTGTTTCTTAAATTGAAATTTTCAGTTCAAAAATTGAATGTACTCTTATACTTGTACTTGATAATATAACTAACAAAAAAACACTAAAAGTCCTTGATTTTTTTTTCTTTTCAATTGCTAATATTTAATTTGATAGATTTGAAGAATAAATTAGCACCATCATTAAATGATCAATAATAATAAAAATTATATAAAAATAATTACTAAATTTATTTTTTACTTAAAACAAAATCTTACAACAAATTTTGGTCTAAACAACAATTTACATTAATTAAGATGCGAAAAAAAAAAAAAAAAAAAAAAAAAAAAAAAAGATGCGATAAAACAAATATTTACAAATTTCAACTGGGCCTTGGCTTTTTGTGGACATTCAGGATTGGTCTTTTTTTCTCATTGTTTTCACGATTAAGCTATATTCAGGAACCATCCGAAAGAATTTTAAAACACAACCAAGCCTATTTTGATGAAGCCGACCCAATGAAAGCCCGGCCCATTAATCTCTCATTAAATCAGGCCAATGATCCAAGGGCTCACAACCAATCATTCTCAATTCTCTTATCCTGCACCGTGTCCCACCAGATCACTCATCGTCACACTCACACACCAAAAAAAAGCACAAAGCTCGAGGAGGTCCATAAATGGCGCATTGAATTAGAACCCTCAAAATCTTCACAACTGTAAAACCCCAATCACCTCTTTACATGTGACTTCCTTATTTCTCTCTTCTTCTTATTTGCTTCTGCGCTCTCGTTTCCTCCAACAATCTCCATGGCAGCTCCGTCTCTCAATCTCATCCTCATTCTCTCTCTACTCGTCTTCATTTCACTCCCGAGATCTGAATCTCTCTCCGATAATCCATCTCTCGTTCTTCTACCCGACGGATTCGACTGGCCGATCTCTCACTCCGACGAATTCGACATCATCGACGGTGAAGAAAGCTTCGAAGTTGCGGAGGAAGACGACGGCGTAGATCGACGGTCACTGTACTGGCGGAGGACGAAGTATTACATATCGTACGGTGCATTGTCGGCGAATCGAGTGCCGTGTCCTCCCAGATCTGGAAGATCGTACTACACTCATAACTGCTTCAGAGCTAGAGGTCCCGTTCATCCGTACAGCCGAGGCTGCTCGTCGATCACTCGATGCCGGAGATAGAAGAAGAAGAAGAAGAAGAAAGCTTGAAACTTCATGGGCATTTTCGTAATTTCGCCAACCAATGGATTAGTGTTGAGATGTTTGTGTTTGTTAATGTTCCATGTTATTTGTAAACCGTGATTAGTTACGTTCGTTAAACTTAAACCCGGTGATTATTATTTCGAGTTCTTGCTATAGAATTGGTAACTACTTAAGAGTCGTGAGGGGTGGATTGGTAATTTGCTACGGATCCTTGTGGGTTTTTTGTCGGTGGCTTTTTAATTATTTGTTTGTACTGTTTATGAATTTAAATCCGGGGTCACATGTATTTGGACTTATTTGAATTTCATCATGTTCCAATTTCCATATCATCTGACCAAATTCAATCTAAATATGGGTCGACCGTTGTTTTTGATTAGTTATTGGGCCTTTGTTGTCATTGTATCGTTATTGTTGGGCTCTTACTTTGGCCCAATTTAGGAATTGGGGTCTAGGTCATGTACCTATATCTGTATGAGAACAAAACAAAACAAACGCAATTCAGTTAGAAAATGTCTATACCAAAAAAACAAAAGCAATACATGAGTTAGGCTACTGTCTTTATAATCATGCTAAATAGAATGTTAAGTTTTATGCACATATATAAAACTCTACAATATATATATATATATATATATATATATATATATATATATATATATCTCTATATTATTAAAAGAGAAGTACAAATGTAAATGGGTCGGATCAAAATCATAAAATTGACCCGAAATTCTGAAATCGGATCTTTGAAAATTTTTTGGAATATAAATTCGAATTAATAATGAAAAATCGAACTACTATCAAATGTTTATGGAAATCAAATAAAATTTGATTGTACTTATGGTAACCAATTATAAAATCATATTCCGAACAATATTATACATTAATTACGTATAATATATTAGTTCATATACTTTTAGAACTAATTCCATAACAATCAACTTTTTTCTCATTAATTTTGCTTATTTTAGCTGGTTATCATTAATTAAAAGATATCTTACTTGCTTTTAGAGATTTCTAGAAAATTTATCACAACTAACCCATCTATTTTATAAATTAAATAGATATTTTTATTTTGGTCGTGTAAATTAAATAGATATGAAATCTATGTAACTAATTTTAATTTAATTAGATTAAATCGAAATTATGGTATTTTCATACTTATAGCTTACCAAAGAATTTTAATTTTCAAATTATAAAGATTTCTTGAATATGATTTTTAGAATTATTCAACAATATGATAAATATTTATTAAATTTTGTGAATCATGAAAAATATTAATTATTTTTTAATCACTATATTTCACCTTTCAATCTCTCATCTAACAAATAAGATACATATTCTATTATTCCTATGTCCAAACTCCATTGTGTTGTATGACTAAATAATATTTCCATAAGAGCTGTCAAAACGAGTTGATTCGTCCCGTTAATCCTGTTTTGCAATAGGCAAAATATATTTTGGCATGTAGTTAGTCTGTCCGGACGCCCTGCGGGTAGCATATATGAAACACAAACCCGTCGCGCGAATGTATGCTGATTTGCGGAGTTATTCGTGGATTTTGTTTAAATAATTTTAGAGTAACAAAAATTTAAAATTCTACTAAAATAAATAAATTAAAAAAAATTAGAGAAAATAATTTTATATATCATTATATTTATAAATATTATAATTTCATTTATTAAAAATTTTTTGAACTACCACATGTTGAATAAATTATATTTTTATCAATAAATACTTTCATGCGGGTTGATCCGCCAATCCGAAGACCAAAACCGATGATCCACTGCGAATCAATCCATGTAGCCCGCTTATTTGCGGGTTTAATATATATTCCCAAATCTGCCCTATAGTGAGATGATTTGGGCTTGACCCGCTGTTTTTGACCTATTTTGACTGCTTTAATTCCCATGATTAATAATTTTTGAATTCTAAAATACAAAATTCCATTTTGTAAATCATAATTAATATGACTGGTTTAATTATGAATAATTTAATATTTTCTTTACAATTTTGTATTAGGAATATTTATAAGTACACTACACGATTCGTTCTACTGAACACATACACAATATTAAAATCAACGTATGTGAATCAATATTCTTTCGCGGTGGACCGCGGGTCCGATCGTAGTAATTATATATAGGAGGTTGCATATAAGCTTCAATGTGAAATCACAATCGAAAGTTCTCAAACACGTCGGTGGAGGTGTGATTGCAGGAAAAAAAGTCATATTCATATAACATATGTTAACACTTAGTTCTACCACGTGTTAATATGCAGAAAAAAATCGTTTTCAAGCTTCCAGATACTTAATTTTGTAACCTAATAAATATACCGTATATCATAAAACATGCACGTGTACTAAAAAGCTCATCTTATCGTGAATAGTCAAGAGATGGCTTGTGCCTTTTCTTACAAAATTTCAAACATGGAAGAAAAGTTTTAAACGACTTGTATTTGGTATGTTTTAGGATGACCTTTGACCCACCTTGATAGTTCAAATCATAAGAAACATGTTTAAATTGAAATGCATGAACTTGCGTTTGGCGGCTGATTATGCGTTTGGTTTAAGATGACCAAAATTTTAATTTAATAAAGAGACTAATCGTCCTTGTCCTAAAAGATATATATTTTAGTTTGACTTTTAGTATATACGTAGAAACAAAAACTAAAGATTATGCAATGATAAAGGGTGTGATATGACGTTGCCCTCTCCCTAATTCAGAGGGGTCAATCTAAATTCCATATTACAAGGAATATTCCAAAATTTTGGATTGTGGATATCTTCAAAGGACCCCTATTGACTTACCTACAAGGGTTAAATCCACTTGGACGTTGAAGTTGAATTCGAACGTGGAACAAACCAACTATTTTGATTCAACTTTAAAATAGAGTCGTGTATGACCCCAACCTATATATACTGTTTTATTTTGTATCTTCTACTATACTACTATACATACTTCCACTATAGTAGAAGATAAAGTTATTTTCGTGGTACCACACCATATTAAAAAGATCTCGAAATTTGACGTGATCTTCATGTATAGGAAGATGCCTCGGAAACTATTGAAAACCTACAACTATAACTTTATAAAATTTACATAAAATTAAGTAGTTGTTAAGAGGGCTGATTAAACCATAAGAAATCAAAATTATTGATGGAAATCTCTAAGAAATGAACTGTGGGCCGCCATATTTTTCTACTAAATGACATCATTCCCAAATTTATTTATAATAATAGTATAAAAAGCTACCCAAAAAATAGGATAGCATTAGCAAGTCGCCTGCTCCTTTTCCTCGGATTCAGTGAATACTCCAAGTCGCCTGGGCGGTGTTGGTTCATCATATCCATTTTACATTCACATTTCTCTGTGTTTCCAATAGTATATATACAAAAAAGGGAATCCTTTACATTGATAAAGATTCTTTTATTTAATAGCCAAAGCAAGTTGTAGTAGACATGCTCGTAGAGATCGCAACTCCACCCAATCTAATGGCTATGGATCACGTCCATGTGACGCTTTTTTACAATATATAAATAGTCGGAGTATATGATTGGTTCATATGGACGCTTAATGAAGTTCCACTTAATTTTCCCACTTAATTTTGAAAGTTCCACTTCTACAGATTCTAAATAAATGAAGCATGTGATGGTAATTAACGCTGTTACTACTTCAATTTATTTCACAAAACAATCTTCCTTTTTTTCCTTCAACTTGTCTTCGTCTCGATCTTCGTTAGGCTCCGTTACATCGCCACCAATGATCTTTTTTTTTTTTGTTCTTATAACAAAAATATCGCAGAGAATAAGTATATTTAAATCTCATATAGTATTATTGTTTATGTATTGAAAATAGAATAAAAATCAGAGCGGCCGCAACTTGCGAAAGTCTGTTGGGGTCGAATGACTTCAGTGCGAAGCACCCCCTTCCACTCCCGCGCTTTTCTTGGCCATTCTTAAAATGTTAATTTAATTGTCACCAGACTCACCACACATGGAAATGAAAAAAAAAATTATAAATTTAAAATTAAAGTATAAAATCGATTTAATGTTTTTTTATTTTAATGATTCAATGAAGTCATGCCCATAGGAATCCAGGCTTGGGCAGGCAAGTTGGCCATGAAGTAAACTACATAAAAACAATATAATAATAGTAGATAATTTGATTAATCAAATAAAAAATATGATTGGAAGAGTTGTCGGATAAAGTTCTCTTTTATTTTCTCCTTTTCTTTTGTCGAAGCATCGAAATCAGTTGCGTTACTATTGGAAATGGTAACTTTAAAACATTAAAGTAAAACTATAGAGCTCACATGCCAAGGTTTGGATACTAAATTACTACTATTGTATTAAAAATGTTATAATCAGTAGTCGTAAGCAAACATCTTAACAGGGTATAACTGTATTTTTCAACTAGTATTGTCTAATAACTGTATTTTTCAACTACTGTCTAAATTAACTTTTTTAATTAATAGAACTAATTAAACAAATTAAAATTAAAATCCCACTTCGCTGTTTATCGCAGTTGGTGCCCTAGTAAGTTATTAATTTATTTTAGAGCTAACTATTATAATTAGCAAACGATACTGTAATTGGGAAGGATAACGGCGGAAAATATCAGAAAAGAAAAAAAAAATGTTAGCGTTTGCAGCGGAAAAGGATTTGATTCTTGGGGTTGGTCAAGAGAAACAAAAAAATATGCAACGCCAACTTGCTTGGTATAGTTTTATATTATTATCAATGGTCCAAAGAATCACATATCTACTTTATTTAGTAAAATATATATATTCGTTGTAGAATGGTCATGATTTACAGAGTCACAAATTGCAATAGTAGTTTCTTTCTAATAAAAATAGTTTTTGAAACCTTTTTTGATCATGAAGTCTTGTAAGAAAGAAAAAAAACAGAAACACTACTAAGTAATTTCCATAAAATATTGTAAAATCATGTTATGTGTGTATATGATGAGCTCAGGACTTAATTAGAGAATTACTAATAGTGTGATTTATTATAAGGGTCAGGGACAGCTACGAAGGAGTGGCAAATGCGAGGATGATTCTATTCTATGCCAATTCACACAACATATGCAAAGAAGAGAGTCCAGAGCAGAGGCCAAGAAAAGAATATTATCTCTATACAATCTAATTTATTTTTAGTTTTTATTTATTTATTGTTGTTAATTACAGCTACAATAATCGGGAAAATGTGAATACTTAAAAATTAAAATACATTTTCTCTTCATGTATACACATGCATGTAAGAGTGTTTATTTCTTATTTTATTTGATTGTTTTATTGCAATTTTTTTTAAAAAATCTATAGTGCGTTTTCCAAAAATTTGAATAACATATCACGCTATTTCTGAAACATAAATTGGTTACATAATTAAACTCTATTCAACGCAAATTCAATAAAAACTGATAACTCTTAGTAACAATAACAATCATGATCTCATTGAATATCAAGCATGTTACTAATTTACTACCGGTCAAAAAATAATATCAACCTCGTGAGTGATATTTAAGTTATTAGTATACAAAACAATAGTCGTGCTATAATATTTATTTATCCAATATAATAACGAAAATATCACGTAGCTTAAAATTTCATTTATAGTGTAACAGCCCCAACAAAGAAAAATCTCCTCTCGTCACGTGCATTAATTACTCCCCAAAATTCAGACTTTCTACATTTAATTATATTATTAAGAAAATAAAAATCGTAACCTCAATTTTTTTTAATAACAAAAATAAGAAGAAAAAAAAATCAGTATAAATCGAGGAACTCGCACCAAGAAGTACCATTAACCGTCACGAGCTTTCGTGCTCTGTTTTTTTTTTTTTTTTCTCTCCACTCGTTTAAATATTCAATCTTTAGATCAAATTCGATTCAACAAACAAGAAAATTTGAATTCTTTCTAAAATTTCGTCGGAGATTTGTTTCAATGGAGTGGATTCGAGGAGAAACAATCGGATACGGAACTTTTTCTACAGTAAGTCTAGCGACACCGTCTAATAACGATTCCGGCGAACTTCCTCCGTTAATGGCCGTAAAATCTGCAGACTCATACGGCGCTGCTTCGCTGGAGAACGAGAAATCAGTTCTGGATAAACTAGGAGACGATTGCAACGAGATCGTACGGTGTTTCGGCGAGGATCGGACGGTCGAAAACGGAGAAGAGATGCATAATTTGTTCTTGGAGTACGCTTCTAGAGGAAGCTTAGAGAGTTATCTCAAGAAATTAGCCGGTGAAGGTCTACCGGAATCCACCGTACGCCGTCACACAGGATCGGTGCTCCGAGGACTACGACACATCCACGCTAACGGTTTCGCTCACTGCGATTTAAAACTCGGGAATATTCTTTGGTTCGGTGACGGCGCCGTTAAGATTGCCGATTTCGGATTGGCGAAGAGGATTGGGGAAGTAACGGCGATAAATGAAGGAGTTCAGATTAGAGGTACGCCGTTGTATATGGCGCCGGAGTCTGTTAACGATAACGAGTACGGATCAGAAGGTGACGTGTGGGCTTTAGGATGTGCTGTAGTTGAGATGTTTAGTGGCAAAACGGCATGGAGTTTAAAAGAAGGATCGAACTTCATGTCGTTGTTGATACGCATCGGTGTTGGTGATGAGCTTCCGATGATTCCCGAGGAGTTGTCGGAACAAGGAAAAGATTTTTTGTCAAAGTGTTTCGTTAAAGATCCCAAAAAGAGATGGACGGCTGAGATGCTTCTACACCATCCATTTGTAGCCGTCGATCTTGATTACGACGGTTTAGTAGAAGAAGAAGACTTCGTTGTTAAGCTGAAAACAGAGGAAGTCTCGACATCGCCGAGATGTCCATTCGAATTTCCCGATTGGGTTTCGGTTTCTTCCGGTTCACAAATGATCGATTCACCAGAGGAGAGAGTTACGAGTTTGGTGACTGATTTGATCCCTGATTGGTCTGTCACCAATAGCTGGGTCACCGTACGGTGACGATAGTGATTAAAAAACAGGGGACAAAAACAGAGTTGCAGAGAAAGGCTAGAGCTTTTTTTTTAATTCCTAGTCAGATCCAACAATTCTAATTTAATTAGTTGTATAAATATTTGTTATTACTTATTAGAAATCGATTATTTATTTATATGTAAATACCAGTTTTGTATTCATGATCCCAAATCTTGATTCTCTTTAGTATATGGAAACACTAATTTGTATTCATGAGCACATATCTCCATTCTCTTTCTCCATGAATGTGAATAAAGATTGTATATTTAGACATAATCACACAAAATAGAGAATAATCTTAACCAAAGAACAAAAAAAAAAAATCTTTTGTAAAGTAAAGATTAAGACTCTTGGACAAGGCTCGTGGCCACCACTGAACAACTAATCTCAAAGTTAGCTTCATCTTCATCAATCCAACTCACCAATCCATAAACCACGTTCTCTTGTAACGCTCTCGGACTCTCCAATCTTACAGTGTAACTTAGCTTCTCGTTTTTCTCGCTGAACACTAGTCTCTTTGGTTCTACGACGACGTTTAGACCCTTCAAGCCTCTCTCTCTCACGCTGTAGCTTCTGTTTGCTTCTCCCACGTTTGTCAATGTCCTCTGAAAGATCTTGGGACCGTTTTGATCGGACGTGAAGTAGGCAATGATTGAAGGGTAATTGAGGTATGGAGATGGGTTTTTACAAGCGTCGGAAATATTCGATCTTGTGATGATATTGATCAATTTTCTTGATTGTTTTGCCTCGTGACAAAGGAAGTTTATGAAATCTTGTGGAGCTGTATCATAGATTAGGCCAGGGTTCAAGACTCTGTTCGTACTCACATGTCCTGCTCCAACGGCTAAAGGGTTGTCTAAAGTCAAAGCCGTTGTCATAATTGCAGATTTTATAGCCGATGGGCTCCAATTTGGATGGACTTGCTTTATAAGCGCGGCGACTCCAGCCACGTGAGGTGCAGCCATTGATGTCCCGGTTAAGAGATTGAATCCGCTGAATAACGGTTGTTCTTGAGTTCCTGAGACTGGTTTAACCGGTGGCCAAGCGGAGAGTATCAGTGTGCCAGGAGCTAGAATGTCCGGTTTGAGGATTTGAGGGAAGCTTGTGAATGGACCTCTCGAGCTGTATGTGCCTACTTCTGGTGCTGGTTTTGTCCCGATTACTGTTTTCCGAAACTCCAGCTTTGCGGTCACGTTGTTTTCGTTGCTTGATGCGTAGCTTTCAATAGTTTCTCGGTGTCTTGAGCTGATGAATGCTACCGGAAACTGGAATTTTATAGTGTCTTGTTCCTCAAGTAACTTATCTGTTATTAAAACAACTGCTGCAGCTCCGGTGGATTTGATTTGATGAAGTTTACTTCCGATGTTTACGTTTTCATTACAGACAACAATTCTGTTCGCGAAAGTCTTGTTTTCGACGCTGCCAGATTCGATGTAAGTTACTGGAAACTGAACCGAAGGGAAATCTCCGGGAAACAGAGATGGAAAATTGAAACTAACTCTGTTTCCAAACGTTAGGGTTCCTTGAAATTGCCTACCAATTGTTCCCGCTCCAACCGTCATAATCCATGGCGCTCCGTTAATTAAACTCCAATAATACGGCCCGTCATTACCACCTGAAGCAACTACAAAAACGCCTTTTTGAATCGCTGCAAACGCTGCCACTGCGATTGGATCATTTTCTAGACCGAAACCATCGCTGTCGTCACCATCCTCAAAGCTCAATCCTAGTGACAGAGATATCACATCAACTCCATCTCGAATGGCTTGATCAATCGCTGCGATTACATCTGATGAGTAGATCCCTTCTTCCCAAGCGGCTTTGTAGATCGCTAGATGCGCGTGCGGTGCGATTCCTGAGGCGGTTCCTTGGGCGTAAGAGAAGTACGACGCGTTCTTAACGTGATTACCAGCTGCAATGGCCGCAACATGAGTGCCGTGTCCGATTGTATCGTACGGTGAAGAGTATTGACCAATCTTGGTTTCTCTCAAATCAGGGTTGTTGGCAAACAAACCCTTGTTGAATACCCTAGCACCAATTAGTTTCTTGTTGCACAAGGAAGAAGAATTGAATTCACATGCTCCTTTCCATTTAGACGGAACCGAACCAACCCCATCGTCGTGAAAGCTGGGACTATCGGGCCAAATTCCGGTATCTATAATACCGATTACTGTACCATCTCCATAATTCGAGACCGGCCATGTACCGGATGTCGAATTTAGACCAATAAACTGCGGAGAGAAAGTGGTATGAAGCTTAACCGGTAAATCTTTGGTGAAAGAGACATACCCGGGTTTGTGTTTAAGACGTTGGAGCTCGAGGGTTGTGAGAACTGCGCTAAACCCGTGAACCGAATCAGTATAAGCGTAGATAATCTTTGGTTTTCTATCGGTTATAACCGAAGTAAGAGTTGTGGAAAACCAGTTCCGATGATTGGAAAATGGCAACGGTTTGGCTGATAAGTCCATGTGGATGATGTAAGTAGAGGTCTCCGCCTTTGCAATCGCTACGTAAAAGGAGATCATCAGAAGAATCACGACGGTCATCAGCATGTCTGAGTAAGTTTTTCCTCTGGTCTTTTCAAACTGAAATGAAATTTGGAGTTAGTAAGAAAAAATTAAAGTTTTGTTAAGAGATGTTTAATTTTTATTATGACAAAAAAAGTTGCAGAGATTGTAACCTTTACTTAGCTTTTGCTTTTGTTAAAGTGGTTTTAGGTGGTGGGTAATACATCTCTCATCATTGTTTCTTTTACTTTCTCTTTTAATTGGGCTTTATTATAGAGGACAATAATTTTGGATATCAAATTGTATTTTATAATAAACTGATAATGAAAAACAGAGTTAGAGAGTTTAATCTCACATGTTGCTAGGTTTGACACACATTTGATGAGGGTATGTATCTTTTGCAAAAGCTTGACAAAGTTGCTTGATGTTGTTGCAGGAGAAAGAGGAAAAATATGATGAAAAAAGCTCAAAATTAAAGTTATCTAGAGGTGTGAGTTTGTGTTTAGAAATCAATACGAGACTTGCCTATTTTTACATGGAACTCATTACTTTCATAGAATGGCCTCTTTTTTGGAGAAGGAAACATATTCTTCAAAAATAAAGATAGACGGTTGATGAGTGTAGAAGTTTGAGGCTGCCCTTGTAGCAACAAGTTTTGCATTCCTATCAAGTTGTTCAATCCTATCACCGAGGACGAAGACGGCCTTAACCGAAAAAGCTCTACATTATCACTATTGCTCAACCCTTGTATGATTGTCCACTTGTTAGCTCTCAAGTCGTACTCATGAACCACCATTGAGTCCTTGGTAGCCTCGGTCAAAACTAGATACTTTCCGTCTTAAGTAACCACTTTCCATGACAACGACATCATCCTCATTTTTTGGTCCAACACTACCTTATTCGGAATCCGTCTAACGAGTACCCACTTGGTGGTGGTCTCAAGGGCATAGTCGCAAATAACTTCCTCTGTAGCCGTTAACAGAGTTAGCCCGGGAGCGGCGCAGAACAATGCTTTAGTGTTTGGAAATTCGGTTTGAAGCAGATGTGCTTTCTCAATCACGGTATTGTACACTACGATGCTTCCGTCGTTTCTTAACCAGTAAAGAACTTGGTCCAAGTAAACAGGTCTCATACCCTTCGCCAGCTCGCTTGAGTGACAAGTAATGGACGTTTTCGATAATGGCCAGTACTAATCTCCTGAGCTAGCTTCCAATTGGTACATCGTTTTTGTATCCTCTGTTGGATTCTCACATATCCAACCTCTTTGGTTAGATCACTTGGTCTCTATCTTTCACACATATTTGGTTTCTTTGTTCTAGAGAGATAACAAGAACCGTTTTTCTCCAAAGACTACATTGTTAAATGTTAATCTTTTGGATGATTGTCTCTTACAACCACATAAACTATTTATACTACTCTTACTTGTTTCAACCTTAACCTAATACTCTTCTTAATAAACAAAACCCATTAAGAGCATCTCCAATGGTAGAGCCCCTTGAGGGGCTCTTTCCAATATTTTTATCATAATTTTTGCATAATTCATAGTTAAGAATCTCATAAGGAGATTTTTATTTTTTCCTCCTCCAATGGTAGAATCTCATTAGGGATTCTTAAGAATTAACTTTTTGAAAATTATTTTAGTTTAAGTGAAGTGTATTTTGTTAAAGTTTACACCTAAAAACAATGACTCTTAATATATACACCTAAAAAGAAGAAGACGAATCCATGATTATGTTTATACGAATTATAGATGACACAGATTACCATCCTCATCAACATAACTATCACAGTTACAATGGTGGTTCGGTTTGATCTTTATAAGCTATGTACAAAGAATTTAGATTCACAACCACTCAACGAGAAAGAACAAATAACCTAACAAATCCCATGAATGTACTGAAGAGAGTACTCAATTCTCTTATTAACCGGAATCTCCACACCACCAACACGAGCACATTTGATGCTTTGACTCTGCTTCTGCATTTCAATACAAAAACCAAATTTAAAAACCCCAAAATTGATGGAGTCTGTAAACTGTGACACCCACACATGATTTCTTCTACCCCTAACTCAAAAATTGACGAACAAGAAATCTAACACCATGAAATCAAACTCGATAAATTCGATTACAACATCATATGCAAGAGAGAGAGAGCGAGAGATTCCTAGAGAAATCATTACATTGGGAGCGTTTGAAGCTGGGAGAGCAAGAGTGTTGCTCAAAATTCCAGTGAATGCCAAAGCTTTTTCCATGAATTTAGGGGATCCACGCCGACTTATTTTGCGATACTCACAGCTCCTATGGTTGTTAACCAATCTATCACCCGACTTGTTCGGTTTCAGCAGCTAACGCTTGGACCTATCCCAAACACACACACATACATCTCATCTCTTAGCGACAAATGTAATCACATACAACACCAAACACTCATGAATCACCAAATAGATGTTATTTAAAAGCCCTTAACGCAACTTAGCTTCAAATACAGAGTAAACTTAAACACATGACTGATGTAATTGTCTACAAGGCTGAGAGACCTAACATAAAACATCTTCCGATGGACCAAAAGACCACATAGAGTAATTCCAATCAATAGCACATAAAGAAACCCCTAATTTACCAATCGACTACAAGTGATATAAAGATTTAGCAGATTCTCAATAAGTGGAACATGGGTTCTCGAATTAGGGCCCATATGTGTTTTAGAACCCTTCAAAACACATATGGGCCCTAATTACTTATATGGCCCAATGGCCTCTTTCTTCTTTCTACTTTCTTCTTCTACGACAAAACACCTTCTTCTTCTCCTTTCTTCATCATCTTCTCACACTTCTCTTTGTCTTTTCTCTTATGTAGGATTAAGTAGTGAATCAACTTCCAACACTCCCTCTTGATTCATTTGCTTAATCCCCAAAATTTTGATTTAGGGATTTGATTCCCTTACTCTTTGTTCTTCTCTGGTGATTCGCCTCCTCACTGTGCAAATTCCTTTCACGACATTGCACAACTCACTGGTGAGTTCTCTTTCTCCCTCAACGCTTCATTCTTCACAAGCTTTTCAATTTGCTTCCTGAGTGTTTGGATCGAATCTTCCGTTTCCTTTTCTGTTTGGGCTTTATTAAAGAGGAGTAAGGCCCACTATTATTAGGCCAATTGGATTTGAAAAGAGATTACCCGTTTCTATGTCGGATGCATAGCGCCAAAATCTAATCGATATTCCCGCCATCTCCATCGATCAATTTGGGTTCTTAAACCTAAATCAGATGCTCAGCTTCGCCAAATCACCAAATTGACCGGATTTGTAAAATGACCGGCGATAATTCAACGGATATTGGGCGAAGACGTAGCCGAGGCGCGGAGGCGACGAGTCGGAAAGACACACTCGAGCGGCTGAAGGCGATTCGACAAGGAGGAATTCGGTCTGCGTCAGGTGGTGGGTACGATATTAGACTACAGAAGCCAATCTTCGATACGGTTGATGATGACGAGTACGATGCACTTGTTTCCCGACGGCGTGAGGAGGCTCGCGGGTTTGTAGTTGAAGATGGAGAAGGTGGCGATTTGGGATATCTCGACGAAGGTGAAGAGGAGGACTGGTCGAAACCCAGTGGACCTGAATCGACTGATGAATCGGACGACGGTGGTAGGTTTAGCGGGAGACTTAAGAAGAAGAAGAAAGGGAAAGAACAAATGCAGCAACCTCAAGTTAAGAAGGTGAATCCGGCGCTAAAGGCTGCGGCTACTATCACTGGTGAAGGTAGACTTTCGTCTATGTTCACATCTTCGAGTTTCAAGAAGGTCAAAGAGACTGATAAGGCACAATATGAGGGTATTCTTGACGAGGTAATAGCTCAGGTTACTCCGGACGAGTCGGATAGAAAAAAGCATACGAGAAGAAAGCAACCAGGTACTGTTCCAGTTACCATCTCCAGGAACAAAAAACTGGTTTCTGTTACTTCGAGTATGGAAATGAAGGAGTCAGAACCAACACCCTTAATTTATGAGGATGATTGTGTTTTCATGGAGAATGAGTTGATGAAAGAGGAAGATATGAAAGAATCTGAAGTCACTCCTTCGCATAATGTTGAGAGTATGGAAGTACCTGGAAGTGATAGTGTTATAGAGGATGAAAACAAGATAAGAAAAGCTGAGGTGAAGACGGAGTTAGGTGTTAAGGAGGTATTTACATTGAATGCAACTATTGATATGAAAGAGAAGGATTCGGCTTTAAGCGCCACTGCTGGTTGGAAGGAAGCGATGGGAAAAGGTGGAACTGAGAATGGGGCTTTACTTGGTCCTAGTTGTGAAGGGAAAACGGAATTTGATTTGGATGCTGATGGATCACTTCGTTTCTACATTCTTGACGCTTATGAGGAGGCTTTTGGTGCGAGCATGGGCACAATATATCTGTTTGGGAAGGTAAATCTCTTGGGATGTTTCACTCAATTTCTTCGTCTTTAAAGTTGTTATTTTGGCCTTAATCTATGAATGAATTCGGACTTCCTTTTTTTACAATTCAGGTTAAAATGGGAGATACTTACAAGAGTTGTTGTGTGGTAGTTAAGAATATCCAGAGGTGTGTTTATGCTATTCCAAATGATTCCATATTTCCTTCTCATGAACTAATCATGCTCGAGCAAGAGGTGAAAGACTCTCAACTTTCTCCTGAATCCTTTCGTGGAAAGTTGCATGTGAGTTTGACTACTTGAGTTACATTCTAAGAGGAAGCAATATCTTTTCCTCTGTTGTTTATTGTTTTTGGCTGTGTCTTCTCAGGAAATGGCATCAAAACTGAAAAACGAAATTGCTCAGGAATTGCTACAACTCAATGTTTCAAATTTTAGCATGGCGCCTGTCAAGGTTTGGATATTTACTTCTCAGTCATGTATTCTAGCAGCAATACTTTTCTGTTGACTCTCTATTCTGCTCTTTATGTACGAATATCAGAGAAACTATGCTTTTGAGAGGCCTGATGTGCCTACTGGCGAACAATATGTTATGAAGATAAATTATCCATTTAAGGTACACTTTAGCTGTTCAAAAATCAAACTAAAAATCGTCGGTTTTTTTATATCTCAACACTGTGACAATTTTCCCCTGTTATAATAGGATCGTCCACTTCCAGAAGATCTTAAAGGCGAGTCTTTCTGCGCTTTGCTCGGGTCTCATACCAGGTTCCAGCTTCTTACTGCTGAGTTTCATTACCTTTCCCTGCCTGCGTTTGGTAGTTGTTCAGTTAAATTTGTATTTTCTGGTCTTCTGTAAGCTTCTTAGTTAACTATGTATGCTGGCTATGTCAATTTAGCACGGTGCAATTTTTCCCTCCTTATCAAAGTTAATTTATATGCAGTGCTTTGGAGCATTTTATCCTTAAGAGGAAGATCATGGGACCTTCTTGGCTCAAAATTTTTAACTTCTCTACTTGCTCACCTTCTGTAGGAGTAAGGCCTTGAAATTGTGCCATATTATCAATGATTTCCTAGTTCTATTTATCTCCAATAATGAGAGGACTTGACACTTGTGCAGGTGAGCTGGTGCAAGTTTGAGGTTACTGTTGAATCTCCCAAGGATATCACTGTTTTAGTTTCGGAGGAAAAGATGGTTCACCCTCCTGCTGTCGTTACAGCCATAAATTTAAAGACCATAGTCAATGACAAACAGAACATAAGCGAAATCGTTTCTGCATCTGTTCTCTGCTTTCACAACGCCAAGGTTTGTTCTGCAACATTTAACAATGCTTCTTAGCCATTTTTTTTTTCTCTTTGTGAAGAGTATGGATGTATGATCATGACATTACCAATCACCAGTAGATTTTCGTACCATGTGGTTTTATATTAACGCTCATTTTGGACGATTGTTTCTTTCTCAAAAGGCACTCTTATGTCTACATTAGTAGCTTGACATATGGTGTGCGTGCTCCTTGATCTTTCAGATTGAGGTTCCAATGCCAGCTCCAGAAAGGAAGAGATCTGGTATTCTGAGTCATTTCACAGTTGTTAGAAATCCTGAAGGAACCAGTTACCCAATTGGTTGGAAAAAAGAAGTGGCTGACAGAAATTCAAAGAATGGCTGCATTGCTTTAAGTATTGAAAACAGGTGTGTTGCAGCTCTGTTACTGAATAGGTTGTGCTTATGATCTAAGTAGCACCGAAACGGGTACGGAAACGGGGACGGAAAACGGCAAAATAAAAATTCATAGATACGGGTACGGCATGGGTACTTCAATAAAAGATATACATATATATATATAATACCCTTAAATATAAATATAAGTCTCAACATAATTTTTTTTTTGATTTAATATTCTAAATAACATAAAAAAGCTTAATATTGAGGAATTGATTTTCAAAGATCTGGATCATCTAAAGGTTGGAAAACTCAAAGAACCTCATATCTTCCATGGAATCTTATGTTAAACCCCTAGAACATGCCTTTTAATTCCTTTTACGTTTGAGTTTTTTGTAGGAAAAATAGTTAAGTTGCCTATTCTAAAAGGAGGACACTTAATTTATTTCCAAAAACTCATTGGAAACGTCCCCGTATATGTTCCCTCACGTTTCCATTATTTGCTTGACGTCCCTAACTACTCTGAAACGTGGGGGAAACGTTTTTAGGCGTCCCCATCAAGTACCTGTCCCCGAAACGAAACTGGGACGTGAGACGGCTGAAAATTAACGTCCCCGTGCATCATAGCTTATGATCCATATATATCTTTGACAATTCATGTTGCTTCGTCCAACATTTTGTTCCCTTTCTTACTGCAGTGAAAGAGCATTGCTGAACCGATTGTTTTTGGAGTTGAACAAATTGGACAGTGATGTTCTTGTGGGACATAATATATCAGGTTTTGATCTGGATGTTCTTCTTCAAAGAGCCCAGGTAAAACATAATTTACTTTGACCATTAAGAAAGATGGTTGAGTTTGTTTTTTGTTTTCTTTCTATGATGTGCTTTTTCATTTACGTGTTTGAGGAACTAAAACACGGCCTTGACAAAGTGCTGCTATTTGACTCATATGAGTATTTTAAGGCCTTGTCTTCTAGGCCTATTAGATGATATTTACCGTTAATAAGCCAGCAAGCTATCATTTTATGCATTGTACATCCTTTAGTCCCTTTTCCCAGTCTCTCCTGTTGTGATGATGATGTAATAGAGATATGAATACTGTCTGTCTTGGTTCTTTAAACTGAATGATTACTACTGTGCAGGCTTGCAAAGTTCAGAGTAGCATGTGGTCCAAAATTGGCCGACTCAAACGCTCTTTCATGCCTAAGCTTAAAGGAAACACTAATTTTGGGTCAGGAGCTACACCAGGACTCATGTCTTGTATTGCTGGAAGGCTCTTGTGTGATATAGATCTGTGTTCTCGTGAATTGTTGAAGCAGGTATGATGCCCAACTCTTGTAAGCAGTAAGTTGAAGCTCAGTCCCTCATGTATAAGCATCTGTTTCTTGCAGGTCAGTTATTCGTTAACGGACCTTTCAAAGACACAGCTGAACCGGGACAGGAAAGAGATAGCGCCTAATGATATTCCCAAAATGTTTCAGTCATCCAAAACACTTGTGGAACTTGTAAGTTCTTCAATGAACTCGCTCATGTCTGTTTTACGCATGAGTTGGTACTACCACATTAGGGACCATAGGTTATGAATCCTTGCAAGCGAAACAATGTAGTGCATACTGGCGAAGAATGTTGGTGAGTGATGACTGCATCTTAATTGCTAGCATGTTATAACCTTTTGATTTTCTTTGGTTCAGATTGAATGTGGTGAAACGGATGCATGGCTATCCATGGAGCTCATGTTTCATCTAAGTGTTCTTCCTCTCACTCTCCAGCTTACTAACATAAGTGGCAATCTTTGGGGGAAAACACTTCAAGTAATGACTCCTCTCTCTCTCTCTCTCTTTCCCTCTCCCTCTCCCCGGGAAGCTATGTGCTGCTGACTCATGCATTTTTTTGTTCATGACCAGGGAGCGAGGTCGCAGAGAATCGAATACTACTTACTACATACATTCCACTCGAAAAAGTACATTCTCCCAGACAAAATTTCACAACGTATGAAGGAAATAAAGTCATCAAAAAGAAGAATGAATTATGGTCCAGAGGACCGCAATGTAGAGGAATTGGATGCTGACCTGGCTTTGGAGAATGATCCGTCTAAGGGCAGCAAAACAAAAAAAGGTCCAGCCTACGCTGGTGGACTGGTCTTGGAGCCAAAGAGAGGCTTATATGACAAATATGTGTTGCTTCTGGATTTCAATAGTCTTTACCCTTCTATTATACAGGTTAGCAGATTGTTTTCTATTTCTCAATCCTTTGGTGGCTGTTTCCGTCTGCTTGGTAGATAAAAGTCATGATATTTTCAGGAATACAATATCTGTTTTACGACTATGCCACGATCAGAAGATGGAGTTCCTCGTTTACCTTCGAGTCAAACACCTGGAGTTCTTCCAAAGGTATAGTCATCATTACCCGAGTTGCATTTTACTGTGACTATGTTCGATTTCGTATAAATTCTCCTGTTATAGGTCTTCCAACATCAGATTTATAAATTACCCCAACCAATCAGAAAGAACGAAAATCCAACAACCAAAAGTAATATTTGCCTCATTTTCTTTTCCCAATCCCTCAGAACAATGCGACCTAGCTGGTCAGTATTGTATTAGTGATCACTGCTTTCTGAAGTTCAAGAAAAACCAATCTTGACATCATCGTCTAAATTAATGCTATATGCATTTTTCTTTGCCACCAATTTAAGTTTCTCTTCTTTCTTGGCTGGTATTCCCAGTCTAATAGAGATTAGATCATGAATCCCACTATCTGTTTTTTGTTTTAGTTGATGGAACATTTGGTCAGTATAAGGAAAAGCGTCAAATTAAAGATGAAGAAGGAAACAGGTCTCAAGTACTGGGAGCTTGACATTCGGCAGCACGCATTAAAGCTCACAGCTAATAGGTTTGCATTTACGGTTTTACACTTTAACTTGTGTCGGCAATAATCGCCAATCACCGCATTTTGATGTTTATGTGTTTTTATCCATTGTAAACACAGTATGTATGGATGTCTGGGGTTTCCTAATTCAAGATTCTATGCTAAGCCTTTAGCAGAGCTCATAACACTACAGGTAAGTGATTCTTTCTGTGTTTTCTAGTGACATGCTTTTCTTTTTTTTCTCTATTCTTCGTGTGATCAGGACAATTCCCTTAACATTGCAGGGAAGGGAGATCCTGCAACGAACTGTGGATCTTGTCCAGAACCATTTAAACCTAGAGGTACCTCTTATACTTTGCGTCTCAGGAAATGCATTTCAGGAGAGAAATTAGTGAAATGTGTCAACATCTCTGCTCTATCAAGTCTAGAATTAAACATCTTGCTTTTACATAGGTAATATATGGTGACACAGATTCAATCATGATTCACAGCGGACTAGATGATATCGAAGAGGTGAATGCCATTAAATCAAAAGTCATCCAAGAGGTAGGTTGGATAATAGATTTGTCTCTTATATTGCTGTCCTTGGGGAGAGTGCTTTGAGAAAATTATAGATAATTTACCCAGTAAAAACCCAGACATTTGATTTTGGGTCTTCTCCTTTCAATTTTTAGGTTAATAAGAAGTATAGATGTCTAAAAATTGACTGTGATGGCATATACAAGAGAATGCTTCTTCTTCGAAAAAAGAAGTATGCTGCTGTCAAGTTGGAGTTTAAGGATGGGAAGCCTTGCGAGGTAATATTTTTTATAAACATTTTTGCATTCTTATTCTTCTAGAAAATTCTGGGTACTAGATGCATTCTCATTGCAGGACATTGAAAGAAAAGGTGTGGATATGGTTCGTCGAGATTGGAGCTTACTCTCTAAGGAAATAGGAGATTTATGCCTGAGTAAAATCTTGTATGGAGGGTATGTTTTGAAACATCCACTAAAGAGCATTGTTTTTACTCTCTCATGCAAGCACAACAATCCTCTTTTTCTGTGCAGGTCGTGTGAGGATGTTGTTGAAGCAGTTCATAACGAACTAATGAAGGTAATCTTTGTTATCATTTATTAGTCTTCGTTAATTAGTTTGATCTTCTTTATCATCCAACACGTGTTGCTTTGTCCATGCAACAGATAAAAGAGGAAATGAGAAATGGGCAAGTTGCACTTGAGAAGTATGTCATCACCAAGACATTGACTAAACCGCCTGCAGCTTATCCAGATTCCAAAAGCCAACCACACGTTCAAGTGAGAATGAGAGCTATTATTCACGTTATTTCTCCCTTAAAATATTCACTAACTTAAGTCTCTGATTGTGTGGCTAAACTATTCCTCTCAGGTTGCACTCAGAATGAGGCAACGTGGTTATAAAGAAGGTTTCAACGCTAAGGATACTGTACCGTATATAATCTGCTATGAACAGGTTCCCAACACAGAAAACCAGCTGGATATTATCAGATATCCTATAGTTTTTCTACTAAATCTTCTATGCTTCCTCTGTGCAGGGTAATGCTAGCTCTGCTAGTTCAGCAGGAATTGCCGAACGTGCTAGGCATCCTGATGAGGTGAAATCAGACGGCAGCAGATGGTTGGTTGATATAGATTACTACTTGGCACAACAGATTCATCCGGTGGTGTCTCGTCTATGCGCAGAAATTCAAGGAACAAGTCCTGAACGTCTAGCTGAGTGTTTAGGACTTGACCCATCAAAGGTAAAACAGCTTTCATTCAAGCCAATTTCCGATTCATATTCAGTGATCATGAATTCATGATAACTGATTGGAAATAATGTTTTATTCTTAGTACCGAAGCAAATCAAATGATGCTGCGAGCAGTGATCCTTCTACCTCCCTCTTATTTGCTGCAAGTGATGAAGAAAGGTAGTGATATCTTTCTCATTTGTAATTTGATATCATTATTTTTTCCAAGAGTTTGCAATATTCCTGGAATTCAAGATCCGCAACAACGTATTTTACATGTAAAAAATGCAGATATAAAAGCTGTGAGCCGTTAGCATTAACATGCCCCAGCTGCTCTACTGCTTTCAACTGTCCATCTATTACTAGTTCTGTTTGTGCGTCGATCAATAAGAGACCTGCAACACCTGAAACAGAGGAATCTGATTCCACATTCTGGCTAAAACTGCATTGCCCGAAATGTCAGCAGGAAGATAGTACGGGAAGAATATCCCCTGCAATGATAGCTAACCAGGTAAGGCAAACTTTGTTGAAAAGGATCCTAATTTGTTAAGTTTCTCAGAATAAAAAATCTGTATCCTTGTGATTTGGCCTGCAGGACAGATGTTTTAGTTATTAACTCATTCTCATGCCTTTCAGGTGAAAAGACAGGTTGATGGATTTGTGTCAATGTATTACAAAGGCATAATGGTGGTACGTAAAACCTTCTCGCTTCGTTTTATTCTCATAATTCTGAACATTTGTCCTTATTAACTTATGCTTATGTCGTTTTCTTGTACATTTTGCCTTCAACAGTGTGACGATGAGTCTTGCAAGCACACGACCCGCTCCCCAAACTTTCGCCTGCTCGGTGAACGTGAACGGGGGACAGTTTGCCCAAACTATCCTAACTGTAACGGAACCCTCTTACGAAAGGTATATGCCCTCATCAACCTTATAACTCCTAACTTCTATGGCTTCACATACTAACTCTCAACTTTGAGCCTTGTCTTATTACAGTACACTGAAGCAGACTTGTACAAGCAACTGTCATACTTCTGCCACATCTTAGACACACAACACTCTCTGGAAAAGGTTTCTACTTTAGAACCTTCTTATATCGGTATTATGAATATCAATTTGTCTTGTCTATATCCCTAAAGTTATCGCTACCATTTGAAATAACAGATGGATGTTGGCATGAAAATTCAAGTAGAGAAAGCAATGACGAAGATAAGACCTGCGGTTGAGTCAGCAGCAGCCATCACTCGAAGTAATAGAGACCGGTGTGCTTATGGATGGCTGCAACTCACAGACATAGCCATTTGATAGTTGTAATAATCATCTCATGTAACTAAATTAGTCTTTTATATAATCTTCTTCAGACATCATTTTAATCAAACTACTCATTTTTGTTCACTCCTAAAGCTGAATAGCATAACTATAACTGAACATTAAAATCTGGCCAATACTAAAACTCAGAAACATTTTTGACTCCTGTGTCTGGCAGGTACTAGAGGAATTCTGACCAGTTTGACGCTGGATCATCATCATTGTCTGAATGTTATCTTCAAAGCAGAGTAGCTGTGGAAAAGCACATTTCTTGAGTTGCTTGAGGTGGTTCCAGCGAGCGAGGAGCAGCAAGAAGAGTCTCTAGGTTCATGTCTTGCTCTAAGGTCTCATTGATCCTTGTATGAGTTGGAGGTAGAACCGGTGGTAATCGCATAGGGTTTAGGCCTAAACCATTCATAACGGCTAAAGTCTGCATCATGCAGTATATTAAGTGAATGATTGGGTGATGCAATTTACAAATCAGACTTTGAACGTATATAATCGTAGTAAGTAGCAAAAAACCTGAACTTGAAGTTGAAGCTGCTTCAGATATTCAATAGCCTCATCAAGCATTGAAGCTTTATCAGTCTACAAACAAAACAAAAATAATGAATTAATCAAAACAAACAATGTTCCCGTGAAGAACAAAAATTCAAACATTTTGGTTAACCTTGTTGGAATTGGGTATGAGTTTCTGCAAAGCTTTCATTTTCTCGTTGATCTTGCTCCTCCTCCTCTGCAAAAACTCAGATTCTAATTATTAAAATCAGAAGGGTTCTTCTTTCTAAATTAAGAAGTTTAAAAGGAAGATTAAAAGAGAAAACCTTTTCAGACAAGTTGTGGAATTGAGCATCAATGGTTCTCTTCAACGAATTCCTCTGTTTAGCTCCATTTCTCTTTAGTGTTACCAAAAAAGATTAGCTTTTTTTTTTTTTTGTTAACCGAAGCGAGTGAAGTTCAACGGCAACTATACCTTATTTTCGAAAGCATATTTTTCTTGGGCGACTCCATAACCGGCGATAGAAACCGCTCCACCGGAAACGGAAGGGAAGAAGGTCTCAGCGGAGGAAACATTTCTCTTCGGTGGTGACGAAGGTTGAGCTGTCGGAGTACGAGAAAGAATTTGCCGGAGAAAGCTCGACAGTTCGTCGGAAGAAGATGGAGGAGGAAGCCGATCACCGACGTCAGAATCACCCATCTATCTCTCTCTCTCTCTCTCTCTCTCTACTCTGTGTGTAAAAATTCTCGCTGTGGCTTTTTCGTAGTAGTAAAGCTTATAGGTAGGACGCGTGAGATCACGCACTTAGGAGAAGCGCGTGGAGCTTCTAAAGATGTGACTGGCGTGTCGAATCCCTATAGACAGAATCTGGTGTCTCACATCACTCTGTGTGTGACCAGTTCCATTAGTCTCCCATTTGTATTTACTTCCCAACTTTATAGTTTTATATCTATAAAAACTTAATAGATTTTTTACCCAATTAAAGAATGAAGAAAAAAAAAACATTTTTCGACCACCAAGTCAAAAAGGATTTTATTTTATTTTATCAGTATGAAGAAAAGTTTAATATAAAATCAGTAAATGAAACGGTTGAAAAATAATGGTATTGATAAGATAGAGCATTGATAGACTATTTAATAATTATTATGACTAAACATGAAAAAGGACAATTACTTGAAAAGTAAGGTCTTGCAACAGTTTCACCATTTTTGACATATTACAAAAATCATTTTTTCCTTTTTTTTTGTTTTGTTGTCCACAGGTAAAGTACTGTGAATAAACAGCATGCATTTCGAAAGATTATTTAACACAAAATAAAATTTCGATATTATAATACTCAATACAAAGGCGATAACATGTTCGTGATCATCAGCCTTTTTCTTTTATGCATCCAAAGGGTAATAATGGTATTTAAAAATAATAATGGTTCATAGCCAAAAAAATAATAATGGTAATCAGAAATCAAGTCAAAATCCAACTTGACATCTAAATAAATGGAATCTTTCAAACTTGATAAAAAGGGAAATAATGGTAATTAAAATAATAATGGTTCATAGCAAAATAGTTCTAATGGTAATAAGAAATCAAGTCAAAAATCCAACTTGACATCTAAATAAATGGAATCTTTCCAACTTGATAAAACATTTAAACGACTTCTTGATTGCAAAGAGGACACATGTTCTTGACCATCAGCCACTGCTTGATGCACTCGAAGTGAAAGTCATGCCCACATCCCAGTTTCGAAGCTTCTTCATTGTCCTCCAATTTCTCCTGACAGATCACACATATCTCCGTTTCATCGTCACTACGCTTTTCATACTTCCTTCTTCTTAGATTCTCATCAATGACTTCCACGGTTAAACCAGTGCCTACATTTCCTGCTTGTTCAGTGAGGTTCAATAGTTCCTAGAGAAAAAAAAAATCATTAATAAAGCGATCGATATCTAAACTCTACAACTCTTTAATCAAGAACTAAAATGGTACATATAATTTTTATTAGAGAGAGTCCTTCCTAATATCTTCTACATGTAGGAAATGCAACCGACTGGTTTATCAATACTGGAAGCACTAAATGTCTAATGTTATCTTGCAAAAAAATGTAAGGTTCTAAGATACCTCTAAAAGAAAAACATTAGAAGATACTAAGTTTACAACTAAACAAAGTGGGGAATACTTTTATATTTATTACTTAGCTATACTAATTCACTATTTTTATCTCACAAAAAATTTCTATAGTTTCAATAAGAGAGTTAAATTAGTTGTAGTAGCGACATTCAATATTTTCCTATGCAAACACCGGAAGTTTAAAACCAAACAAAAAAGACGCGGGGAAGATTACGTAAATCTCACGGAATATCTAAATATCAAAACAAATCATTTTTTCTTCTTTCAAATGTGATGTAAACACTTTACTAGTTTTCCAAGATATTTGCATATTGAAACTTAATCTAGTCTAGATATATCATTTATAATATACCTCGTATGTGAAGGTGTTTTCATGAGAATATACATTTGTATACTCTTCTTGTGGTGCTCTTTCAGATTGTTCATTGGTCAATGTCTGTAACCAGTTGGTCCAGTGCTGCTCGAGCGTTTCTTCCTATATAATTTCAATGTCTATATTATATCCAAAAGTTCATACCTCTAAACGAAAAACATCAGAAGATACCAAGTTCACAACTAAACAAAGTGGGGAAAACTTTTATATTTATTACTTAGCTAGTAATTTACTACTTTTATCTAACAAAAGATTTCTATAGTTTCAATAGAAAGTTAAATTAGTTATAATAGCGATATTCATGTTTTCCCAAGCAAACACGAGAAATTTAAACCAAACAAAAAGACGCGGGAAATGATTGCGTAAATTTCACGGAATATCTTTTTCTTTTTTTAAATATAAAAAAATCATTATTTCTTCTTTCAAATGTGATGTAAACACTTTACTAGTTTTCCAAGATATTTGCATATTAAAACTTAATCTAGTCTAGATTTATCATTTATAATATACCTCATATGTGAAGGTGTCTTCATGAGAAGATACATTTGTATACTCTTCTTGTGATGCTGTTTCAGATTGTTCATTGGTCGATGACTGTAACCAAGAGGCCCAGGACTGCTCGACCGTTTCTTCCTATACAATTTCAATGTCTATATATTATATCCATAAATTCATACCTCTAAAAGAAAAACATTAGAAGATATCAAGTTCACATCTAAACAAAGTGGGGAAAACTTTTATATTTATTACCTAGCTAGTAATTCACTACTTTTATCTCACAAAAAATTTCTATAGTTTCAACAAAAAGGTTGAATTAGTTGTAGTAGCGATATTCAATGTTTTAATTTCCCACGCAAACACTGGAAATTTAAGAACAAACAAAAAAGACGCGGGAAAAGATTACGTAAATCTCACGGAATATCTAAATATAATAACAAATCAAAAACCATTTCTTTTTCTTTCAAATGTCAATAATTTTTCATCTTATTTCCACAAATATTGTTTCATAAACTCTAAATATATTTTAATGGTAAGATATTTGCATATCGAAACTTAATCTAGTGTAAGATATATACTATAGTATAGTAACTACACCTGGTATGTGAAGGTGTCTTCATGAGAATATACACTTGCATACTCTTCTTGTGATGCTGTTTCAGATGGTTCATTGATCGATGACTGTAAGAAGTAGTGCTCGAACGAATCTTCCTAAACAATTTCAGTGTTTATATTAATATCCAAAAGTTCATACCTCTAAAAGACAGACATTAGAAGATACCAAGTTCACAACTAAACAAAGTGGGGAAAACTTTTATATTTATTACCTAGCTGGTAATTCACTTCTTTTATCTCACAAAATTTTTATATAGTTTCAATAAGAGAGTTGAATTAGTTGTAGTAGCGATATTCAATGTTTTAATTTCCCACGCAAACACCGGAAATTTAAGACCAAACAAAAAGACGCGGGAAATAATTACGTAAATCTCACGGAATATCTAAATATAATAACAAATCAAAAACCATTTCTTTTTCATTCAAATGTCAATAATTTTTCATCTTATTTCCACAAATATTGTTTCATAAACTCTAAATATATTTTAATGGTAAGATATTTGCATATCGAAACTTAATCTAGTGTAAGATATATACTATAGTATAGTAACTACACCTGGTATGTGAAGGTGTCTTCATGAAAATACACACTTGCATACTCTTCTTGTGATGCTGTTTCAGATTGTTCATTGATCGATGACTGTAAGAAGTGCTGCTCGAACGAATCTTCTTCCTAAACAATTTCAATGTTTATATTATATCCAAAAGCTTTAGTATCCTCTCAAAGAAAAACATTAGAAAATAGATAATTACCCAACTAACTGTCCTTATAAGTGAACCGGACTCTATCGTCGGACTATCACGGTTCACATCAACAGTTGGATCTGGAGAGATGGCATCAGCGTCAACTGTTGGGTAAGTGTCCCATAGATGCCAGTCGTCTCCAAATAGTAGCCAGATGAAGCTAAAAGGACTATCCGGTATGTCTCCGTTTTGATCCATGCTTTTGGAGAAAAAATATTACCTGAGACAAGTTTCTTGTAAGGTGCTAGATTAAGCTGTATTTATAAAGATAATTAACACTTTCAAGTTTCACCAATTAACTCTTCCATTCAAATGCAAATACTTGAGTGGCCAGGATAGTCTTAATATTGATAAAATATTAGAAGAAAAAGACGTTATCAACAAATAAAAACCACAAAATACCAAATCCTTTGTAGCTCAGTTAAAGGAAAAACATATATACCAAATTAAGGTTTAAACGATAAATAATGCATATAACCACTTTTCAGTGCATCCATGGATACAAAGGATTTAGCTACTTTAAGGAAAAAAGGTTTATACCAAAAAGGTTTAAGGGTAAAAAAGACCACGATTTACAATTGTTTGGAGTCCAAAAATGTAAAAAAATTCAATTAAAAAAATTATGACAGCTAATAAAACTGGAACTTTAGATGGATTCGGAAGATTTATTTGAAAATAAGGAGCCTGCTTAAATTATCACTCTAATAATACAATTGAAATGGTATTTTATAGAAAAATATCTCTTTCTTTATTGCATTGCATATCCTTCAATGGAAAAATATCATTTTATAGTGAATAAGTACTAGAAATAATAAATGTCGCTGTCAACAAAAAAGGAAGTAAATTTTATGTTTTGGCTTTATATATCTGCTTTCAACGTCATCAGAACGCTTTTTAAACCGGAGATACGCATGTTATTTTCGTTATTTTGATACACAAACAAGTAAGTTCACATGATGATTACATTATTTGGGTCTTGGGCTTTAAAAGAGAGAGTTTGGGTCCAATTAACAGAAGCTCAGTAAAATACGTAAATGGGCCTGGCGTTAGAGCGAGATACTGAGAGAATGAATTTACACGACGTCATAGTGTATCGTCCAAAGTTAAAAACACATCAAGAGTATAATTATAGAAACTTGAGAGTGTTAAATCACCAAGTTATTAAGAAAAAACGAATATGATATGTCATTTGACCGTTAGAGATGTTATAAATGTATTCATACGGTAACGACAACCGTGATGTCATAGGTTTAATTTGGCAGTAATATTTCCTCTCTCAAATCTAGATTGTTGACTAATGTGAATAAATCGGTTATGGAAATCAATCATTCGATCGTCAAGAGTGTCACTAATTCGATATGTCTCTTGTTGATCAGTTGATGAATCTGTAGATGAAATAGGCATGGAGATAAATCTCGTTAAAAGAAATTTTCACCTAGACATTATATAGTATTGATCCACACATAGAGAGATGATTGAAATGTAACATTTTTCCTTGGAAGAAGCAAAGAGACAAGCAACAAGACAAGAGTGTCCCTACGCATGTGAGCACCGTTAACCATAATAGAAAAAAATACAGTATCATCTAATAATAATATACAGTAGGTTAAAACATCTTAGTAAATTAGCAAAAATTTGAAGAATGAAAATATTGATTTGTGAAATAATATTATTAAAAATTTATGATAGACCACCTAACAACTAGAAGAAATAATATAAAACCATCATTGCTTATTTTTATAAACTTTCCAAGATCACTGTTGTCTATTTCCATCAAAAAAGCTTGACAAAAAAAATGTCACCGTCGTATGGTTGGTGTACAAGACTAGAAACTGTAGTTATTTTATTATAATGTTACAACTGTATTTTGCTCTAAATTGAACTACTTGTGAAAGTGGGTCATCTTCTTTACTAATCCTTTCTTCGTTTTCTCTCAGGAGGTGGGAAAAAGATTCAACCTTGTCTAAGTAAAGGAAAGCAAAGCTAATCTTTTTCTTTTGCTCCTCTCTCTTCCAGGATTAATTAACAAATCGATGAAGCCCGGGTTTTAGTACCTAATCATGTCTTTTGTCTTGTCTTAGAAAAACCCACAGGCAACAACAGTAGATCGAACATCATTCAGATTTCTCTCTCTCTTTCTCTCTGCATAAGCTTAGGAGCGATGTCGGCGTGCATTAATGGCTTATGCAGAGCCGTGACAGTCTCTCTTCTTCTTCTTTCTATCTTCTTCTCTTTTTCCTCAGCTTGCTCTAATGGAAATTGTCAGGTTCTTGATTCTCTTTGCCTATTATATATTCTCTGGTTTTATCAAATTGGGGTCTAAATCTTTAGGGGTTTTGCATTTTTTGTGTCTTTTTCAGCTGCTGGATTCATGCTCCTCGGCCACTGATTGTGTCCAAGGTTTATACTGTGGAGACTGTCCTGCCGTTGGAAGAAGTAAACCCGTCTGCACAAGAGGCCAAGCCACAATTCCAACTTCCATTGTAAGTTTTAGTTCCTATAATTAATTGGATCTTCTCTAGAGTTTCCATTTTGAAGATAGTCAGATCATTTGGTTGTATCCAAAGTTTTGAACTTTGAAGATGGGTTTTGCTGAAATTTTCATTTGGTTTGTATTAAAAGATAGTCTAGATCATTTGGTTGTATCAAGAGTTTTGAACTTTGAAGATGTGTTTTGCTGAAGATTTGGTTAGTGATGAAATTTGTGTGTTTTTTTTTGTAGATCAATGGATTGCCTTTCAACAAGTATACATGGTTGATGACTCATAATGCCTTTAGCAATGCAAATGCACCACCTTTGCCAGGTGTTGAGAGGATTACTTTTTACAATCAAGAAGATACGATTACTAATCAGCTACAAGTAATTTCCTTGTTACCAACTCTCTTATTTTGGATTCCTGTTTCTTTGGTAAAAACTCTTGAATGTGTTTTTAATTTTATTTTCTCTAGAATGGAGTTAGAGGGCTAATGCTGGATATGTATGACTTCAACAACGATATCTGGCTTTGCCATTCTCTTCGAGGGCAATGTTTCAACTTCACCGCTTTTGTAAGATTTATCTTCAGCTTAATCTTGTTGGATAGAAAGCTTGAAACCTGTTTGGATTGGTAAATGTGCACTTTGTTTTCTTTTTGAATCAGCAACCTGCAATTAACACACTGAGGGAAGTTGAGGCATTTCTGAGTCAGAACCCAACAGAGATTGTTACCATCATAATTGAGGATTATGTGCACAGACCTAAAGGCTTATCAACTCTATTTGCCAACGCTGGTTTGGATAAGTACTGGTTTCCTGTTTCTAAAATGCCTAGAAAAGGAGAAGATTGGCCTACTGTGACTGATATGGTGCAAGAGAATCACAGGCTCCTCGTTTTCACTTCTGTCGCCGCCAAAGAAGATGAAGAAGGCGTTGCTTATCAATGGAGATACATGGTTGAAAATGAATGTGAGTATTACAAAAAGTTTTAAATCTTTGTTATCGGAATGGTCTTGGAGATTAACCTTCTCTTGCCACTTTCCTATGATGTGTATAGCTGGAGATCCCGGGGTGAAGCGAGGTTCTTGTCCTAACAGAAAAGAATCACAACCCTTAAACTCAAAAAGTTCATCGCTTTTCTTGATGAATTACTTCCCAACATATCCGGTTGAGAAAGACGCTTGCAAAGAGCACTCAGCTCCACTTGCTGAGATGGTTGGGACTTGTCTAAAGTCAGGAGGGAATAGAATGCCAAACTTTCTTGCTGTTAACTTCTACATGGTACTGAATCAATCATATAGCTAAAATATGACAGCTTTTGCGAGATCTTGCTAACAAAGCATAATATTTGCAGAGAAGTGATGGAGGTGGCGTTTTCGAAATTCTGGATAGAATGAATGGACCAGTACTTTGCGGTTGTGAAACTCTTGCTGCCTGCCAGGTAATACCCGCGCTTACGTAAGTAGGGATATGGAATGAGATCTTACAAACCTAAACCATCTAAAACTAGCACCCGAATTTTGGTTCTTGGTGTTGCAGCCAGGAGCAGCCTATGGTTCATGCAAAAATGTTACTCTACAGACAAGAACTCCAAACATGGATTCAACGGCTGGAAGCAACTCAGGTGGAAGCTACTCAGGTTCAGTTCAGTTCTCAAGATCCGTAGCTTCTGTTGTCTATCCACCAAACACTATTGTTGCCTTCTGCTTCTCATGGCTGCCATTCCTGATGTTTCTACTATGACACAACCTATTAAACCGCTTGGAGAGATTATTGGGTTAGAGAATCTTGATCACTTCTTTAAAACGAAGGAGAGATCCTAAGTTCAGGAAACATGAATTCCCTTAGAAAGAGTTTCTGTTATGATTCTTGAATGGTAGACGCATAGGCAGAAATATTGTGTATGTGTGTCTTCAGCTTCTGTTGAATGTTATGCAACTTATATATATTTAGACACAATTCTACTTTAATAGAAACTTTACTGTATAATTTATATATGTTATTGATGGAAGAACCGAGAACGCATAAGATATATGCAGATTCAATTTTATGAATTACTATGTACACAACAAACAGGACAAATGTTGAGCAACACTAGACAGCATGCAACAATGGTGGTGGATTCTGAGCATTGAGAAGCAATTCCATGGGTTTGATCTGAAGTGCAGGACTGATTGTAAGTAAAGCAATGAAGCAATCCACAGGAACTCTAGTTCCCCATAAGTTGATCGATTCGAGTTTTCCGCATTTGTTTACAAGAACGAGAAGGCCTCTCTCTGTCACATGACGGCAACACCACATCCCGATTGTCTGCATAAGGGATTCCGAGTGATTCTCTTGGTTCCAAATAGAAAAGTAGATGGATATATAGTAATTGTTGTTACCTTAAGATGATGGCAGCGTTCTGCAATAGCGAAAAGAGACTCATCGGTTATAAAGGTTCCTCCTATGTTTAGGTGTTGCAGTGAAGAAGTTCTTGAAATCTGTAAAATCCAAATCAAGATTCTCTGAAATGATAATTTAAAAAAAAACAAATCTTCAAGATTCCAAGTCACATAAAACGGTATTAGATTACCAGTTGAACAACACCAGAATCAGTAATGGCGGTCATCCCCCATAAAGAGACAGAGTTTAAATTGGAAACACATCTTGCAGAAGCTATTTGGTAAAGACCATTATCAGTTATATGACAACCCCATCTGCTCCGAGATCTGCAGATATGAAAGAAAAACAGAGTTTTTAGTTCTGTTCTGTTTTTGACCAAGTCAATATCCTCTCTCAAACACCCCAAAGGTAAAGTTGGAAACTTGACCAGAAATTTCAGACAAATCCACCAATGTTTCGACTCTCGATAGTGATCAAGATCCTCCATTGAAGGTTAAGTTTAGAAATCGTGATCATAGAGAACAAGAAGCAAACACAGAGGAAAGCAGAGAGAAAGAGAGATTACATGTCGAGTTCTTTGAGGTTGTAAGCAAGATGAACAAGACGAGAAGTGGAATCATCGTCCATTTTCCAACCAGCAAAGCTCAGAGATTCTCTTCTCGCCATCGATTGATTTACAGCTTTTCTCCATTTCTTGCAAACACCACTTGCCCTAAAACCCCCAAAATTCCACCAAAAAACTTCAATTCCCCTCAAAAAAATTTGATTAATTCAAAGAAAAGGATTAAACTTTGCAACGATCATCAAAGAAAACACTTACTGCCCCAAAACGGTGAAAGAAGTGACCAATGAAAATATATAAGCCAGAAGGTCTAACGGTAATCGATCAATCGCTGCTTCTTCATCCATGACTTGTATGAATTTAGAGCTTCTTGAAAACTTTATGTATCAAGAAGTTTGTATATATCATTAGTTCTTCATAATTGCAGAGGAAGAAGATGTTGTCATCATTTTCATAGAACTGCAGAAGATGTGGTCATCGTTCCGTCATACTTTTTCATCGTTATAAATTTTTTAAAAATTAATTTTTATATTGATTCTTTTTTTTTGATCAACAATTTTTTTATATTGATTCAATTAATGTTTTTATTAGACGGTCCAACATTTTGCGTGGGCAAAATACACTCTAGACTCGGTCTTTTTCTTTTGTACGCCACGTGGCACGTGCCACGTCCTACGGATCGTAATAAAATCTTTCTTTTCACTCAAAATACATTATTTTTTGTGTTGCTTCAAAAAGTATTACTTTAGTGGTTAATTTGACGTTACGTATCTGTAATTTGTTTTCTCTTCTTACATTTGTACATTTCGTGTTCAATGTGTTTTTGCAAGAAGAACAAGATTTGTCAATTATTAATAGGTTAATTTATTCATTAATTTACAAAAAGTAAAGATTTGTCAAATTTGCTGACAAAGATTCGTTTCACATCTTCAACTTTTTTCTTTCTTTATTCAAGACAGAAAAAAGTACGTTTGATTTGGATGATTTTACTTATACAACACATACATACTTCAAAAACTCTGCATCAGTCGATAATTTCTCCAAAACACTAGACGATAAACACGTTTGAAACTCGATGTTTCCTTCTTCAATCCCCGGATACGCAATGAGTTTACCATTGGTAGTATTTCCCGGTCCAGCTCGAACCGCAATCGGTTTACCCCAACCAAAATCGTTTCCATACACATTGAACCGCGGAGAGCTAGCAATTGTTATACAATTACTAAAAGCCTTAGCATTCAGTATACTCGGTTTCTTCACCCAATTCTCAGCAAACTCTCTAAACTCTTCATTCGTTTGTGACCCAACAGTTTTGTTTATTTGCAATGCAGCCCAACCAAGCCCATTGTTAAGCATCTCCGCGACCGTGGTCGTCACCGTCGCGAATCCAACCATGTTCCCGAAACACTCTTTCTCAAGCGGAGGGTTTAGTCTTCGTCTCATATCCACCAGTAACTTGCAATGAATCACTTCTTCCGGATTCAGACCACTATTTCTGATTATCGATCGCCACATAAACGCTGAAACCGCTTGAAGCGACGAGATTTTCCGATCATTGGAACTAACCTCGCCGTTAGCTTTCGCTTTAAGCTCAGAGATGTTTCTACTCGTGACTCGAAAAATCTTCTCTTGTATTAACGATGAAGTAACAACAACCCGGTTCGGTGTCTCCGTCTCCGAGATCGGAATTCGAATCGGATACTCAATCCCGTCGAGAAACCACCCACGGAGAAGCAAAGGAGGAAACTTTCTCCGATGATCGGAATCAAACCCGTTAAAGCAAATCTCCGACCAAGTATTGAAGAAACTCCAAAACGAAGATCCATCTGCAACCATATGATTATAACCAAACCCTATAAAAACTCCATCTTTCAATTCAGTTACTTGAAACGCTATTAACGAATCCGATATCCCTTCAAAGCTTGTAACACTATTCGCCGGATAAAAACGATTCAAGAACTCAGGCACATTACCATCGACAGGTTCTAAAACATCACTCACCGAAACAGTTTTAGCTGAAGCGTGGACGAATTTGACACCTGAGCCATCACAATCGACGTAAAACGACGCCGTTCCATCGTCCTCGTTCTCGATCTTGACTAGACGGCCAGCGAATGGGTAGAAGATCTTCAACGCGACGGAGAGAGAGGATTTCAACTGAGAGATTATACGGGTTTCCGAGTCGGGTTGAGGAAAGAGAAGACCTCTTTGTGGGTATTCGGATCGTAGAAAGAAGAGATCCCATGGAGAGAGATGGATCTTAACCCGATCCGATTCCTCGCTGTAGCTCTCTGGTCGAACAATGCTATTAGAGATCACTATAACTTCAGCTCCCATTTTCTTTTCTCGAGGAGATGATGATAATTGATAAAATACGAGTCCTCTACTGACTACTACACTAGTGGAGTGTGTATAATTGGTATTTATCTTCAGACTTTTTAATTCAAATTCGGACATGACATACCAAACTAGTGTCATGTAAAATAAAAAAAAATACATACTCCCCCTGTTCTAATAGTTTATGTTTTAGAGTTTTCAAGTATATTAAGAATTCAATCATTGTTAATCATTTGAATATTAATTTTAATATTACATATTTTAAAATAATTATCAACCAATAGTAATCTAAGTAAGTTAACTATTTTTAATCATTACGCCTTTAAGTTTACGATTTATTATTATAAATCAATAAAAATAAAAATAAAAGCTAAAAAATCAATCTTTATGGAACAATAACAAAAGAAAAAATCATTGCCGGCTACACGAACTATACGCCAACACATCACCACACATGCAGACTATTTTAATGTTTCGCTAACTACACGAACTATTGGTATTACATACGGACATCCCTGAACTATCATCAGTTATGTGTGCAACACCATAACCATCATTTCCAAATAATATAAATGTCTTGTTAACTACACGAAGTATTTCCTTTTTTTGTCAACTACACGAAGTATTTTCATCAATTTTTTAAAAAAACTAATAAGCTAAATAAAACTATATAATATATCAATGTAAATTATAATGCACACATATATCAATGTAAATTATAATTTAATTAAGTGACACTTTTAAAAATTTAGTTAAATTAATTTCATATAAAATATATGTGTGCATTAAAAATAGTTAATTAATTTAACTTAAAATTATAAGGGATACTGCATATGTAGAATTTAAACTTTAAAAGTTATAATGCATATATATAATTAACAATAGTGTATTATTTACTTTTAGTTATTTTTTCATTTTGGAATTTAGTTTTTAAAAAATGATGGAAATATTTCGTGTAGTTAACAATACATTTATATTATCTGGAAATGATGGTTATGATATATAATTTACATTGATATATTATTTAGTTTTATTTAACTTATAGTGATGTATAATTTGAACTAAGTGACTATTTTAAATTTTTAACAATTTCTCTTTAATATAATAAATATTAAATTAGTTAAATTAATTTAACTTAAAAGTATAATGCATTAAAAGTTATAATATATATATATATATAATTTATAATAGTGTAATATTTACTTTTAGTTATTTTTTTATTTTTTAATTACTTTTTAAAAAAAAATTGATGGAAAATACTTCGTATAGTTGACAAAAAAAAGAAATACTTCGTGTAGTTAACAAGACATTTATATTATCTGAAAACGATGGTTATGGCGTTGCACACATAACCGATGATAGTTCGGGGATGTCCATATGTAATACCAATAGTTCGTGTAGTTAGCGAGACATTAAAATAGTCTGCATGTGTGGTGATGTGTTGGCGTATAGTTCGTGGTGATGTGTTGACGTATAGTTCGTGTAGCTAGAAGTAGAACATCAATATTTTAGGAACGAGGGAGTACCAAACTAGTGAACTACAACGTGTTTCACGTGATGCCACGTAGCCGTTACCTAAGATAGGCTGGTTTTGATATTTATTGGGTTAAATAGTTAAGCCCATTAACTATCTATCCGTAGGCCCATTATCAACCTATAGTCCAAGTAAGTATCTTTCGATGAAATTTTTCTACAGAGCTCGGCGGATTGCTGCTACTCCGGCGGCGAGTTATTCCGATTCCGGTCAGGTACGTATCCATTTTAAGAATCTCTAAATTCGTTGATATTAGCCGAATGGTTGATGGAGATGTTGTGAATCATACACGAAAGAATTGCATTAGGCTTATTGATTTGGTGAATCGATTCATTTGACCACAAGAGAGAATTAGTGTGATGCTTAGCTAAATTCAATGTTGCTGAACCAAATCATTATCATACAATGCATACATACTCGTTAAATTCAACATCCTTCAATAATTTTTCCACTACTTGAGGCAGTAAACAAGCCTGAAAATCAAGACTTTCTTGCTCGATTCCTTTGAAAACGACGAGCCTTCCATTGAGATACGGTGGCCCAGCTCTTGCGGCTATCGGTTTACCCCAACCGAAATCATTGCAATACACATCGAACCGGTGAGAGTTTGTGACAACTAAATCTTTGCTACCAACAGAAACCGGAATCTTGATATTTTTCACCCAATTCTCTGCAAATTCTTTGGCTTTTTCATCAGTTTGTGACAGCTCCATGTTTTTGATTTGCATAGCAGCCCAGCCTAGTCCATGTTCCAGCAGCTCCCCAACTGTGACCGTGGCTATCCCGGTTTGGCTCACATTCCCAAAACACACTTCTTCTAGTGGTGGATTGAGTCTTTGCCTCATGTTTATAGGTAACCTGCAATGAGTCTCTTCTTCTTGGCTCATGCCACTGTGTTTAATCATTGAACGCCATATATATGCCAACACCGCTTGAATAGAAGAGATCTTTTGATCAGCCTCGTCGTTGGCTTTAGCTTCCAGTTTCAAAACATTTTCCTTTGTGATATGAAACATCTTCTCTTGTAAATTGGTTGATGTTACATAGCTAGTTGCTTTTGTTACAGGGTCTGGAATATGGATTGGATAATCTATCCTATCAAAGAACCAACCTTTAAGGTGAAGACGACGTTGGAAAGTTTCGGATCCCGAATCTTTCGAGCAAATCTCTGACCATGCATTGATGAACTTCCAGATTGAAGTGGCGTCAGCCACGGTAGAGTTATAACCGAAACCGATGAAAACCCCGTCCTTCATCTCGGTCACTTGAACCATTAGTAGAGATCTTGAGACACCGTGGTAGTTCTTGATTCCGGTCGCTGGGAAAAAGGAAGCGAAGACCCCGGGGACAGAACCGGATAACTGAAGGACATCACTGAGCTCGATGTTTTTAGCCATGGCGTGAACAAACTCCACACCTGAACCATCGCAGCTGATGAAAAACGAGACAGTGTCGTCGTCGTTCGCTAGCTTCACTAGACGACCAGCTAAAGGATAGAAACGATCAAGTGCAACAGAGAGTGAAGCTTGTAATTGTGAGATTATTATGTCAGTTTTGGGATCAGGTTTGGGAAAGAGAAGACCTCTTTGAAGATAACCAAAGCGAAGGCGAGAGAGATCCCATGGAGTCAGATGAATCTTCTTCACAGAAGTCGGTTTCTTAACGTTTCTGGGAGTTACGATACTCTTCGAGATCACCACCAGTTCTTCTTCCATCGTTTTACCTTTTCTTAATCAGTGAGGTTTTGTCTTCGCTTACGTGAGGCTCGTGAGTTTCTCAAGTGCGTCCATATTGAAAGCACTAATAAAAAAAGACCAAGATCCAAGAAACAAGTTACATCCTACTTTATGGTGTTTGTGACTTTGTGTGGCCCTGAGTTCATAATATGTTTTGTCATTTTGTGAAATTTCCACGTGTATAACAACAAACTTTAAGAATAGGTTAGGTGAGTGAATATGGAATCTCTATGATTCGTCGTATTTAGCATGACTTTATCTTTTATTTTGTTAAAGTATGACTATCATTATCTTATGTATGTCAATAATTTAACAATTATAAAGCAGTCTTTATTTAGTGTAGAATACGAAAGAGCGATAAATGGATCATTATCAAAGTTTTTTTTTTTTTTTTTTTTTTTTGATAAAAACCATTATCGAAGTTTAAACTGGTGTTACCGTTTACCAAAGATCTCAATAGTTAAAACATAGTTTTGATAATGTTACACACAGAGACAGTAAAAAGTCACAAGACAAAACACATCATTCGTGTAAATTGTTGACCAAATCATGAAGCAATATCCACATACTCCAAAAATTCAGCATCCTTGATAAGTTTTACTACAACATCACGAGGAAAACAAGCTTGAAATTCAAATCCTCCTTCTTCAACCCCTTGGAAAACCACAAGTTTCCCATCGCTAAATGGCGGTCCAGAACGTGAACCGATCGGTTTACCCCACCCGAAATCGTTTCCATACACATTGAAACGGGGACAGCTAGTAACAAGTAGATTGCCGCTAACCGCAGCTGGAATCTCAACATTCTTAACCCAATTCTCTGCAAATGTTTTGGCGTTTTCATCGGTTTGTGATCTCACCATTTTGTTTATTTGCATAGCCAACCAACCCAGCCCATGGTCCAGCAGCTCCCCAACGTTAACTATAGCTATCCCTGTCTGAATTACATTCCCAAAACACTCTTCCTTTAGCTTTGGGTTTAGCCTTTCTCTCATATCAATTGGTACTCTACAATGTGTCTCTTCTTCTCTGCTCATGTCACTGTTTTTGACCCTTGAACGCCATATATGTCCTAAAACCGCTTGAAGGGAAGAGATCTTTCCATCTTCGAATCCAGCCTCGTTGTTGGCTTTCGCTTTCAGTTTCAAAACATTCTCCTTTGTAAGATGAAACACAATCTCTTGAAAAATGTTTGTTGTTGTTGTTGAAGCACCGTAACTAGGTGGTTTCATTTCAGGATCTGGAGTATGGATTGGATACTCGATCGCATCAAGAAACCAACCTCGAAGAGACAAGGAAATTTCCATGGATTTGGATCCAGTATCAATCGAACAAATCTCTGACCATTTGTTGATAAACATCCATATCGATTTCCCGTCAGCAACGGTATGATTATAACCATAACTTAGAAGAATCCCATCTTCTAGCTCAGTTACTTGAACCATAAGTAAAGGGTTTGACACACCTTGGTAGTTCTTGATTCCGGTCGCAGGGAAGAATAAGGAACCGAATAAACCATCGACAAAACCAGACTTAACCAGATCACCAACCGTGATGGTTTTAGCTACCGCGTGATCAAATTTCACACCAAAACCACTATCGCAGCAAATGAAAATCGAGACAGTGTTATCGTTTTCGTTGAATATCTTGACAAGACGACCAGCTAAAGGGTAGAAGTGGTCGAGAGCAACAGAAAGTGAGGTTTTCAACATGGAGATAATTGTATCAATATTAGAATCTGGTTTGGGAAAGAAAAGACCTCTTTGAGGATAACAAAAACGAAGACGCGTGAGATCCCATGGGGTCAGATGGATCTTCTTCACACGATCTGATTGGTTAAGAGTTTTGGGATGAACAATGCTTGTTGATTTCACCACCACTAAGTCTTCTTCCATTGCTTACTTTTCTTTCTTTTTTTTTTTACCTTCCTTATTTTCTTTAGATGTAGATTTTGATTTATTTGGCTCTTTGGTTCTTGATCTTCTTCATTTTTTTATTTGTTAGTGTCACTTGCCAAATCTCTATTCACATGCTTGTTTATTGTATAAAAATGATACGTGAGCCTCGTTTTCTTAAACAATACGGTGAAATAGTGTTGAACGCACATGGCGTAAACACAAGCTATCCTAACAAATACTGTAAATAATGCGTTAAGAATTTCAAACAGGGCTAATGGTAAATACTAAAATTTGGCATGTGGATAATAATAATCATAATAAATACGTATTCATTAATAAAGTTTTAATCCAATGGTTTGATCAGAACAATTAATTCTCCAATGTGTATATTTTAAGAAGGGCCTCGTTTCTTAGCTTTATGGGCCAAAAGACCCATATTAACATTCAGTATTATCGGTTAAACACGTAACTCAGGCCCAATGATCTCGTACATGGTTGTTCTTCATGTACCGGAGATTCTGCGGCGACGAAACGGTACTCATTGCGCCGCCGCAACTACCCGACTAACTAGCTTTCCTATTCCTTCCCTGTATCTGGTTTTGATAATGGCGAAAACTAAGCAACAGAAATCTAAGCCTAAGAAACAACCGCATCAGGTTTCTTCATGATTCTTCAACTTCAAATTCCTCTGTTGCTGCTGCTTTGCGTTTTCTGATTCAATTACTATTGATCTGTTTTTCTCTGTCGAATCATTGTAACTTTTTTGTGTGTTTCGGTTGTTTGATTGATTCATAGGTGAAGAAGAAGCAAGGAAAGGATTGTGATCTCTCTCAGTTTCGTGCTCAGCTTGACGCTTTAGGGCTTAAGATTATCCAAGTGACTGCAGACGGTAATTGTTTCTTCAGGTCTGTCTTTGCTTTGATCATCGAATTCGATTTGTGTTTGAAGACAAAGCAAATGTGTTAGATTTGACTTGTGGATTCTCTTTCACAGAGCAATTGCTGATCAATTGGAAGGCAATGAGGATGAACACAACAAGTACCGTAACATGGTTGTACAATATATAGTGGTAAGTGTCATTTCATAAATATTATCAAGTCTATATTTTTTTGGAAATCCTCCTTATATACTCAAGATGGCTATTACAGAAAAATCGTGAAATGTTCGAGCCTTTTATCGAAGATGATGTTCCGTTTGAGGATTACTGTAAAACCATGGATGATGATGGAACTTGGGCTGGGAATATGGAATTACAGGCAGCTTCTCTTGTCACACGCAGTAATATATGTATTCACAGGGTAATACTAATGCCTCTTCGCATCATCTGCTTCCTTTTGAGATATACGTTTGTTTAAGCATTAGTCTATATGTTGCAGAACATGTCACCGCGTTGGTATATACGCAATTTTGAAGATACACGAACCCGCATGATCCATCTGTAAGCATACTTGGTTCGGTTGATGATTCTTTTATCGGTTTGAATTTGCTTTTACTGAAGAAATCCTCTTTTAGGTCTTACCACGATGGGGAACACTACAACAGTGTGCGTTCGAAGGAAGATGCTTTTGGAGGACCAGCCAGGCCTGTTGTAATAGAGGTTTTACTTCAAACTTTAGCTCGGTGTTTATCTGTACTACATAAATGGTCTGTTTCTCTACCCTAATAAATTCCAGTTTTGTGGAAGGCTGATGCTAAAGTTTCAGCAGCATCTAAACAAGCCAAAGCCACGGAGAGCAAGTCCAAAAACAAAGCTGATAAGTGTAATGTGGATGCTGGGGCTATCAAAGTAGTCATGTCTGGTAGTTGTTGTGACAATGCTGAGAAAGCTGAACAGGTGATAATGCGATGCTTAGTTAATGTTTGAGAAAATATGATCATTAGTCCTCTCTTATCTGAAATCTCCCTTTTAGGTTTTAGTACAAGTAAACGGTGATGTAGATGCTGCGATAGAATTCCTGATAGCAGAGCAAGGAATGGAGTCTTTGAATGAAAATGATTCAGAAATCGCTTCTGCAGCAGATAGCACAAATCCAATGGAAGCAAGTGATAGTTCAGTGGAAAGCACCGAGCAATCCAAAGAAGAATTGAATGAGAAGGAATCAGCTAGCTGCACTAATAATAAAACAGTCCATGCCAAGTGCAGATCACAGACCGATGATAAGGTTTATTGGCTCGCTTAAACCATAAGATATCATCTGTCCTTCTGATTGCGTAAAAATGTGATCTGAATATGATAGGATTATTGTGAAAACTGCAGAAGATCCCAAGGAATAAAACATGTCCATGTGGTTCGAAGAAGAAATACAAGTCCTGTTGTGGAACAGCAGCTGGGAGATCCTCTGTAAAACTGTTAGTGTAAGTTTCTTAAAACGGTTCTACAAAACACTTAAAACAGGACTTAGCTAAAGATGAGTGTTTCTTGATTAATTTGCAGGAGCCAAACAACGGAGTCGAAGAAGGGGAGAAAGAATTTGAGGAGAGGAACATTGAATGAAGTTGAAGCAAATGTACCAGATGTTGGTGCTCTTTGTATATAATAATTAAATGTCACTCACTTAAGGTGATCACTTTTTCACGTAACTCATTCAAACCAAACTCTTTTGTCTGTTAAGCCAAAACATTGGTTGCTAAATCCGTTTGGTTTCTCTCTATTTCAGGTGATCTTTTTAAGGATTCACTGCAAATTTTTCACATAACAGATTGCTCAGGTATGTGATTAGTATGAATTCCGAGTTAGGATCACTCGGGGATATACCTTTTTGTTGTCTGATTAGATTAACAGAAAGAAAAACCTCTTATATACTACTCGAGAACATATATGTATTACAGAGCCCAAAAGTAGCTCGAGAAATAACTCAAATTCTTTAAAGCATAGCTTGATTAACACTAGCTCAGATGATGATGGTGATGATGATGATAAAGAATCAGGGACGAGAGAAGTGGAAGGTGTGAGGAATACGGTAAGGGGAAGGTTGAGGAGAGAATCCTGATGATGCTGCCATTCCCACTCGATTTCCTCCACCGTCTGTTTGTTTTTCCGATCTGACAGTCGTCGTCATCATTGCTAGCGATAGATCTCTCCCTAATAATCTCTCCTCATCTCTAATCCTATTTCTTATGCTCGCAATCTTTAAAATATCATTGAATTCATTATCAACATTTTAATTATTTCCCGACAAAACTATATATATATATATATACAAATATGAACACTTACATCAGACTTGAGTCCAAACTCTTCGGAATTTGATTCTCCTAGACTTAGATCAAGATTATGACCATTCCTCGTCGTCTCTGCTGATTTTTACCATAGATTTGGTGACTGGAGTAGTAAATTTGTGTTTTCGTAAGGCTAAAACAAAGGTAAAAATAAATTTACCTGGGCTAAGCTCTTCCTCGTATACTTTAGGGTCAAAATTGGTAACAGCGTCTTTTCCATTACACTTTATTGCCGCTTTATCATAAGCTCTATATTCAAATTTCACGAATAAAGTTTTTAATATTTCGTACCAAGAAAAAGTAAATATTTATGTGATGATGAGACAGTGAACAATAAAACACAGTACCTAGCAGCTTCAATCTCGGTATCAAAGAGACCCAAATAAACGTACCTGAAAAGAAAAAAAAAAGCAAACAGGACACTTCAAATTAATAAGAAACAGAATGAAATGTAATATTTGCACCAAAACTTCTATGTAATTATACTTTTTGTTGAGAAATTGACCCAAACGAGACTCCCATCTTCCACATTTGTGCAAAGTAACACCTCTGTATTTAGAACTGCCTCTTGGAAACCCAGTGCTTTGCCTTCTAAGAACATGCATAAACTCTTCCTTGGTCAAATTGCCCATCTGCAAAAAAAGGAAACAATATTTAGCTGTGTTTTCTTCTGAGTAGCAATTAAATTACTATAACCTAAAGTAGATATATCTATAAAATAATATAGTACCTGTTTCAAGTCGTCCACGTAGTCTTCAATGTCGAAATTAATATCTGCATCTACACCTCTGAATTTAATCGCCGCTCGATCATAGGCTCTGTCTCAAATAGTTATTGACCCAAATTAATTCTATAACCAAAAAAATTTATGAACAAAAAAAAAGAAAGATATACTAATGTAGTATTAGGTTCTTGATAATTGATAGATAATTGGATTGAGGAAAATATACCGAGCAGCAGCATGTGCTGTGTCAAATCCACCTGCATATGTAACAACAATTAGAAAGAAACAAAAACCCTTTGTTTTGTCAAAGATATCGAAGGCACAAAAGTAAATTCGTAGTTAGTTTCTACATGAACCATACCTAAGTACACTTGCTTCCCACAGTCCCTGCATAATATATTCCAAAACATTTTATGAAAAATAATTCAAATGATAACATATAGTTGATGGATTGATTATACTATATGGTTTTAAAAATATCATATGATTTACCAAATATGTGACTCCCATCTTCCGGTTCGTCGGTAAAACGTAACTCCTCGATACTGAGAGCTACGTGAGCGAGGTCCACGTCGGCTCTTCTTTATCGGCGGTGATATCTCCGGCTCTGCCTCTTCTGGTCGACCCGACCCGCTCGGATCCGACTTACCGACACTATTGAAACCGGAGCAACGAAATCCCGGTTCCATGCTTCGAGCCGGAAAGAAATTCCGGGTCACCGGAAGCACAGACGGTAGCCACGTGACAGATTGACTCGTCCCGTATGACACGTGTCCGACCGGATTCCCTCTACTGTCGGATTCTTCGTGATGATCGGGTGAGTCGTTAAGGTTCCACATTATTTGTTATAGTAAAGACTAAAGATGAAAAACTAAGAAACTTGGGAGAGAAATAAGAGAGAATAAGAGTCTCAGATGAGAATAACCATCAAAGAAATAAGGTAGGTTCTAAATAAATAAATAAATTATGAGGAACCATATGAATAAAAATTATTTAGTAGAAAAAATATCTGACTCTATTCATCATTATTTTAGAGAGGCCTAGAGAGGTGCAGGACTTTTATCAATGAAAGGAGTAAAAGAAAGAAGAAGAAAAAAAGTTTATGAAGAAATCAATTTTGAAATTTGATTCTTTCCCAATACAAGTGTATTAGACTGTCTCCTAGTTTTTTTTTGGTCTCCTTAGTATTGACATCACATTTTTCTTTTATATAAAAAGGGTAAGTAAATTCAGAAATTCAAAAGTTTGCTGAAATTATTATGGACTAAAATGTAGGATGTAGATGGGAGTATCTTATTTAATTTCTCCTACTCCAACTACTCAAAATTTATCATTTTAGGACTATAATTTATATCTATCTTTCTCCGAAAACAAATTGACACATCAATTCAGCAGCATATATGATTATTTAAAACAACACCAAAATCATTGTTGTTATCTAAAAACAATATTATATAGAAATGTTTAGTGGAGTGAAAATTTGTTAATGTAATTTCCTATATATTTGTTGAATAATAGGAGAGACAGAAAATTACATATATTAAAAAACGAAAAAAAATAGGATGAACAAATCCGTGAAAAAAGAGTTTGGTAGGAGAAAAAGGAAACGGAAATAATGTGATGGGAAAAATAAAAACAAAGGAGATATTACCGAAAATGCCCCCATCCAAGAAGAGTACGGGAAACAGCTTTTTCTCTCTTTCCCTGCATTTCTCCATTGCTTTGCTTACACCTTCACTCTCTTAGTTTCCGCGCGTGTCTCACGCTCCCTTTCACATTTTGATATTTTATCCTTGTTTTCACATTTAACTACTTATGATATTTTATCTCAAAAACTAATAATATTACATCAACTCTGATGAATTTTAAAATGTATTCGACATATAAATTTTTGGTATTTCTCGCATATAGGATTTATTTTTAACGTCTCTACTGTTTCTGTTTTCATATATCAAAAACCCCCCCCATATCGTTGAGTAATGTTTTATTTGAGTACTATTTGATTTCCCCAAATTCAATTGTTTGAAACTAACAATGAAATTATCGCAACCGTTGGTTATCGTTTCCAAAGGGATAATCATACCTCTTGCTAATCATTCATCATGCAACCATTGTTTTAATTACATGACTATTTGTTACCTTTTTAATGATGTTAACAACAGGATCTTGATATTGATATAGTTATGCTTATTTTTATAAATCTATTGTAATGGATCATTTTCTTTTTAGAATCGTACTTGCTTCGATATACTTCCATGTTTTTCTTGAAGACAAGTTCAAGTTTAAAAAATAGTGTATGCCGACCCAAAATAAAATAAAAAAATTCTATATATTGAATTATTGACACAGATTTTTATGTATTCTTTATTTTTTTAAAACGCATATTTCTAAATACGTGTTTAGTAGTTACTAAAGCAAAGAATAGGTGTGGGTAAAAGGAGATCCAAAGCGTGAAAGAAGAATATTACAAGTGGGGGAGAAAAAGCCAAACCTTCCCCTAATGGAACTATGACGATGCTTTGATGCTCTCTGTTTCTTTCCCTAAGTAGTAATTATAAAAACTCTCTCTCCCTCTTTCTCTCTACGCATATATCGATTCCATAATGGCAATCTTAGCCCCACATTTGTCTCGCTAATAAATCATATCGGATATCGTTTTTCTTTTTATTGTAGATAGCTTTTTTTCCCTCTCATGGAATCCAACCAATTTGAAGATGCCACGAGAAGAGATATTGTTACCAAATATTAATCATTGACTAGCATGTACAATGTATTTACATTCAATAACAAATCTAGGATACATGTGTATATTCAATATTTATGGTGGATTATTGGTTTTAAAATTCATCACAGAGTTGGAAAACCATGATTGAAATCATTTTACTGCAAGTTAACTATACTCCAAAAATGAGCAATTAGATTTTCAATTCAAAATGTTTTAGTTAAAAATAAAAAAAGCGCGTCGCGCTAGTTTAATTTGGCAAAAAATATTCTTGTAGGGGGTTGAATTTTTTTTTCTAAATTTGAGTTGGTTTGGAAATATGGTTTGCTTCTTCACCTATATTATCAAAATTCAATTTCAAACTTCAAAAAACTGTGGGCCAAAAGACTCAGATTAAACGAGTAACACGCGTATCAATTTGAGTAACGTTTTTAGTTAGATTTGTGCTTGTCCACATCTTATTCAGCATTATCATGATCTATATGGCCATTTTTTGACTAAACAACGTAATTATATTAATATGAATTAAACTAATCTGGATTTCAAGATTTCTTTATAAAAGCTATGTACATGATAAACGTGGCTTGTATGAAAATTTGACTATAATTAGAATTCGTATAAAATTTAATTAAAATATTGAGAGACACACAACACCAAAAGTGTGTGTCGGCACAACACAATCATCTCAAACTAGAAATCTATTGTTTATTAATATATGTTTTCTCTTATTTGTATACGATGACAGCTTGGAAACATCGGACGGTGTCGATAAAATCATCCTCGTACTGTCGGTGAATCTAGACAGTTGAAATTTGTGGGCTCCACTTTTCATTAAGATCACGGAAGCTTGATCTCTCCGCTACTCACGTGACTCACGTGAATAAAAAAAAAAACATGTTACGTATCTACCTGTTTCAAATTTATAAGTACTAAGAGCATGATTATAGGCAGGATGTTAGGTAAATCTTAGAGAAATCGTAGGATAAAACTGATTAAATTTAATGCATATACTCCTTTAACACTAACATACATTCCTTAGCTAAGGAACATTTTTCCATCTAAGAGGCGGACAGGTGTCGAGAAAAGACTGGAGCGTGGTAAATGAAGAGAAAGGAAAAAAAGGCTTTTTTTTTAAAGTCTTTTTCGCGTTCTGTCTCTCTCTCTCTCGCGCGATTTCATCGAGAGAATGAAAACCAGAGACTCAAATCGGAGGTATCGCCGTCGTTCCGGCGTTAGTTCATCATCTCCACCGCCGCACTTTCTGATGCATCCACTGCTCCTTTCGCTTCTAGGTTTCTCTACGGATATGTATTGTCTCTCTCTCTGGGATTTGGATTTGTTTTGACTTTCACTGGATCGTGGTGGATTGAGTTATTGGATTTGATTACTCTATTTTCTGATTTTGTTCTGGATTAGGGTTAGTTCATAATTGATCATCTTCTATTGCTAAATTGAATAAGAAAGTTTGCAGATTTATAGTTATAATTGAACGGTCACACTAATCCAAGGCTATGTCAATTACTAGTATGAATGTATAGCTGCTTTGACCTCTCTTCACTTGACCTGAATGTGTTTTGGTTGCTATAATGAATGATTAGAATTACTTTTAATCATAGACTTACTCGGCAGATGAGTTTTGTTGGTCAGATTAGTGAGTCTTCAATAATATGTTGTATTTTCTCCTACATTGTTTTCTGGCTAATTTTTCAGCCATTCTATTTTAATGTTTTGTTTTGAAGATTTCATTGCTCTTACTAGCTTCTGCTGCAGGTCTAAACTCGAAACCATTTATTCAAGAATAGTCCATAACTTTTTTTGTTTCATTTGTCATGTATCTTGCTATGAATGTAGTTTAAGATTAGAGAGGTCTTGGAGTTAAGTGAACTATTGGCCTTCGAATAATTCTTCGGGTATATGTGAAGCAGAAAACATCAGTGGAAGTGAAGATGAAGATGAAGATGAAGCTGGTGGATCCCAATCCTGAGCATCAAAGAAGAAAGAGAATAAGCGACAAGAGCGGGAAGCACAAAGACGATCTAGCATATGTAAAATCGAGGTTTTTGGACCTTGAAGATGACTTTTATGTTTATATGTGATCAAGAGTTTAGATTGGTTTAAAATCAAAATCATTGGGGATTTCGATTTTGTTGAAGTCTGTTAATTGTGAGCTTTTATCCCAACTTTTGGATGTTGTTTGGGATTCCAAAAACTCTTTTAATAGATTTTGACTCTTGTCACTTATTCACTTGTTCTCACAAACTCATACCACACACGTTTATACTCATCCAAAAATTGATCTTTCTACTTAATCCAAACATTCAAATTTTTTCTACTTCATCCAAAAAGTTTCATATTTTCTACTTAAATCTCAAATTTTGTTTTTGCTACTTAATCCAAAAATTCTATAGAAATGCCTTCAATACTCGTCGATATGATGGCCACTAAGAATTCGACTTCGTGATCGAGTTATGCATCAACAATTGAAGAAGGATTTGGTCGAGCATATATGGACAAAAATATTCTAGAAATCAAGTTTAAAACATTTGTGATTTATGTTATAAATTGTATCTCATGTATGTTTTATTTTTTTTTTAATTTGCAACAATTAATAAATTTTCTATAATTATAAATTGTATTTTTATATTAATATTTTTTTTTCTAAGAACCACATGTTAAGAGCCTACCATTAATCACACAAAAATTTTAACTCAAAAATACTATCTCTTAATAATCACTTTTACAAATAAATTACTTAAATATTGCTAAGAGCAATTTCTAAGAACCCACCTATAATCATGCTCTAAGTACTATTGTACTAACATATTATCAACTGTTTGAATCATCACTTTTATATATCAGTATCACTGTAGTCGGTTGTTGTGTTGTGTATATACTATATAATATGTATAATTGCATAAATTCTCGGAGCAGGATTAGAGGATTTTTATATATATATATATAGTACAATCTTTTGATAATCTCCTTAATCGCTTAAATAAATTAAATACGACTCCGGGCATCGTCATCTAGAAGCTAGGGATAGGAGCTAGTGGTGGTGAACACTTTTGTCTCGAATTGGAATTCAAGAAACTGATGGGGCACTAAAGCCGAGATATTTATATTCCTATTCGAGAAACTTTCTATAAATAATTTGTTTCTTTTATTTATTTGACCAATGCATCCAACTCAGTTTCCAAGTAGTACATACCACAATGGTATAAGGCATCGCGCTAGAAATCGACGACATATAAGAAAACAGAAAAATCAAACTTGTACAATATCAATAGGAGCATATGAATATATGTGTATATCTATATCTTGATATTTTGAAATCGTTTATTAAAAAATCAGCTTTACTTTTCAGTTCTTGCACGATGATGATCGCACCTTCGTTTTGTCCCCCAACTATACAAAAGTCTCATGGGCCGAACTACTGGGCTTTACCAAATGAAATGAGGCTTTAACTAGTTATGGTGTTATCTTCAAGTTCAATCAGTAGTTTCAGCCTTATTGTAAAAGCCCATTTATTGTGCCTGCTGTTATGTACAGCTCGTCATTAATCCTGATTTTGATTAATTTAAATAAACTTATTTGTTTATCGATAAAAACAACAAGATGTTGATTAATTTAAATATATAGTTCCCTGATCATAAACTTGGAACCAATTTATGAACCAGACTGGATCAGACTTTCGCATGCCCCATAATTAGGCCATTACCATGCAAATTTTGAACTCTTCTGATTTGATTGTGGTTTCTAATGTCTTAACAATTATTTAGATAACTCCATCGAGATAATGACTACGGGAAACAAGGATCAGACAGGAGGTTTGGGGATGATGGGGACTTGGGTCAATGATTTTAGATCTGATCAATCGAACCGTTGTAGTATAATGAATTGGCCTTGGTCAGATACGTGCTATATATATTTGGATTTCAATTTGTGTTAAATTTATTTTTATTAATATTCTAAAAAGTAATTAAAAAAGTGCGCATGAGACCCCAAAAGAACATAAAATAAATAAATTAAACTATAGCATTGGTTATAAAATAAAGTTTACTAACAGAAAAAAAAAAAAAAAAGTAAATGCCGATCAAATATCAAATCAAAGCTCTCCTTTGCCAATCTCGTCTTGGACTTATCCACCTGTACTCTTTCTTATTTTGGTATCTTCGCATTTTTTTCCTTTTTTTTTTAATAATAACAAAGTTAAAATCATTGTTTACCCCCACGAAAAGCCTTTGCATACTTATCACAAGAAAATTGAGAAATGCGCCGACAACAAAATAAAGAATGGAGAAATACAGTAGATAATTTGGCCCCTAACACATATAAATAATAAAAGATATTATAAAACACATGGTGAAGGAAACTTTCAAGCTCCGATATATAAATGTAAAAGCTCTGATATATAAATGTACGTAACAAAAGATTATTAAAAACATATCTCAAAATAAAAGCAACAATAATTAATTTGTAATAATAGAACTGAAAAAGATGGAGCATATAAAATCTAAATGGTACCCACAGAACAAATGGAAATGGAGCAGAAGACAAAAACAAAACACCCCCAAGTCCCCGACGACTCAAAATCTTATCCGTATTATACATTACTATATAATTAACAACTTTATGAATTATATGAAAAACAAAAAAATATGTACGTAATTAATAGAGATATACAATCTCAAGTTGCTTTTATATGATATGCATGTAGGTCATCCTTTGTCCCATTATTATTATTCAACTTGATATCCCATCCCTTCGATTTATTCTTCCTAACAATCCCCTGAAATTTCAAAATAAGAATATGGCATTTTAATAAACATAATAAAACCTTTTCTTTTTTTTAAAAAAAAAACCTTACTCACTAAGTTATATAAAGAATTCCTTTTAATAAAGGAATTTTTATCGATTTACATCCAAAAAAAATATTGTGTTAATTTTGAAAACAAGTAATTTGTATGGTATTTAGGATATTAATCTTTAAACACTAAGGCTTTGAATGGTTAGTCTATATAATGCGGACTAGACAATGCATACCAATATTTTAGTATGTAAAATGTCGGACTGAGGAGTGGAATGAAAAAATACAGACCAACAATAAATTTATAATAATATGGAGAAGTATGCTCAAGCGCATACTAGTATAGAAATTTATAGTCTGCAATAGTATATATTAATTTGAAATAATAAATGATAAATAATATACGGAATCATCCGCTTTTAATCTGATATGCAACATACTATACAACAATTTTTTTTTTTTCTTTCTTTTAGTTCTAAGATCTAAATAGAACTAAAAGTAAAAAAAGAGAAGTTAACGATAAGAAATAGGACGGATTTTCCATTAATGAGTATTAATGAGTAGAGTAATATACATTTTGCATTTTTTTAAGCAATAGCCTAAAATTCCATAAACCGCAAAATCCGCAATAAAGGAAATAAAAAGAAAAGAAAACAAAAATTAAAAACTAAAAAGCCCTAAAATTTCAGATAAAGAAAAAAAAAGAAAAAAATTTATAAACGGCGCTAATGATTCGTAGAAGCAAGCCGTTGGCGTGCGTTAGCAACAGCCACCGCTCCAAAATATATTTTTAATGTTTGCTTTCCCATTCTTCATCGGAGCTTTCTGGGTCGGGTAATTTATTCAAGTCAACACGATCCAATAACCGGCCGCCACTCTTCAATCTCTTGTCATCGTCATCCTCATCTTCTTCTTCTTCTTCTCGCTCACCGTTTTGATAATTCCGATGAAAATTCTTATTATCATCATCACTATCTCGATTATGTCCAAAAACACGGTGGCGGTTATTTTGCACCGCCGTGCCTAAAGCATCAACCTGAGCACCGACCTCCGTCGCTTTTTTCCTGATCGTCGCAGCCGACATATCCTCGTCGGAGAATTTCTCTCCAGGAAGAAGCTCAGGGAAGTTAAGCCTCGCCGTAGGTCCTCTAAGATAGAAAACCGCCGTGTCGTAAGCTCGCGCCGCCGCCTCCGGAGTAGAGTAAGAGCCAAGCCATAACCTAGACCGTTTGTTTGGCTCTCGAATCTCCGCCACCCACTTTCCCCACTTCCTCATCCTTATTCCTTTGTAAGGTCTCTCTCTCTTCCTCGTACCGGCGACTGCCACGTCAGCTACTCCGCCGCCGTCCATGGAGGATCTAAACCCTCCAAAGAAAAAGACTTTCGAGATGGGTTTTGAGAGAAATTTCGATCGAGAGAGAGAGAGACAGAGAATAAATATGTCGGAGCAGGAGAGAGAGAGAGAGGAGGGAGCTTGCAGGTGGTATTATGATGATGGAGGAGGAGAAAAATCCAAAATCACCGACAAGAGAAAAAGTAAGAGAGGGAGAGAATTTAGGTTAGTTGGATTTAGAAGATAAACTTGTCATGGTGGTGTGGATTTGTTTTCGAGTTATAACAAGTTTTTTTTTTACCTTTTCCTTTTTAAAAATAAAAATCTGTTTCGTTCGAAATTATCAGTTTAAAAATATATAAATAAAATATAAAGAAATAAATATTGGGCCGATGATGAAAGCTGTATCTTCTGTGATGATTTCGTATTTTTAATGGAACAGAAACCTTTTAAGAGGATAGGCGGAAGAAGAGGTGGTGGAGATGACATGCGCATACATAAAATACTATTATTATTATTATTTTTTTAAAATAGTCAAAAATATATTCTACTATCCATATGTATTATAGTACCCAAACCTCTCTGTGTTTCTATTTTTAAATAGTTTCCCTACGAATATATATATATATATATATATATATATATACCCCCTCGATATATATATTTTCTATTTGTACATACCAAATTATAATAAATTTATACAAAAGATAACTGAACTCTGTCCAGATAGACAAAGTAAGCTAAAGATAGAGATATCAGTTATAATCATAGCCAAACTCTTGTAGATTAATAACTAAAATCATACATCCTATGTAAATAATAGCATTCATATTGCATGGTGAAAACTTTACAAACGGTCTTTATCAAATAAACAAAAAAAAAAAGAACTCTATAGACGGAGAGTCATACATGAACAACATTTTGGCTAGTACAAATTTTAGAGTAGCTAGAAGACTTTTATTAAAACAGGACAAGAAAAATGAATTCTAGCTATGATATGTATATATATTTTTCATCTCTTACTTCAACATTTATATATAGAATTGGACCTTTTAAACTTATATTTTTTTCATAGTACTAATAGTGAATAAATTCGATTTTTACATCAAATAAAAACACCATAAAGGATTTTATGAACCCATAATAGATAATTATATTATTATTTTTTTGTAATTTATTAATCAAAATAAATTATATTCCTATGTAATTAGTAATCTCATGCCATGAGTTTTTTTGGATCTATTACCATTTTTTTTTGTAATTTTCAACAAAGAAAACTGAAAATTATTTCGTTCCTTTTGATTTAGTTGGTGTCTTGGCGAAATCAAAAAGATTTATAGAACAGAGGAAAAAAAGTACTACTATAATAGAATAAAAGTTAAGATTGTTAAACGGCATACGGTATTTATACGGTCTATACGGGTACAGTACAGTAAAACGGAATAGGATTAGTGGAGGAAGGAAGGTAGGTCGGTGGTCGGTGGCTGTGGCTGTGGCTGGATATATACCGTTAGGAATTGACTTTATGTGTACTCAAATTACGACACGTATTGTGTTTTGTCCTTTTTGTCCCTTTGATTCCATTCCCCTCCCGTTTTGTTCAATTCACTTTTTTGTCCTTTTTTCTGCTGTCCTCTGATTTTTATTCCCAGGGAGAATTTCGGTATCTATTATCTATCTATTTGAACCCACATACGCTCCATCATCATATTTTATTTGTTTATGAACCAATCAAGTATTTGGGAACACAAATTATAAAACAATAAAATTGTTTCCCAACCAATATTAACTTCAACAACAAACCAATTATATGATCAACACAATAATAACAATAAGCGTAGATAATAGACATAAATTAATTGGTATTACTAAAAATTTGAATCTTATTATATACAGCAGGTGGGAGATTGATTATGATTATAAATATGTCAATCAGCGAAAGAACCGATCTTTCAATAGTTGTTTTATGTTATTTTCAGGAGTGTTGAGTTGTATTTTCTTCATTAAGAATTGATTTGGATAATGATCTTTATTCTTATAAAATGGATTAGCTACGGCATATATATGATGATCTAACTACACAATTCTTTTATTATACTAGTAGTAGTAAGTTGGACCATATTTTATGATGTTGCTGCTCTCTTGACTTGTTTTCTTCACGATATCAATAATATGCTTCTGATGTGAACCCATCTACGATATACCTCCATAAGTCATATCTTTCTTAATGGACTTTTTTTCTAAAGCCAACATCTTTTGTCTTAAAAAAATTGTTAAGTTATCGTCAGCTATTCCGATTATATTTTAACGTTATTATAAACTGTATCGGAGCCAACAAGGAATAATTACAATATTTAACGATGTTAAGTAGCAATTTTATGTTCCTTTCATAATAATTTTAAGATCATTTGGGAATCGTTACACGCTAAAGAATTTTTTATAATTCGAAATTATTATAGAAAAAAACTGTGGGGTATGAGTTGAGTGATATTGGATTGTTCCCACGACTTTGGTTTAAATTTAAAATCTTAATATTACAAGAAGAATTACAAAATAAATAATTTCAGTAGAGAAATATGAGATTTTAATAATGAAACTTTTAGCTGTGACCCAGTTGGCACGTGAACATGGTGCCAATTACCGCGGAAAAGCAAAATATCATTACATTTTATAGAAATTGGACCACTTTGTTACATGTTTCTTATTCAAAATATGGGGTTGTCATTTGTTTAAATATCGTTTTTGTTTTATACCATTGTTATTATATGTGTTCATAACATAAATGAATACAACAGAATTAGTCCAATACAGTTTATATACCCTTTCAAAAAGTATCATAGATGATCTTTTAGTTGAATCAATATAACACACCAACCGATACAATAGATTGTGGCAGATCTTATTAGAAAAAAAAGATTCAAATTCACACGAACAATTATGTTATAAAATCCATAAAAACATTTATGCTTAGCAGCTTTGGTAACGAACCGGAGAAAATTTATTGTTCTCCCTAAATCGGTAGGTGTCGAAAAAAACAAATCTTCCTAAATATTTTCGAAATTAACAATGCAACGAGGCGGCTTATTATCTGGAAGTTCTAAATTTCTAGTGGGATAAGAAATCAAGTCAACAGTGTATTTATTAATTATTGAATCAATCCTACACTCGAATTCAAAATTAAGATATTAGATCTTTTTGTATACTATTCTTTAAAGGACCACATGCATACACACGATCTTCGTATCTAATAGTCGTACAATTGAAGTGTTTATGGGCTGCTGGTATCAAAATGGGCCTTGTAAGATAGCTGTAGTTTATATATGGGCTTTTGTTCTTGAACTAGTTATAGGCTCAAATATATAATGTTTATATATGGGCTTTTGTTCATACACTAGTTATGGGCTCCATTATATAAAATAATTTCAATTATAAAATATGTTGCATTATTATTATGATAAGAGGTTTATATTTCAATACTAAGAGACCATTTTTTGTACGAGGAGTGGAACTGTGGAACCAGTAAAAAACAAAAAATTCAGATTAATGTCAAAAAATACAAATGAATTCTAACTTTGTGTAAATATTGATCAATGCTGGTATTGGTTTAACACTTCTATAAGATACAGTGCCAAAAATAGCACAAATCAAAGAGAAGCCATTGCATTGAAAAAAACTTTGATCCCATATTCTTTATAGAAATTTCTTAACTAGTACCTTTTACATATATTCTCTCTAGTTTAATTCTTTTTTACCAAAAATGTAAAAATTGCTAATTCTGGCCTCTCTCATTTTGGATCATAAATACTCTGACAGAGGTGGAGCCCCAAATCCACAATTATTTGTGGTAAAAAACCAATTTTCAACGGTTGATATCATCCACGGAAAAGAAATTAAAGAAAGAAGCAAACTTCTTTGACTTTAGTCCTCTAAATTCCAATGGTATTACAATTCCGACCCCACATCCTAAGAATATTACATTTTACGCACCTATATTCTCATTTTCTAAAATAACCCCCTCCCTTGAGAAAATTGTTCGGAGGATACCTACGAAGTTTCGTTTTCACCGGAACGGATCGTTTTCTTCCGCCATAACACTCTCCTTAATCTCTTGAATCATCTTAATCACTTGTCTCATTGTTGGTCTTTGCTCTGGTGATGTTACACGGCAAAGACAAGCTGTTTCAGTCATCATCCCAAGCCTATTATCCTCTGTTCCTTCTTCTTCTTCTCTCATTGCTCTAACCCAATCAAGCATATCATGAGGCGCCATAAACGGATGCCTCGATGCATTCTTACCAGTCAAAAGCTCAAAGATCAAGACACCAAACGAATAAACATCACATTTGGAAGTTGGTCTACGTGATGATTTTCTGATCTCAGGAGCTTTGTAGGAAGATGAGTCAGGATCATCAGGTGAAGCAGATGAAGAGTCTGTTAAGACACTGAGGCAGTAATCTGTTAAACAGGCTTCAAAGTCTTGTCCTAAGAGGATGTTTGTGGATTTTAGGTTTCCATGGACTAATGCTGATGATGTTTGGTGGATGTAATATAAGCCTTGAGCTACATCCTCTGCAATCTTTAAACATGATGTCCAATGTAATGGCTTTGCTCTTGAAGATCTTGAACCTGAAATTTTGTAAATTAATTAGTAGGGTCTCAATATGGGACCAAGAAGCAAATCAAGCACCAACAGAAAACAAACATTCTTAAGATGTAATCCTCTCATTCTTGGAAAATGTTCACAATTCTAGTAATAAGAGTATTTATTTTTCCGGCATTTAAGCAGTAACATAAGGTCTAGAGACAAAGCCATTGCAAAAGACGAGATTTCACGTGGAGAAAACAGCACAGAGTTCCACCAAAGTCTGTCTTCTTCCACTACTAGTAGTAAGTAATCAAACGGAAATTTCAAAAAAGAGCAAAAGAACAAAAACTTTTTTTATATAATGATAAAATAAAACCCGCGATTGTCGCTGTGTGGTCATCTTCAATGTCAACAAGTTACACTACTTAAGTGATAAATTAAGCTGTGTACAAAACCCTCTAGACACAAAGACTCATCAAATGTTTTCATAATTTTAGGGTTTAAAGCTTAAAATAAACAAGGAGTGGGTCATTATAGTCTCTCTCAACGACCCCAAAACGGTTAGTCACGTCATGATTAAGACCAGCACAATAAAACCACATTTTTAATTTAAGAGAATCGTTTAATCTAAAACCCTTAAAAAAAATTCAACTTTTGAGATTGAAGAAGATGAGAGATTACCGTGAATGAGATTGAATAAGCTACCATTAGGATGATAATCGTAGATGATAAGTCTCTCTCCGTTTGATTGAAAGTAAGCTCTAATCGGGACAAGATTGGTGTGTCTAAGTCCACCAACAATCTCCATATGATTCTCAAACGCTTCTTCACTCGTCACCGCCGTTTTAGCCGCGTCTAGTCTCTTCACTGTCACAATAAGCTGATTATCAAGAACCGCCTTATACGTAATCCCCACTGATCCTCTTCCCAATAACTCCGCAGAAGCTCTCATTAGCTGCTCCATTGTATACATTCCTTGACTTCTTGATTCTCCGCAGAATACTAAATTCCCACTATTTGGTATTCGGCTTTGTAGCTGCTGCTCTGTTTCTTGAAACTGAACATCTTTTTCTCGTTTATGAGATTCGGAATCTGAATTCAAAACTGGAACAGTTCTTGTTCTTGGAGTTTGGTTTTGTGATTGTTGTTGTTGTTGTGATAATGAAGCTTCTCCTTTTGGATTTGGTTCAAAGATTCCATCGTCGTTTCGTTTCTTTATGACCAGAGAGAACACAACGAGGCAAAGACCAAGAACAATAAGCGAAGCGAGACCAGCGGTGAAACCAAGAACTAATCCACTCTCTTTACCTTTCTTCTTTGTAACCACCGGAGAAATAATCACCGCACCACCGTTCTGCGCCTGAGCGCTTTGTCCTAACGGAGGTTCTGACGACGTCGTTTTGTTAGTGGAACCAAAGAACGGCGAGCGTGAAGCGCAAGCTCGGTTTATGATCTCGCCGCAGAGTCCAGGGTTAGACTTAAACGACGACGCATCGAATCGTGATAGAGTCGGTGTAACGGGGATAACCCCGGTGAGATTGTTACCGGAAACGTTAAAAGACGTCAGAAACGACTGATTTAACGGCGGGAGAGTTCCGTTAAACCGGTTAAACTCGAGATTCAATGAAGTTAACCGGTCAAGAGCGTTGATCTCAGACGGAATCGAACCGGAGAAGTTGTTACGAGAGAGGGAGAGAATCATTAACCGGTGAAGAGAGAGAATCGACGGAGGGAAAGTACCGGAAAATTGATTCCGGCTAAGGAAGAGAGATTTGAGGTTCACGAGATGTGAAAGATCAGGAATCGGACCAAAGAGCGAGTTATTCTCGAGACTCAGAACTCGGAGCTGGTCAAGACGGCTAAGAGTCGCCGAAGAGAAGTAGCCACGGAGACCAACGCCGGAGAGAACAAGACGAACGATACGACCTTGAGCACATTTGACGCCGCGCCATTGACAGTAGTCGTAACGCTCGGTGAGTGAATACAAGAGCTTGTTGTCGAGATCGGCGGTGGATTTGAAAGAGAGTAAAGCAACAGCGTCGGAAGGAAGTAAGGAGTTGAAGTAATTTGGCTCTGCTCCGGCGGAGACACGGAGGAGGATGAAGAAGAGAAGAAAAAAGTTCAGTGTCATTTTTTTTTTACTTACTTTTTTCTTTGCAAAGTCACTAGAATTTCAAATCCATATTAATTGCTTCTCTATACTTTTTCTTCTAATTAAAACAAAAAGAGAAAATAAAAATATGGGAAGCAGCTGGGAGAGATTTTTGGACTGTGAAGCGGATCACGTGCTCGTGACGTATTTTTTCTGCGGATAATAAATTAATTACAATGATAGAGTTATTTATTTATAAGCATATCTTATACAGTTATACGTATGTTGAACATGTAACTTTTGTTGCAAATTATACCCAGCCCCGGCTCAGATGGGTAGGGCAGAAGTGCGACGGCCCGGGGCTTTTTTTTTATAAAAAAATTTTACATATAAAAAGGCCCAAATATTTTTTAAAAATATTATTAATATAAAAATTATATTTTAAGAGACCTAATTATTTATAAAAAAATGTATAAAAAGGCCCAAAATTTTTAAAATAACAAATTTTACTATAAAAACTCCGCAAAATTTTTAAAAATTAAGTAAATTTTCTCTTTGTATATAATAATAAGCAAAAAAAAAATTTTTGAGAGCCTTAGGGCAAAAAAAAAATTTTTTGCCCTAAGGCTCTCAAATATATTGAGCCGGGACTGATTATACCTAACGTTATATGTATTGTGTAAGGTAGAAGAAAATGACACCATACAATCCAAAAACTTAAAATGCATTTCCTTTATTATTTTGTATCTATGTAAAATTGTAACCATTAAAAAGTTAAGAAATTTTTTGGGAATTATGAAAGCCAAAAAGTTACCAGGCTGTTAAAAAATAACAGAACCATGCATTTCTACAGAAGAGTTTTGTTTACCCGATGCGGTCAAAATTATATGTTTTCGAGAAGAATCGCATTGGGGGTAAGAGTCACGCGCGGAGTGAAGCGATTGAGAATCAGCGTCTGGAGCGTTTGGCGACGGCTTGAGCAAGTCCGTGAGTGGCTATAGCCGTTAGTGATTGGTCCGTAGGAAATGACTAGACTCGTAGCCAAGCATGTGTGGTCCTTTTTATTTTTTTTGTCAACCCTATTTGTCACAATGTCCTTTTTTTCCTTATAATTTCTTTTAAAAACAAAACAAAAAACAAAATAGCGACGTTTAATTTCTCAAAACAAAATCAATAGTTGAGAGAAAAAAAATACATAGTAAATAAATTATGTGGAAGAAATGGTGAGAGTTATTGACATTGAGACAAAAGTATGGAGAGTTTATACAGATTTGTACGACTTTGGGTCCAATCACAATAAAAACTCATTGTTCCCACTCTTCTATGTTTTTTTAGTTTTCTTTAATAATCACTTTGCTTATTGCACTTTCTTTTTAAAAGATTCAATATAAGCAAAGCGTGCTGCTTTTTGTGACACGAAAACAGCATCTCCACTCTCCATTTGCGTCATTTCCTTAAACATTGAGTTTAAACTTTAAAGATTACAATAAATATTCACTGTTTCTTTATATAAAAAAGGTTTAAAGTGTGGTGGCTATACGGAGAAAACTAAGCTAAAGTGATTTTGACTTCATCATTTGTAACTAAGTATAAAAAGAAGCACCCACCATTTCTTTAGAGGCTAATATGTGTCACTTAAAAAGGTATTATTTCAGTATACATAATTAGCTAATCCATTCCTCGGATATAAAAATGTACATAGATTAGAGTCTATGGAGACTTTTAGCATCGAATCTGCTGCAATCTGCTATACCACACTAAAGCCCAAAAACAAAATAGACCTTTTCTACGGGCCCAAATCAGGTGGATTTCAGTAAGGGAGTCCTTTTGTTGCAAAAGCAAAGTCCATCATCCTGAGATACATTGAGCTCCATGTGAAGCTACTTTCAAATTTGGTGATGAAACCAACTTCAAAGTTCACACTAATTTTCTCGATATGCATCCACTATACAAATGTTGTAATAAGTAAAAAGTACGTTAAGTGAATATGTTTATAATTTAAACCAGCATAACTGTTTCGGTTAATATCATCACCACTTATAATTTAGCTTAGCTTTTAATTTCTACTAGTTCCAACACTGATTGAGTTTGATCTTACAAAATTTCGAACAATTCGATGGACAAGAGCACAATCTATTACTACTATAATATGATAATAATATATATTTTTAATGCATAGTAATAAATATAATCCCTTAGGAAAGAAGTCAACGAAGAGGAAGAAGGGACAAAGACTTGTGGCCTGTAATTAGTTATGGTGTCACTTTGCAGTAACCAAAACGCCGACACCTCTCTTCCCCTCTTCTTCATTTCACCAGCTCCATGCATGTACGGTACAACCACCTCTATTCTAATCACACCCTCCCTCCCTCATTTCTTATTATTAATCTATTCAAACTTATAACCAATACAAACACATTTGGTGTTTTGTTTTATCGTAACTCCAATTTTGTATTCTTCCCAACAAACTCCCAATGATTAAATTATTTAGGACTTAATTGATAGTACTCATTTCATATTTCATCTCTTAATTTTATGTTTAGTCTAGCTCGTCTTTATGAAAATTTCACAGTTTTTAATCGGTTCACTAACCGTAAAAAACAGTAAACGGAATTTTAACCCGTACACTTTTTACCCTCACAAAGTTTAACAACTACATGATCAAGATCCGTTTGAACTAGTCGCACTTTCACTATTTTAAAAATTTACCAGGCGCTTATTTGATTTACGGGGATTTGTTAATTAGGTAACAATGTCCGTGTTAGATAAATGTTGCTTTCTTAATTGTATTAGAGAGATGTCGCCTTCAGAAATCTCCCAAACGAAGCTAAATTTTGAAGGAAAGGTGGAAATAATTATTAATAAGATTCCAGCAAATTAATCTTCTAGAATATAATAAATACTAGTATACATTATAATATTCTTCCACATTGTGACGTCGTCGTCAGTCTCTCTGATAGGTTTTAGTTCATATATTTAGTTTTTAATACTTCTCAAAACCAAATCACTTTGTTTTTAAAAACAGAGTCATCCTCTTCGTCTGCTTTCTCTGACCAAAACAGAGGAAGCAAAAATGAAAAGTGGAGGGAACACAAACACCAAGCTCATACTTGTTCATCCATACATTCAAAAACAAACAAGCACAAATCGTCTATGGCTTCTCGCTTTCGTCTCTTTCTTCACAATCGCTTTTCTCTTAACTCTCCTCTACACCACCGACTCTCTCATCCCTTCTAAAAACAACTCCACCACCGTCTCCCCCACCGTCAATTCCGCCGTCTCCACCGCTCCGATCACTCAGTTGCCAACTGCAGCCATCAATGCAATGCTTCACTACGCGTCGAGATCAAACGACAGCTTCCACATGTCATACGGAGAGATGAAATCAATCTCCGACGTCCTCCGCCGCTGCTCTCCGCCGTGTAATCTCCTAGTTTTCGGCCTAACACACGAAACCCTTCTCTGGAAATCGCTAAACCACAACGGACGTACGGTTTTCATCGAAGAGAATCGTTACTACGCAGCTTACTTCGAAGAAATCCACCCGGAGATCGAAGTCTTCGATGTTCAGTACACGACTAAAGCACGTGAGGCGCGTGAGCTAGTGTCGGCGGTTAAAGAAGCGGCGAGGAACGAGTGTCGTCCGGTGCAGAATCTTCTCTTCTCCGATTGTAAATTAGGACTCAATGATTTGCCGAATCATGTTTACGATGTTGATTGGGATGTGATCTTAGTTGATGGACCACGTGGCGACGGTGGAGATGTACCGGGAAGGATGTCGTCGATTTTCACGGCGGCGGTTCTTGCTCGGAGTAAAAAAGGCGGGAATCCGAAGACGCATGTGTTTGTTCATGATTATTACAGAGATGTTGAGAGACTTTGCGGCGATGAGTTTCTTTGCCGGGAGAATCTTGTGGAGTCTAACGATATGCTTGCTCACTACGTGTTGGATAGGATGGATAAAAACAGCACGCAGTTCTGTCGTGGTCGTAAGAAACGCTCTGTTTCTTCTCCATCGGCTTGAGTAAAATTTGCGCTAAAATCTTGTGGGACTGTGGAGAGTCAAATCAACCGACACAACGGTGGTCATTGACACCGTTAATCGCGGAGGAGTTTGTGTAAAATAAATACTTTTTTTTTCTACCTTTAAATATTTTTTCCTGCATTTTAAACTATGTGAAAATTCAATCAGATCAATTAAAATTTCAAAAAATCTCTTGGAAGTACAATAATTCGTATGGAATAGCCACTGATGATTGAGTGATACAACATAATGAATCAAGAACGTATATTTTCAACTCTCTAAATCCTTTGTGGAGACTCTTGTGGAGTCAGAGTATCTATCTCCTTTTTCTTGTAGAGTGGAACTCTTCCTCCAAGCTCTCTTAGCTGATCCACAAGACCGTATAGAAACTCAAACGTCAATATGTTTTGAGCATTAAGCTGTTCTCTAACTTGTGGATGAATTCTAAACCATTCTCCCAACATCTTATGAACGTGAGATCGAATCATCCTCCACGGAACCGGATGCTTCTCACACAACTTTAAATACTCAACAACTAAATCTCCCTGATCTAATCCTCCATCGACGAATCCCTCTTCTTCGTTTTCTGATACCCACTCAGCTGTTCTAAACCCAGCAAAGGCCGCTGGGTTTTCAAGAAGCGTCTCAGCAGAAAGAACACCTTCGACACCCGTCTCTTTGATGCAGTTATCAACATCTTCGATGCATCTTACATTCCCATTCCCAAGAACAGGGATTCTCAAAGCGTTTTTCACTTCCTTGATAGCACTCCAATCAGCTCTTAACTTTTTCCCGTCTTTCTCATCTCTTGTTCGGCCGTGAACAGCTAGCAGCGAGCAACCAGCATCTTCTAGCATCTTGGCGTACTTAAGTGTATCTTGGAGGTTCGGGAAGATTCGAATTTTACAGGAGACAGGAACATTGAGGTTCTGAGCTAACTTTTCAACAAGTGATTTCACCAAAGGAAGATTATCCATCAAGAATGCACCATAATTTCCTCGTCTTGCTATACGCTGAGGACACCTGAAACGAAAATCCCCCAAACATTCTTACTCAATATCCAAATTACAATGGGTCACTGTGCTCGGTACCCAAATCACTAAATCCAAACTATGATCTACCATGAGTCAAACTACTAAAGCTCATTCGTTCCCATAATCTTGGAACCCAAATCATTGCATTCTATCTTAGTTATCAGAATTAACAAACTTAAAACAGTGAAGTCATAAAGGTTTGATCTTTATCGAAGAGCCCTAACATACAAGATGTGAAAGAGAGAATTGCACTTACCCTAAATTGATATCAACATAATCGCAGTAAGGTTCGACTCTCTTTGCAGCTTCCAATAGTGTATCAGGATCATTAGCACAGAACTGCACAAACAATGGCCTGTCCTCCTACAATTTCATAATGCAATCAAAACCCTAAATTCAAAACTGATAAATCTCTCAGAAAAGCCAAAATCAAATGAAATCGTCAGGTAACTTACCTTACAAGTGGTGAATTCCTGATTTCGATACTTCTCAGTCTCGGTGAAAATCCTAGAATGCAACATCGGAGTATAAGCAGCCTGAGCTCCATACTTCTGGCAGAGCAATCGAAAGGGAAGCTCAGAGTTATCCACCATTGGAGCAACGATGTACTTAGGTCTACCCAGTTTTTTCCAGTGTGCCCAAGCTCGCTCTACCCTAGTATCAATGCTTAAGACCCGACTTGGAGAGCCCAAGCTTGCCGCCACTGCGTCGACCGTTTCCTCAATCTGCCCATCACGCTGCTCCGAACAGAGGAGATCGTCTATTACTTTCGACGGATCAGGTTTTGGATCCGGATTTTGGGTCATTGCTCGCGTCTGGGAGATGAAAGATTTTCGGGTCAGTAGAAATCTGAGATTCGAGAGATTTAGTTTCATGAGCTGACGACGGTAGACGAACTCATCGCCGCCGCCATAAATTAGGGGTCGAAGTGAGAGTCGCTTCAAAGTTTTGGGTTTCTCTATTAAAAAATGTTTCCCTTGACAGGTTTTGGGCTTTAGTGGGCTTCATGTATTCAAGTTAAAGGAATTTGGCCCACTTGGGAAATAAAGAGAAGATGGTAACCTAAATCGTACGACTATTATTCTTGCGTTGACTGCTGACGTAATCAAGCATCAAAACCAAATCATTAATTAACGTAACGTCTCTCTAATTTATACACGTGCTTTACCAAAATCTCCTCCTTAATCATCACTCCAGTCCAAATTCACGACATAATAAACGCCTCAACCTCTCATAATATCTCGCCACGTGTAACTCCAACATCGCTTTTTCTTTCCGATTTCCGTTTCTTTAAATATGTCCGTTGTACCAGCAGAAGGGTGGTAACCATATTAAATTATTAATTAAAGAGATAATTAAACCTTAATTGCAAAAGTAAATTAATTAATCTTAACAGACATTTTTTTCCCTCTTTTATGGTTTCGTTCGCTCTCACTGTTGAGCAGAAGGAAGAAGAAGAAGAAGAAGATGAAGCTCTCTGTGTTTCGATTGAGCTATTGGAACCGTCGAGGAAACAGTTTCCGATCATCGCCTTCGTTGGATCCCACATTCGACGGCAAATCTCCGTCGTCTGTGTTTTGGTTCGTCATTCATGGTCTCTGCTGCTTGATCAGCTTGATTTTAGGGTTCCGATTCAGCCATTTAGTACTCTTCTTCCTCTTCTCGACTTCCGTCACCAATCTATACACAACGCCTTTTCTCTCCGCCGGAAACGGCGGTGTAAGCCAGCTTCTCCGGCTAAAACCTCTAGAAACAGCAACTAACAGCACGGTGAAGAAGAACTCTCGAGTGGTGGTTGGAAGACACGGGATCCGGATCCGTCCATGGCCTCACCCGAATCCGATTGAGGTCTTGAGAGCTCATCAGTTGCTTGTGAGAGTACAGAAAGAGCAGAAATCGATGTACGGTGTGAGGAGCCCTAAGACTGTGATTGTGGTGACGCCGACTTATGTACGGACTTTTCAGGCGCTTCATTTGACCGGAGTTATGCACTCGCTTATGCTTGTTCCTTACGATTTGGTTTGGATCGTTGTGGAAGCTGGTGGAATCACCAACGAGACTGCTTCGTTTATCGCAAAATCAGGATTGAAGACGATTCACTTAGGATTCGATCAGAAAATGCCTAATACTTGGGAAGATCGTCACAAATTGAAGACCAAAATGAGACTTCACGCCTTGAGGTATTTAATCTCAGATTCACATGTTTTGCTTTCTGTTTTGATTGATTGATAGACTCTAATTGACTTGAATTGTTCATTGATTGGAAGAGCAGAATCGTGAGAGAGAAGAAGTTAGATGGGATTGTTATGTTTGCTGATGATAGCAATATGCATAGTATGGAGCTTTTTGATGAGATCAAACTGTGAAATGGTTTGGTGCTCTATCGATTGGAATACTTGCTCATTCTGGTAATGCAGATGAATTATCGTCGGTCTTGAAGAAAGAAGAAGGGAAGCGTAAAGAGAAACCTTCAATGCCAATCCAAGGTCCTAGTTGTAATTCCTCTGAGAAATTAGTGGGCTGGCACATTTTCAACACTCAACCTTATGCTAAGAAGACTGCGGTTTATATCGATGAGAAAGCGGCTGTGATGCCTATTAAGATGGAATGGTCAGGGTTTGTGTTGAATTCTAGGCTGCTTTGGAAGGAATCTGTAGATGAGAAACCAGCATGGATTAAAGATCTCAGCTTGTTGGATGATAACGACGAAATTGACAGTCCATTATCTCTGGTCAAGGATCCTTCCATGCTGGAGCCACTTGGAAGCTGTGGCCGTCGTGTCTTGCTTTGGTGGCTTCGTGTTGAAGCTCGAGCTGATAGCAAATTCCCACCTGGGTAAGTTTTGTTCTTTACTCATTCTCTCTGAGGCGATGCAAATTTCTCATCACATTATCACATGTTGACTTGAATGAACGCAGCTGGATCATAAAGTCGCCTTTGGAAATCACAGTACCATCAAAGCGGACACCTTGGCCAGACTCTTCCTCAGAGCTCCCAGCGGCGATCAAAGAAGCAAAAAGCGACACTAAGCCAAGAGGATCAAATAGCAAGAGCTCGAAAGGGAAACAAGAACCGAAAGCTTTCAATGGTGTCAAAGTATCAACAACTAGTTGAAGAAGACGTGAAAGATACTAAATATTGACGGAAGCTTGAAGCTTCTATAAATAGACCGAGTTTCATTTCATATTCTTTTTCACAGTATATATCGGAAAATTGTTTGGTGTGCATTAGCTTCATTGTATACAATACAAAAATCATATGGGATGTTTTGAGTTCTTCAAATCGATACTTAGCTCTAAAACAAAACTTGGAAGACAAAATATTCTCCTGACTTCTCTTAACCTTAAAACAGCAAAAATTTCAGACAACAAAAACAGGTGCAGTGAACTCCCTAACTTGAGCCATGGTCGATTTCTGTTAAAATCATTACCGAGACTTTGACTGTTTCTTCTCCAGTTTCATTTTGAGGTTGTCTATAATCTTATCCTGCGCCTGGATCTGATGTTCCTTAGCTTTGAGTTTGTGATTCAGTTCTTCAATTTCTTTTGAATGACCTTCGCAGCTGTTTGCAAAGTCCTTAGCTTTGAGTTTTTCCTTCAGTTCTTCAATTTCCTTTAAATGATCCTCACAATGGTTTGCATTTGCCTCTTCAGCCTCCTCGGATTCATCTTGAACCATTTTACGGACGTATAAACTGGCTCCTGATCCTGAACTCAGCTTAAACGCAACCATTTTTTGTGCCAAACCCCCTTTCTCCTGAAAGAGAAAGACAACAGAAACTCATTATATCGATTTTTCTTGTGATAGTTTCAGGCCTGAAATGACCAGACAGATAATTCTAAATACCTTAGCTGCTTCACCTTTAACTTTGTCAAATGCTTTATTTGCTTCTTCTGGACTATTAAAAACAACAAATGCATTGTAATAACCTCCTTTTCTTTTTGGTCGCTGCCCAAAAACATGATCCTCGTGAGAGAAAGAAAAAAAAATGAGTATAAAGATTAGGATGTTCGGATTTATTATATTACCATAACTTCCAGTGTGAACTTGCCGGTAATAACTCCTTTTAACTCTTGAGATGGGACATTGAGAGGGATTTTATGAAGGAAGAGCTTTCTCTTATCAGCCTCTCTTTGGTTTACATTTGCTTCTTTGGTCTCCTCAGATTCATCTTCTGTCTTCTGTCTCTTAGAACTCACATTGTTCTCCTCTGTTGTAGAGATTTCACCCGGAGATTCATCTTGAACCATTTTACGAACGTATAAACTAGCTCCTGAGCCAGAACTCAGCTTCAACGCAACCATTTTTTGTGGTAAACCCGCTTTATCCTGAAAGATAAAGACAATAGAACCTTGTTACATCGATTTTTTTTACAATAGTTTCAAATCCTGAAATAACCAAATAGATGTCCTAAATACCTTAACTACGTCTCCTACAACATTTTCAAATGCTTTATTTGCTTCTTCTGGACTATTAAAACCAACTACTGCATTGTAATAACCTCCTTTTCTTTTTGGTGGCTGCCCAAAAACAAATCACAAAAGCATGATCCTCGGTGAGAGAAAGAAAAAATGAGTATAAAGATTAGAATGTTTGAGTTTATAATATTACCTTAACTTCGAGTGTGAAATCCCCGTTAAGAACTCCATGTAACTCTTGAGATGGAACATCGTGAGGGATCTTATGAAGGAAGAGCTTTGTCTTATCAGCCTCTTTTTGGTTTACATTTGCTTCTTTGGGTTCCTCAGAATCATCTTCTGTCTTCTGTCTCTTAGAACTCACATTGTTCTCCTCTGTTCGAGCTCTCTTGGTTGTAGAGATTTCACTCAGAGACTCATCTTTAACCATTTTACGAACATATAAACTAGCTACTAATCCAGAACTCAGCTTCAGTGTAACCATTTTTTGTGGCAAACCTGATTTATCCTGAAAGAAAAAGACAATAGAAACTTGTTATATCAATTTGTTTACGATAGATTCAGATCCTGAAATAACCAGAGAGATGATCCTAAATACCTTAGCTACGTCTCCTTCAACATTTTCAAATGCTTCATTTGCTTCTTCCGGACTATTAAAATCAAGGACTGCAGTAGAATAACCTCCTTCTTTTTGTGGTGGCTGCCCAAAAACAAATCACAAACACACGAGCCTCGTGAGAGAGAGAAAAGAGAGTATAAAAGATTAGAATGTTCGAATTTTATAATACTACCTTAACTACGAGTGTGAAGTCCCCGTTAAGAACTCCTTGTAACTCTTCAGACGGAACATAGTGAGGGATTTTATGAAGGAAGAGCTGTGTCTTACCAGCTTCCTGTCTTTCCTCCTGTCTTTTCTTCTCAGCCACCAACATCTAATATGGATTTGCATGAAATTTTGTATGTGTTTCAGAAAACTAAAAATATATAAATACATTTATTTTGGAACTTAGAATGAATTGTAAAAATCCCCGTTACTTCTTCAGATTTTTGGATTGTAGTGTCTACTCCTTTTTCTACAACAGCAAGTACAAGTTTCATGGAAGCTGCTGCGTCATGAACACAATTGTGAGCAGCATCGGGCATTCTCAGTTCTTGACCCAAAACAGCCTGTAGAAACAAAAATACACATATTCAGGATTCGAAATCTCAATGAGCAGAGAATAATAAAATATTAGCATGCTTGCCTTGCATAGATTATTCAAAGAAGGTCTATGAGTCTTTGGTGCATTCTCAAACTCAAATACAAATGAAGTATCTATTACTCTCGCATGATCTATCCTCAACACTGTGATCAAAGTAACTCGTAAGCACAATCGAAATTAATAATATCTTAACAAAATATAAAGAAACTTTGGAGCTTTATGCTTACCTTTAAGATCATTATGCAAACCGTGACCTACCAAAATAGTTCCCTGAGAAAGAAACCTCCGCAATTTTTTCTGAATATCTGTTACAGATAGAGTAGCTCTCTCAAGATCCTCAGCAGTAACTCCAGTAATGTCAGTCTTATAGTTAAAAACCGTTTTGTCCGGTTTCACAAACTTGTCAAGAACCACCTAATTGATGAACATCAGATAAAAAAAAACAACACGGTTACAAAGCCCGATAACAGAGTATTGAGATTGAATGCTCTAAAGCTACAGACCTTTAAGTCGCGGTCCACAGCGCCAACTCTAACTACAGCCTCGGTCCCATCATCACAGGTAACCATCTCACAATCAATAGCAAGCATTCTAGTTGATTTCATCACTTTGGACTTCTTCTTTCCAAGTTCAGTTACAAACCAATCCTGTTTAGCAATACAGAATAAGTAAATGATAATATCATATGCAGGAGAAGCTAATACCAATTTGATAGAAACACAAACCTCAGCGTAGGAAGGAAACAAATAGTTTGTAGGGTACTGGAAATGCGTAATAGTCAATCGAACTAGCCTCTGCACTGCCAACAGCATAGTTATGAACCAATTGCTTAAAACAACCAAAACCTTATAATTAGATATCCTCAAAAATGTTCTCCACCTGCTCAGGAGTCTCTTTATCCGGAGTTTCTTGCTTGAATTTCTCAATTAGTTCACGATTAGCACCGCATTGCATAACCCTAGCTATTAGCTGAGACCAATAATCAAATGGTAAGAACTAATAATTAAGTAATCCAAATAAGATACAAATATCTACCAGCAATGTGTGAGTGTTACCTGCAAATCTTCTTTCTTTTTGAAGGTCAAAAGAAAAGCAACCAAAACATCATTGGAACGTCTCGAAGGATCACTCAAACTCGATCCGAATTTTTTGTCGTAAACATTTAGAAACTCCTTCCAACCTCCGTTTTCGCCTTCTAAACCACGTTTCTGAACTAGCTTCACCAAGTCTACTAGCACCTAAAGTCAGAGAATGAGATTTTTAGCTGAGAAAATATCTAGTGTGGTATGATAACGGGAGAGACTTACTTTTTTCTCAGCAGTAGCTAGTTTATGCTCCATTACCAAGAGTTTTAACGGACGGTGGCTCTGTGTGTTTGAAAGAGGCGGCGAGATGGAGAAAGGAGAGTTGGGGAAGACGGAGAATCTAAATTTAGGGTTTTATTCTGTTTGTTTATTTTTTTTATTTTTCTTGCTTATGTTTTAATTACTGTTTTGTCCAATTCGATGTTACTTTGTTTGAAATTACTTGTTTTAGTTCAGGTTTTAATTTTTATTTTATCTAATGAAATAAATTATTTGAGTTTATAGCAATTTTATTGTGAACTAGGCCCCTGTGAGAAGTCTGTAATGAATCATCATCATCAACCGGTTTAGATTTTTGTTTGTCCCTGGAACAGCTCAAATTATTTACTGTTAATGTCAGTGTTCTAAAAAGCGGTCTACGCGGTCGCCTAGGCCCCGACTAGGCGCTAAGCTCTCATACGACGCTTAGATAACCGCCTTAACCGCTTAAAATTACATAGAATTTGTTTAATTTATTTTTTTAATTTTTAATTAAATTTTATTTATATATATATATAATTATAAATATTCATATATTGTTTAATATAAATAAATAATTTATCTAATTTTTGTTTATGATTTCATATTTTTAGTTTTTTTTAAAAAATATTTTTATATATAATATCATACTTATAATGTTTTATGTTATACACGTCTAAATCGCCTAAAAATCTCCTAGACCCCGATTAGGCGTTTTAGGCGCTAGGCGCTGGGTCACCGCCCGCTTAGCGCCTAGCGCTTTCTTGAACATTGGTTAATGTTGTTAATTTAGTATCTTAGCATTATTTCTGTAAATTTGTCATTAAAAAACTAAGGAAATTATCCTACAAGCTTTAAAAGAAATTTTCAAATAATGGGCTTTATTATTGGGCTAACGTAAGAAAAAGATCAACACCGACATAACTCACGTTTCCTTTCTCTAAATGTTGAAAACCAAAGAGTCCCATATCGACTATGGGAAGAATCAGTTGTTAGTATATTCTTCTATAAATAATGAGTACCCCAGCGAACAATATTAACTTACGGTTCATTGGGCCTTTGATTAGTTTCAGGCCAGAGTCCATTAAAACCGAAAATATTCGGTACAGTCTATTCTTTTCTTTTTTTTCAACGGTTTTCAACTCTTTTCTTTTCTGTTTTTTTTTTTTTTTTTTTTTTAATTTTGTTTCGATTTTTTTTTTAGTTTTTTCGAATACTAAATTAACATTACGTTGCGAAAACTAACTGGATTTTGGATCCCGTCATTTAACCGTGATCGTTAGCGATTCCACAAATCCAACATGTTTTCTCATTTTAATGTAAATTTAGCATTTATTTTTACTTTTTTTTTCTTTAAATATTTTCAACTCCTTTCTTTTTTTTTCTAAAGTTTGTTTTCTTCATTTTTTTTAACTTTTTAAAAATACTAAATTAACATTACGGTGTGAAAACTAACCGGATTTTGGATCCCGTCATTTAACCGTGATCGTTAGCGATTCCACAAATCCAACATGTTTTCTCATTTTAATGTAAATTTAGCATTTTTTTTTTACTTTTTTTTTCTTTAAATATTTTCAACTCCTTTCTTTTTTTTCTAAAGTTTGTTTTCTTCATTTTTTTTTAACTTTTTAAAAATACTAAATTAACATTACGGTGTGAAAACTAACCGGATTTTGGATCCCGTCATTTAACCGTGATCGTTAGCGATTCCACAAATCCAACATGTTTTCTCATTTTAATGTAAATTTAGCATTTTTTTTTACTTTTTTTTCTTTAAATATTTTCAACTCCTTTCTTTTTTTTTTCTAAAGTTTGTTTTCTTCATTTTTTTTTAACTTTTTAAAAATACTAAATTAACATTACGGTGTGAAAACTAACCGGATTTTGGATCCCGCCATTTAATCGTGGTCGTTAGCGATTCCACAAATCCAACATGTTTTCACATCTTTTAAATTTAGTATTTATTATTTACTTTTGTTTTCTTTAAAAGTTTTCAACTCTTTTCTTCTTTTTTTAAAAAAGTTTTTTTCCTTCATTTTTTAAGTTTTTATAAATACTAAATTAACATGACATTGTGAAAAATAACCGGATTTTGGATCCCGCCATTTAACCGTGGTCGTTAGCGATTTCACAAATCCAACATGTTTTCACATCTTAATGTAAATTTAGCATTTATTTTTTACTTTTTTTTTTCATCAAAACTTTTCAACTCTTTATTTTTTTAAGTTTTTACAAATACTAAATTAATATTACGTTGTAAAAACTAACCGAATTTTGGATCCCGTCATTTAACCGTGATCATTAGTGATTCCAAAAATCCAACTTGTTTTCACATCTTATGTAAATTTAACATTTATAACTCTTTCTTTTTTTCTCAAATTTTTTTGTTTTGATTTTTTTCTTTGCATTTTTAATGTTTTTTTTTTACAAATACTAAATGAACATAACAATGTTGAAATGCATATACTATATGTTTATATTGTTTAGTTTAATTGAAATACAACGCATTTAATATTAAAAAATATCTATATAGAAGTTTTCTTATTCAAAAATTTGAGATACTTAATTTTGGTAAGTTTAGTTAACAAAAATAAGTAGTGTTTGGTAAGATTTGATAGTATATTTTTTTCTTGTCAACATTGATAGTAGAATTAAATAAATAAATAAAAAAAGATAAGAATAATTGTGAGTTTGACACATAAGCACTAAAAATCTCTTTTAATATACAGTGGATAGATGTACAACAAATGTTTTATAAACAGAATTATTTATAATTATTTATTTATTATTTAGGAATGACTCTTTTGAGCTTTAGGATGTTAAAAAAAAACAGAATTATTTATAAGTTATATATATATAAACAGATATATATATATACTTTTAAAAAGAAACAAAGCATATATAGACAAAATTAAAAATATCAAATTTGTAATAATAAAGGAAATAAATATATCAAAATTTGGTAACTATAGATTTTATAAAAAAAAATTATGTGTGTTTGGTAAGTGGTTTAAGGAAAATGAAAATAAGAAAAATTGTGTTTCGCATATGTGATAGTAAAATTAAAAATATATATAATATAATGTTGAGAAAAATTGTGTGCTTACCATATCAGTATCGAAAAAAAACTCGTTTGAAACCAAGAGTTGAAACCAAGAGTGTATGACCTAGTTGCTTGTTTGAAAGGATAAAATATTCGTCATGTCAATGTAAAAGATCGAATTCCTTTATTTACAATTCGTCATGGACCGTTTTAACTTGCCTTCAAAACTTCACCATCACCAACATAACTTATCCAGGTTACTTCAGTCAAATCTGACGACTCATTCACATCAATGGACTAACATTGAGATTCCAAAGAGAGAAAACAAATAAATCCGAATCCCAAATCAATAGTCAATACTCAATACAATAAATGTTCGTCCTTGGACTGACTTTTCTAATCGACAAGTCTTGCACACATGAAAATGAAAGAGGATTACAAATAAAGACAGAAATTTCACATAAACAAAGATTCTTTTTGACAATTACCGTTTTTATAGTTATAGCTCAGCAGAACTACTAGCATTATCATTATGAGACCATCTTCTGAATGTGCAAGTTACCAAGTTTCTTCCAGCAAGAAACCCTAACTTTGACCTAATCGTTGCTAATCTACTTCCTCCATTGTTGCCACCACTATTACCTGAACCAATCTCTGCCACAATTCCACCTGCTTGAACCACCCTCGGCTCCTCGACAACGGTTTCAACCTCACCATCCACCACCACCACCGCTTCGGTTTCATCACTATCCATGCTCACCACAAGTGTCCTCCTTTGTTCACGCAGCCAATCTCCAATCTCTCCAGTTACCACTTTACATTTCTTCACCTTCAATTTCACCAGATTAGGACAACCCACAGCGAGCGCCTCAATCCCTCGATCCGAAACAGGACATCCTTTGATACAAAATTTCCTCAATGCTCCACATTTCCTAGCGATGCAAGCGATCTCTGTATCGCCTATTGTTCCACTTCCACAAAGTGCTAATCGTTCAAGCTTCTCACAGTTTGAAGCAATGGCTGCTAAACTCATATGAGTTGCATTAACACCAATCAGAACAAGTTCTTGTAAGTTTAAGCAGTGTTTAGCAACAGAGATTAGACCTTCATCACCAATCCTATTAGTCCTCCAACCATCAATATGAAGTTTCCTCAGCAGCTTACATCTCTCAGCTACATTAATCAGACCATAGTTTGAGCATTCTGGAGTTTTTACTATATGCAATGTCTCTACATTTGAGCATTTAGATATCGCAGATAGCCCAATGTCACTCACTTGGAGTCTCTCTAGGTGAATTTCACTTAAAGAACTCTTACCATCTCCAATCATCTGAAGAACTCTATCCCAATCACCCAAACAACGAATAATTTTAAGTGTTTTCAGAGTTCTTGTAGTAGCAACCAATGGTTCAAATACCTGGCCATTAACGAGCTCCTTCAAGCAAATCGACCTGAGCGAAGAAGATGAACCAGCAGGCAGGTGAATCAACTCGGCTGCTTCATGAATTCCTCGAAGTCGCTTCACCGACAATTCCTCCAGAAGCTTACAATGTTCGAGCATCGCGTTCACGCCTTTAGCTCCAAAATTGCAAGATCCAACAGATAGCTTCTTTAGATTTTTACAATTCCGAGCAAACTCTTCCATTCCCAGATCCGTAATCTCGCGACAACCACGAAGCTTAACACGAGTCAGATTCAAACAACGAACAGAGATCATAGCCAAAGCTTCATCGCTCAAGCTAACAGACTTCCGATCACATCGGAGAGCAAGCTTCGTCACCGAATCGAATCGATTGAACATAGAAGTTAGGAAAGGGAAGATCTCATCCTTAGCATCTAGAGATAACCGATGACGATTCTGACCGTCGACGTACAACCACCGTTTACAAACAAGAGAGCATCGCTTCCGATCTCCAGCTCCAAGAAACTGAAACACATGAGCTAAACACTCATCCGGCAGATCTCCGGTGAAATCCCGATCTCTAACCGCCACAACATTTCCCAAAGCCATCGATTCTCCTCCAGAAACAATCACCGGAGACCATAACCTCAAATCAATCTCTCGTCCGTTCGATTCCGCCGTAGACGACGGCGCTTGGCCCATCACCACCGAATGGTTTCGTTTTCCTCCTTTCTCTTCCTCAGCAATTTTTTTTTTAATTTCCCTTTTATTTATTTTTGTTGTGAGATTTTTTTGTTTGAGGAATTATAAAGTACACACAGTAACGGCTCATCCGGTCAATAAGGGGACACGTGTCTTAATCGTAGTCGACACGCTCGACCCAACTCACACTCCACGCGCTTTATTTAATTCATCCTCAACCGTCAGATAAAAAAAATAAGTGTTGAGCTAATCCTGATCGTTGATTACTTCCACCTTTTTAAACTTTTTGTTTTTGCTTTCTTTTTTATAACCTCTCGTCACGCTCTTCTTCTGCGACCATCATTACTTCTCGTGTTCAACGGTCAAACTTCATGTTCTCAAGACACTACTACTGAACTTTTGTTTTTGTATGCTAATGACTATTCAATTATTTTATACTATTAATTGTTTTTCTTAGATTGAAATTTTTGAAAAAAAATGTCAATTACGTTGAGACAGATATAAATTAATACCCCACCAGTTGAGAGAATCTACGCATTACGCATATGCTTGGTTTTTAATCTGTTTTTTGGTTCTCGAATGGTTGATGACATAATTTAATTTTCAGTTAATTATTTGAAGATTCGGATGATATATATTGATGAAACATTAATGCAAGCTTGCCTACCAATATGATAATGTAGGGGGGAAAATAGCATCTTCGTAATAGACATTTTCATTGGACCGCCTTGTCTATCAAATTAAAATTATTAACGCAATATCTTAGAAGCCCATATTAGCAAGATATGTTTGGATCCAGTTATTGATAAAGCCCATATTTAAGTTTGATGGGCCAAAACGTATAAATCAAAAAAAAGAAAAAAAAAGAAAAAAAACTGGATTAGGTTTTTGATTTAAATAGAAAAAATTTTAATAATATGTGGATTTATGTGATAATTATTAATTCAGGGAAGTTTGTTAAAGTATAAGGATAATTAATATCCTGAAAACTCTGAACAATGATTGGTGAACGTCAAAAGTTGGTGTTACTTTAATATATCGGCACATTGCATTAACATTACGACAGTATTATTACAAAAACTTAAAAAAGAATGTGCCTCATTTAAATGGGGGTTTGTCTCTTTTTCTCCAACCAAAAACACAATGATAATGCTTAAACCAAACAGTACAACTCTTTTCATGTTTGACTCCAGATCTTATGATCAATTCCTAATCCATGTTTTGATATTATGTCAAACTATCTGGTTCTCGAGGTTACAAATTTCTTGAACTCTCCCTCTGGACTTTTTATTTTATTTTGTTTCTAACCATATTTTCTGTAACCATCATATCTCCCATAGTGCTTTTTTTACATGCCACTATCAATTTTACTTACAAAAGTTACTGGTTTACAACGGCGACCATCGTTTGAATTCGGATAAAGATAAAGAACGAAATGCAGAGAGGTGGGGACAAATTACAAGAAGGAAATGAAAATAAGATGTGAAAGGTGGAAATGAGAAGTCGCTATTAAACTTTGTAGTAATCCCTCTCAGATTCAGACTTCATTTCGCTTGTTACCAATGGCTTGTTTCACATCTTTCCCTCTCGTGATTTACTTATATGATTATATCTTATCTTTATATATGTGTCTGGATCATGCATTAAATACAAATAACATCCAAAAAAACTTGTGTATTTCTCTTTCTTTTCCAATAACATGTACGCGTATAGTGGTAATACTCAGATTCAAACATGAACATGACTATACCAAATTAGACCACTAATCACATTTCTTGATAAACAATCGTTAGTAATACGCACATTTTTGTCTGAATCATATCAAAGATCATGGTACAATAATCGTAAAACTAGAAGTGATATATTGTTTGTAACTATTTTCTGTATATCACATTATGGTACAATTGTAAAATAGAAGTTATATATTGTTTGTAAGTATAACACGTTAACGATCTGTTCTTTCTTTTGTTCCACTTCCTTCATTTCATTTGTTGTTTTGTTCTATCCTTCATTTTTGTATTGTAACCAGGCTCAAAAGAAGGTATTTTGACCACTACTGTTGTTGTTAAGTTTAAAACATCCTTTTTGGATAATTTAGTTTTTATTGTAAAGTCAAGAAAAATATATATGTTTAATTAATCTGCTAATCGCCTTTTTTTTTTTTTGCCTCGAATCAGAATTTTAACATATAAAGAAGCAGGTTCGAATTAAATAATCACTCTTTTAAAGAGATCTTTATAGAATACATAAAAAAAATCAAACTATTTATAGGAAAAATAAATAGACAATTTTTATTTCTTTTTGCTTTCAATTTATGTACATTGGACCACAGAGAATCTGCAAAGCTATGTATCAAGAAAGACGTGACTATAATAAATACCACGAACAATAAATAACTAGATTCATATTACGAATCCTTTTAAGTATTCCCCCAAAAAAAACTAGTCTTAAATACGTGTATTGCACATAAAAAATTCATCCCGTCTTTAGAAATCCTTTTTTGTTTGCTAAATGTTTAAGAATAACAAATTCTTTTAACAAAATGATTCAAAGTAAAATATGATCTTTTAAGTAAAAGAAAAATTAATGGTTAGATCTGTTTTGTTGTAATCAATGATAAAAATCCAAGATGACAAAAAAAAAAAAAATGATAAAAATCCAAAAAAAAAAAATCAAGAATGAGTTAATCAATCCGCAACACAAAGGAGCGCAATATCACGATCCGATCAAGACATATGTTAGCCTCCATCGTACGGACAGGGTTTAAGAGCGTTTATACACGCGCGATAATTCGCGTGGGTTAAGATACATAAATACTCTAGAGGCTGTTACTAATTAATTCGTTAATTATAATAATTTTCTCCCGCGAAAACATCCGAATATTAAAAAAAAATAGAGAAATAAAACGAAATGAAAAGAAAAAAAAAAAAGACAAGCGTGAGATAATAAAACAAACCCTTGGCTTTCTCTTAGTCTTAGCAATAGTCCGGTCTCTTGTTCCTTTTTCTTCTTTCTTCACTGTAGAATCCGTCGACAAAAACTAGCTTCAATGGCATAATGAGCATTGAAATCTGCAATTTCTTCTTCACGGAAGAAGAAGAAGATGGCTTTGGAGAAAGAAGAAGATGCGTCACAAAACGCACCGTTTTGTGTCCTTGATGGGCTCTATTGTGAGGAAGAAACCGGGTTTGTGGAAGAAGAAGATCTTGATGACGGAGATTTAGATTTTCTCGAGAAATCTGATGAGAGTGTCGTAAAGTTTCAGTTTTTACCTCTTTTGGATATGTTTTTATGGGATGACGATGAGCTTATGAGTCTGATTTCAAAGGAAAACGAAACGAATCCATGTTTTGGGGAAGAAATCTTAGATGGGTTTTTGGTTTCTTGTAGAAAAGAGGCTTTAGATTGGGTTTTTAGGGTTAAATCTCATTACGGGTTCTCTTCTTTGACGGCTATTCTTGCTGTGAACTACTTCGATAGGTTTATGACAAGTATAAAGCTTCAGACTGATAAGCCATGGATGTCTCAGCTTGTAGCTGTGGCTTCTTTGTCTTTAGCTGCTAAAGTTGAAGAGATTCAAGTTCCATTACTCCTAGACCTCCAAGTTAGTTTCTTTCGTCTCTTATAATGTGGCTGCTTTAGTGTTTGCCGAGTTTTGATGGAGTTTCTTTGGTGTGTTTGTGGTTTAAGGTGGAAGAAGCAAGATATGTCTTTGAAGCTAAGACTATACAAAGAATGGAGCTTTTGATTCTTTCTACTCTTCAATGGAGAATGCACCCTGTGACTCCAATCTCTTTCTTTGATCACATTATCCGGCGATTTGGTTCTAAATGGCACCAGCAATTGGACTTCTTTAGGAAGTGTGAGCGTCTTCTGATCTCTGTTATTGCTGGTGAGGTTTCCTTTTTAAAACCCTTTTTGATGTTTTTGTTTGGATTTTTGTTGCTAAATTCTGAATCTTGGTTGCAGATATGAGGTTTATGAGTTACTTCCCTTCTGTCTTAGCTACTGCAATAATGTTCTTTGTCATCGAGGAATTGAAACCATGTGATGAAGTTGAATACCAATCTCAAATAATGACTTTACTCAAAGTTAATCAGGTCTGTTGCTTAAAAAGACTTTGTTATTAGTCAGAATTGTTAAAGATCAGAATTTGATTAAGTATTGACTTCACAGGAGAAAGTAAATGAATGCTATGAACTATTACTGGAGCACAATCCAAGCAAGAAGAGGATGATGAATTTGCTCGATCAGGACAGCCCAAGTGGTGTGTTAGACTTTGACGACAGCTCAAATAGCTCCTGGAATGTCTCTACTGCTTCAATGTCCTCATCATCTTCATTTCCAGAGCCTCTGCTCAAGAGAAGGAGAGTGCAGGAGCAGCAAATGAGATTGCCTTCAATAAATCGTATGTTTCTCGATGTGCTTAGTAGTCCTCGCTAGTACCTTTCTTTGATCAAATGTGTCAAAACATAAATTCAGTCTCTCTTTTTCGCTTCATTTATCGGCTGTGGCTACAATTTTAAGGCAGAACATTTTGTGATAACTCTAAGCTAATTCTGCCTCTTAAATCATATTATTCATTCATCAGTCATTATCATCTTCACAGTAGATCAACATTAAGAGTTAGTGATTATATTGCAAATTTGTTAGCTGATTATGTCCAAGTAGAATGTTGAAGAGAGAATTCAAAAGTCAAAAAGTAAGGAGTACTACATCGTCCTTGAAATCTCAACAAACACTAGCAATATAGGGATTTAAACTAAGAATTGACTGATATATAAACATCAGTAACAGTAAATACGTAAAAAAAAAGTATCACTCTCTCTATCTCTCCTGATATGTCAATTGTTTGATATGGAGATCTCTTGGACCTGTTTAAATTTTGGTGAGATAAGATTGGAAAAAGAAGAGTGGTTGATATAAATGATAAACCTGAAACATCTGATTTCTTCTGTTGGGTTAGTAAAACATGTGAAAGAAAACCTCAGTTGTACCTTTTGAGCAGACCCAAGCAGAAACAAGAAGAGTGGTTGGTTTTTTCCATAATTTAATTTCTTTTTGTAAATAAATAATCTCTTTAATTTTTGGGGTAATTTTCAATTTTGATTTGAAAGGAAAGGATTTTGAGACCAGACAAAGGGTGGTTCAAGTACTTGTCTTGTTTTTATCCTTGAAGATGAAAAAAATCTCGTGGACATATATGTATGCAAGTATGTAACACACTCCTCCTATGACTTGAATTTACTGTCTCATGTCTTGTCAAAGACAAAGACAATAAATATGTTATTAGCTTTTAAGCACCATCTGTGAATAACCCATTGGGCATTCATCAGAATTTCAGACACATAAATATCTATGGATTCTGACATGTATATGAATTATTGTGATGGTTTTATTGGAATATGAGATTTTAAGAAGCTTTCTTGGGTTCTTAAGTATTACTACTACTGAATAATCCAATCAAACCGGGCCTTGTGGCCTAATGGTAAAAAGGTCACAGCTGTGACTTCCGCCACCAGGATTCGAAGCACGGCTATTGGCAGGTTTACATAGGGAAATTATCAGCCTCGTGTGATTAGTCTTTGGGTCTAGAAAACCTTTGGGAAATCCGCGGTTATTCAAAAAAAAAAAAAATAATAATCCAATCAAGACCTTCCTATAGTCTTTGATGATTTAGTTCGTTCTTATTCCAATGATAATTGTTTTTTTTTGTTAAACTGGTTTTAGTATATCGAAATTTTAATTGCTGAAAATAGCGTCTTCAACGGTCGGATCTTTTTTTCTTCTTTTTAGCAGAACAAAAAGAAAAAGCCTGTCAATTTTCTTTTTTAAAAAGCTTTGAATTTGTTTTTTAAAAGTTATACGTACGTTGGTCTTGCCCACCAACATACCACACGGTAAAGCTCACGTTTTTGTACTCCACCGTCTTTATACGTTATATATACTGATTACTATAAAACAATTCAGCACACAAATAGTTAGGAAAATAACAAGACACAGAATAAAATAAACTAGCAAAAAAAAAAAACTTGCGAATTGCGATGGTTATATATTGGTGGTGATGAACAAAAATACAAGGCATTTTGCATACAAAAAAAAAAAAAAGGCTTTATCCAACTTTATTCTTAACAGTGTTATAAGCTCACATTTTATCTTATAGACATTTTTATTTCTTGATATTTGTAACCAATAATAATATTTGGTATAGATTAGAAAAATTAAAAACCGGTGAAAACTAATAACATTTAGGGGTTTCATTATGGGAATACAAAGAGGATTTTTACAGTTGTAAATATGATTATTTATTTTTTATTTTGAGAGATGACTTCTTTGGCAGATTTAAGGGTGGATTCAACGGCAGCAGCAGCTCCGACAAGAACTCCGCCGCTAGTTTTGGGATGAGATTGATGAACCACCTCTACATTTCTTTGCTCTGAGCCTTTCCCCGCCGAAGAACGATGTTCCGTCGTTTCCACCACAACTTTTGATGATCCATCCTCTTGTATTTTTTCAGTCTCCATTTCCTTATAAGTAAAATCAAATAAAAAGATATTACAATTTAATCATTTTCAAAATTATATTACAATTTAATTATTTATATATAACTAAACGAAAAATACCAAGAAGTAAAGAACATGAATTCATCATACCTTCATGGCTTTTAGGTTCATATCTTATAAAACTAAATCGTAACAGTATCTCTTTTTCTAATTGGAGTTAAGGAAAAAAGTAACAAATTAAATTTATAAAAGAAAAGCACAAAATCGTTAATTTGAGTATATGAACGTCCGGTTCTTACGTTTGTCTTTCTATTTTCTCCAAAATATTAATTGGCCAGCCTGAGTGTTAGGAAAAAACCATTATGCATCTAAACTTTTTATTTTTACAATTTTCACACAAGTAATCCAAAATATTAATCCGCCATTACCCACAACTAAACTACTTATGTTCAATTATAATGCACTGTTACTAATCAAGTAAGATGTGAAACTGTAGGGAGCCAAAACATATATTATACCAATAAGGATCACAAAACATCACAACAATGATATTTTCAACAGAGTATTAGTACTATGTTTATAAGAAGGGTCAGGGAATCTTTTTCAAACATAGAGCAAATTCTCTGAGAGAGAATCTTTTTATAAGAGAGTATTATAGTAAGTAGTTAACTCTCATTTCAGCAGGTCAAGAGAGGAGATGAACCACTGCATTTGACATCAGAAGCATCAGAAAGGCGTTGTCTCGGAGAGAGTGTTGTAATCGCTGCAGCATCGACGTCGAGATTCACTATGAGCTTCCTCTTCTGCGATTCTATTACACTGTTCCTTCTCTCTTCTGATCCTTCAGCAATGGGACTCAAAGTCTGTATTGGTTCTGCTGCTGCTCCAACGTCTTCTCCATCTGCTGCGTACAGGATTCTTTTTATGGAACCAACAAGCTGCAGAACAAAAAAAGAGTGATGATGTTTATAAACATTTGTGGAGTTTATGAATTGAGACAGAGAAGAGATTTTGCATACAGGTAAGTGCTCTGTGTCTGGGTTTTGGCAGAGAATCTCTACATCTCTGAGTTTAGAGAAATAGAAATCTCTCTCTTTCTCCAAGCTGTCTATGTAGAGTTTGAGTTCTGTGATCTGTGATAAAAGAAGTGAGTTAGTGAGCTTTTAAGACTTTGGTGATATTTAAGAAATGAGTGTGTTGAGAAGAAACCTTTTCATCATAAGCAGGCACTGGCTTAGATTGTTTAGCTGATGGTTTTGAAGAGTGGTGGTGATTCCCGGTGTTGGAGGACTGTGGTTCATGTTTACGGGTTCCATTTGAAGATGAAGGTCTAGGTGCAGCTGAAGAAGAAGAACTCTTGCCTGATTGTTGTGTAGCTGCTGCAGCTCTCTTGGTTGCTTCTTTACCTCCTTTGCTGGCTTCTCTTCTCTCAAGTGCATGGTAACTACCAATGAAAACCAAATACAAGAGAGCAGTTTCAGAAACGAGTAAATGAATATGTATCATATATCATACAAAACTTCATAAAAACACTATATGAACTAGACTATTGGATTTATCTACTCAGCAGAGCCAGTACACTAGGAACCATGATTCATAGTCAATTTTGGTTTTCTTTGTAACGTGGAAATAGTATCACACAACAATCAGAATCAAGAAGCCAAGTATAAACAACTACTGGAAATGTTTTATATAAACAAAGTTAAAGGCTCTGATAGAAGCAAAACTTACTTATGCTGGCCTCCATTAACAGAATCACAGTACTTCTTCATCCACTGCATAAACTCCAAGTTATCCAATGGCCTTCCCTTAACGAGTTTGCTCACTTCGATGTGCTACACAACCAAATTAACCAGCCAAAGTCAGTTCTATTTATGCCTCCAAGAATCAAAAACAATCAAAAATGAGTTTGCTCACTTCGATGTGCTACACAACCAAATTAACCAGCTAAAGTCAGTTCTATTTATGCCTCCAAGAATCAAAAACACCCAAAAATCGAGAAAAAAAGGAAAATGAATGAAGAAGAAAGAGAACCTTAGTGATCTTGAGCTTATTGAACACATCCTGAAGAACCTTATAGTTCTGAATCATCTCATACTCACTCTTGGCATCAAAGTTAACCTTATGCATCGGAACAGTCCCAGGGTGTACCGAATCCATGAGCTGACAATGAACAGCGCCTGAACAAGCCTATAATTCCATAGATCCGTATTCAGATCCATAACAAACAGATAAGAAATTCATCGAATCCGAATTCAATTTCCAGAACAACAAATCAAAACAGATAAAGAATCCACCGATTCCGTATGAGATCGTAAGATCCAATTCCAAAATCCGAAACGAAATTACTCAATAGAATTACCTCTTCAACTTTGGAGAGATTGAGTTGGAGAGTGGAGTTAATCCAGGCCAGAATCTCCGATCTCCCGACGAAATATGCAGAATCCATCATCCCAATGTTCGTAGCCATCTTCGATTTTCTCAGATTCAACTGTTTCTCTCTCTGGCTCTTTCACGATCTCTCTCAGTCTCTCTCTCTCTCTCTCTCTCTAACGGCTCTTTTGAAATTAGGAGAAGAGAACAAAGATAGAAAATGAAGGAAGAGACGAGAGCGGAGTTTTCAATTTCAAAATGCAAATATCCGAATCTTTACCCGCTCTGCTTATTTCGGATCCGGGTAAGTCTTAATGGATCTATGTAATTACGCTACTTACGAAAGCCCACAAGCCCATCTTCTTTCTTTTAATATCTTTTCAATTAACCAACCCTGCCCAAAATATTATTATAGGAAACAAAGATTGTCACACAGCAGAAAATGAATATGTAACTTAGCCCAGAGATATTATTGTCACTTAAAACCAAATATAAATTCAAAATCAGAAGCCACAAAAGAACATAAAAAACTCGCCTATCAATCTAAACTCTAAGTACACACAGTCAAGTTATTTAAGTCTTTTCTTGGTCTTAATTATTATCATCACTGTTGACTTAAATGAACAGGGAATCTCTCGAGAACTTGTAAAGCCTCTTTGATATTGGGCCTTCTCTGTGGTATTGGAGATGCACAAGCTAGGCCCATTTTCAAACATGCCAACACAGCTTCTTCTTTGCCTTCTAACTCAGCCCGTATAGCAGAGTCCGCCATCCGAATCGCTCGCTCACCGTCATCAATCACAAGCCCATTAACCTGTCCAAGCTCATCAACCACCACGATCTTTCCCGTAAGTAACTCAAGGAGAATAACTCCGAACGAGTACACATCCCATTTCTGATTCGGTTTTATGCTACGAAGAGATTCCGGAGCATTGTAAGGTAACCCGACTGAACTTGGACTTGGGCTTGGACTCGGCCCAAACTCAAGAGATGTTGTGGATCTCTTGCTTCCGAATATGGGAGCCGATCCACCAGCTCTATAACTCATGTCGCCAATCAAAAGCTTCTCAAGTCCGAAATCCGCAACTTTAGGCTCCATATCTAAGCCCAAAAGGATATTACTAGGCTTGAGGTTACCATGCACGTACTTCTTGTCGTGTACGTATGTTAGCCCACGAGCTATACCTTTTGCTATCTTGAGCCGAGCTTCCCAAGGTAAATGACAAGGAGAGGAGCCCACTTTCCCTGCAATTTAAAGAAAACAAAACACAGGCCCGTATATTAGGTGAAATCGAACATGTACACGTTAGCAAATCCCTTACTGTTACTTATCAATACAAAAAGACAAATGTAAAGCAAAGGACTTGCATCTATCAATAACAAAAATACAAAACCTCTATATATGGGGCTCAACAGAGAGATTTCACTGAAACAGAACTGTCACTATCTTGCGCCTGAGATGAGCTTACGATAAGAGAAAAAAATAAAAACAGTTTTTGAGACTTGCCGTTGACCCTCCTCCGATCATTAACTGACATACTTTTTTTAGTTGGAACCAACTCTCTGACTCCGAAACCGACACTTTTCACTCTTCTGCTTATGTTAGCCAACTAGTACATAACCCTACTAACGTAAGCGTGTAATTAAAAGCAGAGGTAACGGGAAAAAAAGGACTTACGGTAACGGGCGTTAGCGAGGCTGCCGTTAGGGACAAAATCGTAAATGACAAGCTTCTCGTCGGCTCCCCAATAGAAACCTCGAATTCGTACCAGGTTTGGATGTATTAACTTAGCCACGGCTCGAACCTGAGCTTCGAAATCTCTAAACCGGTCTAAACCGCATTCAGCTATACGTCGAACCGCCACAGCCGTTCCGTCTTGAAGAACCGCTTTATACATTATGCTCGAACCGGTGGCTCCCAAAATATAAGCTGAAGCTTTGAGAAGCGTTTCGATTTCAAGTTCTTTCTCTGAATCGAGATTTACTAACGTTCCTTTCTTGTCTTGATCGTCTAATCCTGACCGTCGATTTGGTCCGACCGGGTTCTCTTCGTCGGATTCGGATTCCGATGTCTCGGATTCTTCTTCTTCGTCTTCACAGTCACCGTCAACGTAAACGGATTTGCGTAGACAGTACCATTTTGAGACCTTGGAATCTGTTGATGACGTGGACCATTTTGACGTAGCCGTTACGGTCTTCCTTTTTCTCGACTGGTAAATGTAGAAAAACACAATCCCGAGGATAGCTAAACCGGCTAAGTCACCGACAACGATGCCAATGATAAGCCCCGGTTTATGATCCCATTTTGATTTTTGACCGGTTTTGGAGCTAATTGGATGATTGGTCAAGCCAATGGTATTTGGTATAGCAGCTAATGCAGGAGGAGAATTTGGAGTCGGCGATGGAAGTGGAGAGGTTGCTTCACCGTCACGGCAAGGGTGTTTTGCTGGGTCGGATCCGCAGAGACCCGGGTTACCGGAGAAAGCGTTAGATTCTTGGTTATCGAGAACCCGAAAACCAGGGATTTGACCCGTGAGCTGGTTGAATGAGAGATCGACGGTGGCGTTTGCTGGGATTTCATCGGCGAAACCTGATGGAATCTTGCCGGAGATTCTGTTGTACGAAACGTTGAAATAGCGTAAACGATTCCCTCTGAAATGTGACGGCAACGAGCCTTTGATCAAATTTGACGACAGGTCAAGATACTCCGTCGACTTAAAACCTCCCGGAATCTGGCCGGAGAAATAATTGTTCTTCAGTGAAATCACCGTTAAGTTCCGATTCCAACCTAATGTCTTCGGTAACTCGCCGACGAAGGAATTATCGGAGAGATTCAACACTTTGAGGTTCCAAAGCGCGCCAAAACTCGCCGGTAGTTCGCCGGAAATGTGATTATCCGAAAGATCAAGAAATCGAAGCTCCGTCGCGTTGAGAAGCGAAACCGGGAAAGACCCATTGATCGAATTGTTGGAAAGATCAAGTCTTTGAAGTGAATTGAGTGAACCCAAATTTGAAGGAAGTGTACCGGTAAGGTTCGAGCTCGGAAGTGACAGAGCAGTCACGTGCCGGGAAGATTCATCGCACGTGACGCCACGCCAAGAGCAAGGAGTCTCGTCTTCTAATCTCCAGCTCCGTAAAACGGAAAGAGGATCGTCGACGATTGAGTAACGGAAAGAGAGAAGAAGAACACCGTCTGTGTTAAGAGCAAGAGCTGATTGGTCGCAAAAGAGGAAGGACAAAACGGTAATTACAGAAAGATAACGGCGGAGATCGGCGGCGACTGTCGTCATCGTTCTTCAGGCTTACGCATCGATAGAGAACTAAAGGATTGGTTTTTTGAAAAGGCCATGTGATTGTGAGCGATATATCAAAGTGTTTTATCTTTTTATGGAATTCTTCATTTTCGTAAAAAATAATTTTGTAATTAAAAAATTCCATATCCTATGTAAATTGCACGGAATGTGATAACAAAAGTTAACACTATTTTCCTATTCGTAAATTATGCTGACGTCGCTTTGTCGCTTTTCACGTTTATATTCAACGTGGACCCTAATATGGTTCATCATTGTTTACATTGATCTTCAAAGAAACGTAACAGAACCATATATAAATTTGGATGTTTTACATAAATCTTGCTAGATCACAGAAACTATATAAGATATTATTTATATTATTCCTTTTTGATTGTGAAGAAAATTGTGACGTGAGATTACTCATATCGATCATGTGATGTGTGCGAAGAATTGTATCATTAGCCAATTAACTAATGTCTATGGAAACATGATCAGATGGGAGAATAGTATCTTTGCTATAAGACATTCACAAAAAGTTCGAAATTTTTGCAGGTCTCACACTGACTTGGATTTACTTATTATATATGACCGTTTTGTTAGTGTTTTCTCATCACACCTAATGTTTCCCTGATCATAGTACATCTTATAGATATAGGCTTATATATTAATTAAACTAATCTAGTGATTCGTTATAATATTGACTTTATGCGCGAAACACATAAATAAAAACAAGTGTTTCATGAATAACATTACTAGATATCCTTAACAAAATAAATAAATACATAGCATTACTAGATATACCTACTTTCTTCAGAAATAATATTCGTTTCATGATCTAATCTCTGTTTTACAACATATACCAAAAAAAATATCAGAAGATTCTTTTTAATGAACTGCAAGTAGACATTTTAATGTCTTAGTTAAAAGAAGAATTCGATTTGATTAATATTCTTAGAATCTTTTTATATGTAGTTTATTAACATGTATATGGTAATAATCCCAATGGATCACGAGAGTTAGATTGATTCAAAGAGGAAATATCAAAAACACTAAACAGTTATGTGTTCCATCAAAAAGATATAAATGTAGTACTGCATCTACCTAGAGATCAACATCACACGTAAAATAAATGCATGTCAAGATTAATGTACACCGGGTCAAATTGATTAAAATCGGTCCCCGTTTTAATTAAATTTTGTGGTCCTTGTTTCATATTATTTGATTGCCAAATCACAAATTATCTATGTGTATAATACTGTATATTTCACCGGTTTGGAATTTTTTTGTTTTTTACCAATTACCACCATATATGCGGGCGGTCACGGTTTCTCAAACGATTAAGCAATCATGAGATGGACATGGTTTTCGTTAAAGAATTTTCTGCAAACCAATGCAATCACTGGACCAAAACAATGAACCGAGCCGTAGGTAATTGACAAATTTAAACTTTGAAAGTGTATATTACGACTAAACCTAAAACTAAAAAAGAAAAACGACGAAACTCTATTTTTCAACAATATTTCGAATACAATCGTGAAATGAAAATAAATACTGTAAGGTTTTCTACTGTCTTTTATATATAAGATGGTTGTCTTGTGTATACATTATAAAAGTATGGTTAATTAATATCAGAAGATTGAAACCATTTATAACGGTTGCTATTAAAAAGTTCACTAAAATAAAAAAATCCAAGTCTTTCTTCTGCGATGTGTGAAACAATAAAACATTTGAGTGTCGTGTAGTCCAAGTTTCAGACGTTGAGCTTATTAATTACCATATAGTAGTAGTACTACAGTATATAACAACGATTTCATATTGACCACTGTTCAATATTTTGCTATCCTTCAAAATATTTTATATTTTTTAAATTTATTTTGCTATGATTAAATGAATAACAGTATTGATGTTGTGTATGAACAATACCCATTAAATTGACTCGTAGTTGAGTTTGACTGTAAATTGTCAGAGCACATTTACTTATAGTCGAAATTCATGTTACAAACTAGACAAAGGTAGGTTTCGAGATTCAGGTCACAAATTATTTACCTTTTTTTTTTTATATAAATTATTTACCATTTTTGTTTGTTTTATCTTTCTAAACGTAACCATTTAGGTAATTTAGCCTGTAAACTTCAGTACGAATATATACAAACTGTAACAATACATTATTAATTAGAAGATGGCTACTAGTTTGGCGGTGGACAAAGACGGGAGATGCATAAAAAATGGCGTTTTCTACTTACCATTATGCAAAACTCCAAACTTATTATCGTTTTGCAAAAGTTATAAACCAATCCTGAGTTCGACAATTTTTCAAACAGTGATAATATAATAATACAACACTGCGCATTGTCACTTGATCGGTCGGGTGTTTTTGGATATATTATATGATATCTGTTATGACTTTATACATTCTTTCTTTTCCTCCACAAAAATGATGATTTTTTTCCAAAAGAACGACGGTCAAGAAATTTGTTATAATTTCCTAGAGTATTGATTATGCCAAAAATATTTAGATTGTTTGATTCTTTGAAGTGAACACGTCGAAGCCATTTCTGGTAGTAAGCTACTATCTAGTGGCTTTTAACAACGACATATGATTAGAATGATTAAGTGAAATGGGTCGTGATTATTTAATTATATAGTGAGATTTTCAAAAGGCAAAAGCTTAAAACGACCTTTGCTTTGTTAATGATGTGACAGAAATAAAGAGATATTTATTCTTCTTCTTCTTCTTTTACTAATCATATTTATTCCTTTTTTATATAAAGTAATCATATTTATTCTTGGTTTATACTCCCTCCGTTTCATAAAGAGTGTCGTTTTAAGGTTTTATTTTTGTTTTACAAAGAGTGTCGTTTTAGGTTTTCAATGCAAAATTTAATGATTTTTTATGTTTTATGACTATTAGTATTCTGCAGATTGTTTTACTATTGGGCATATTATGTTTAGGTATATAGTTAATAATGTTTTGTTTAGAAAAAACAAAAAATTTAATGTTTTCTTAATCTGTGTGCAAAACTCTAAAATGACACTCTTTGTGAAACAGAGGGAGTACTACAGTATAAATTATAAAAAAAGAAGTAAAAATGATACTAGTTAAATGATACTCCCTCTGTTTCAAAATATATGATGTTTTAGAGATTTTTTTTTGTTTCAAAATATAAAATGTTTTAGGATATTTTACACATTTCTATGCAACCTTTAAATACATTTGATGTGTTATGACCATTTGTATTCTGCAGTCTTTTATATCATTGATTGGATTTTTAAAAATTATATATTAAATAATGGTTTTTAAAATAACAATGAATTTTTTAAAGTGTGTGCTTTTAACTTAAACATCCTATATTTTGAAACAGAGGGAGTACAGTATAAATTATAAAAAAAGAAGTAAAAATGATTAAAAAAAAAAAGAAGTAAAAATTGATATTCATCAATCATCATAATAGTTATTACATTCTGGCGAGTAATAAATTTTGTAACATTTATTATTTAGCTTTTCAAAGAGGTAATGGTCTTGAAGATATATTTTAAAATCCCTTTTTTCCTTTTTTTGGAACCTTTTAGAAAGATATAAAAGGAATTGGGCACAAAATTAAAAGCTCGAAAAGCTTCAAATATGAAAAAGCGAGTGAATAAAAATTAGCAAATCACGTGTAAGAGGATTCGAGGGTTACTAAAAATAAGATAAGATACTTTTATGATGATGTTAATACTAAAAAAATTTTAAGATATTATTCTCATTGGATTGGTTTTGTGCGTCCCTTAACGGGTAAGCAAAAAGTAATGGGAAACCCATCGCCATTGGCATCGCAAATCAAAAAGCTTAATGGGTCAGTCAGTCCATTGGTTGGGCACAAGATTCTGTGTTCTCCTTTTCCAAACTTTGTAATATAGTATGAAATTAGGATGGTTATCTAGTTATCTATCAAGTACACAAATAGATATAGAATTCTTTAAATAATTGGTGAGAAATCAATTTTAATATCACGACAAGCAAGCAGTGAATTATATACAGTACTAATTAACCTTTTTGAGAATTCTTTTCTAGCATTTTGAGAAGATTACTTGAAAACGAATCTACCAATAACAAATTCTGGTTTAACTTGCAGTTTGGCTTTAGATCTAACCGGTTCGACTAAAATGCTCAACGATTACAAAATACAATCACATTAAAAGATTCCTCGTAATCACAATTCTGTATGCTAAAACTTCAAAGAACACAGCATGGAACAGATTAGCTTTTTTTCGCGATATCTTTATGAACACACTATATAGTATATACTATACTCTTCATCTTCGCTTGATAAACCGGGAAGGACTAAACCGGCTAAGATCAACACTGGTGGCTACGCCGTCTACAATAAGCTCAGCCAATGCAGCACCGGTGGCTGGACCATTAAGAATCCCCCAACAACTATGTCCTGTGCCTACATAACAGCCCTTGATTCCTGGAATCTCTCCGATCACAGGAACTCCATCTTCTGTGCTGGGCAAGAAACATGCTTGCTCTGCTTTCACTAGAGCGTTTTCTTCGTTTAGATAGCTCGAGACTGTTTTCGCAACTCTCTTGAGAACCTGGATCGATTCAGGATTGCTTGTGACCTGATCTGGATCATCAGGTACTTCTTCTTGTGATGACATTCCACATATGTACACTTCACCTGTCCAAATAAAAAAACAGCAAACCAAAGCAACCACTTCTCATTTTCCATTACTTGTATCAGAAAACCAGATTAATTAAGCTAGAGTAAAATGGTTTCATTCAACTTCAAATTCACAGAGTCAACAATCATCTCACTCTATGCTTCTCCAGCCAAAGCCTAACAGATCAGAGAGACAACAAAAGCAAACTTCACCATCCAAATAACCAGACTTTTATAGTAATCCTTGGAGATTACAGATTAGAAGCAGCATTTAATAAAATTCTCATTAACCCAAATAGAAGATAACACCAAAAAATGGTTAAAGGCTTAAAATTTTGCTAGTTCAGATAGAAGATCACACGAAAGAACAGACTTTTTTGCAGTAAATCCTTTGATGCTGAGAGAAAATGTTCAAATTTGAGGCTCAAACAGATAGAAAATCACACTAAAGAAGCGACAGAGAGATTTACCTGTGGGACGAGGGTATACTTCAGGGTCCAAAGCTTCACCACCATGAGCAGGACGATAAGTTAGGAATAGGGCATGAGGTGTTATAGCATTTGGTTCCTTGGGTTTCAAGACAATACTATGAGCTTTAATACCATAAACCCTAAAAATCGAAGACAACAACTCAAATTTACTCGACCATGGACCCATCGCCAGAACCACCGCATCAGTGTCTATAACTCTCCCACCTTCAAGCACTACAGAGTCAACTCGTCCTGATTCCACTCTCACCTCTTCCAATTTTCCGATAACAACCTCAACACCGTACTTCTCCGTCGCCGTCGATAACAGCTTCCGAGTGAAAAGCTGTGGATGCACTTGTGCTGTTGTTTGAGTCGTACCAATCGTTGATGGGCTTTTAGCTGGGCCGTTGACCCAATTCGGTAAACCCAAACCGCCGGAACCTGGCGTTGCTTCCGTCACAGTGAGGCTAAGAGTCGTGAGTGGTCTGTACCCGTACGATTCGACGCCGTTTAGCTCCTCGGAGAGTGATCGATGGAGGTTAAAGCTCGCGCGTGCTAAAGGCGCAACAGGACTTCCATCGCACCAATCGAAAGCGAGAAATCCACCAGCTTTACCGGAAGCAGCGCACGCGACGGCTGATTTCTCGACGAGAGTGACGGCGATTCCTTTCTTGGCGAGAAAATAAGCAGTGCAGACGCCGATTACGCCGCCGCCGCATACAACGACCCGCTTTGAGGTTTCTCCATCGATTTGGTTTTTCGCCGCCATTGATTTCGAGCAGATCGTGATTGTTCGTCGGGATAACGTCGGAGGGAATAATAACGATGAGGTCACCGCCATTACCGAGATGAGGTAGATGACTCACCGAGTCCACACGTTTGTTAGAAAACTATTTATTGGGCTTAGTTTCTTTTTGGGCTGATCTTTTTAGGCCCATTTATTCGATCATCACTACTCTCTTGTTATATGTGTTTCCTAAGATATTTAATTTATTGGGTCCGAAATTTTAAACATAGAAACCTTATATATGTGCAGATATTTAAAATAATGTTTGTTATATTGTTCTTATTGAAAATTGTTAAGCATCATATAATAAATAAAGTATGTTGATTTAAAATTAACTATAAGTCATCGTGTGTAATATAAGTCCATAATATAAGTATTTTGTCATAAAATTGAGTTGAGAGTTTTGAAACTCATAGATAAAAACTCTGCTATTCTCTGTTTGTTTAGGTATATACTTGTAGGAAATGAATTAAAATGTGATTGATTTTAGATGTTTTAAGAAGTTGAAAAGGACTTGTTGAAATAAATAATGGGGAAAAGGACAAGTGACCAACTACTAACAATCACACAGGCCATTCCAAATTTGGGCTCCACCACTTTGACGACAAAAGCCCATTTATAGGGCGGCTCTTCTTCGGCCTTTAATCAACCACACATACACTCCTAAGTCCTAATGATTATTCAATATTTTTATATTTTTGAACAAATAATAGGCACTGTGATGTTGTCAACTTTCAGTTAGATAGACCCGCCGAAACTTTTTCTTATAATATTATATATTTCATTCTGTTTATGATAATTATACTCCCCTACTTAAACTGATGCTTCTTTATCTTCTTACGCCTTTCTTATTTAGCTGATGTGGTCGACATTTTCTTCTCCACAGGAGAAGTATTGTTTCTGAAAGTAATGTACCCAACACAGAACAATATTTATCATATATTATTGACCAAAAAACAGTGTAGAGATATACTCCAATAATGTTTTGGGTTGTTTAAATTATTAATATTAATTAAGTCAAAAAAAGCCGGCGCCAATGTGGGGAAAAAGCTTCACACACTTTGATGTAATCTGCCCTTTTGTTTATAGCTTTATGTATATTGCCCTCACTTTTGCTTGTTCATGGCTCGTATGATGCTGTGGTTCGTGAAACGTGATTCCATGCATTATCTTAATAGTATATGATAATATATTATCAAATGATCATTAATATCCCAATCCTACATTTTAAAATTATTCACATTTGAGTTAAAAAGTTGATAATAAATTTCAGACTTGAAGAAGAAATTATTAGAATATGGGCTTCTAACTCAAAATCAATTGACAATGAGTGAAGTGGCCCATATTCCTTATATATTACTTAGGATCCCTTTTAACTTCCGATGTGAGACATTATGTCCTAATAGAAATGAGCAACTCTTGGTACAAAAAAATAAGTTTTGCAACATATCATATGATTTAATTCGGAATTCTACATAAAAAGTAGAACAAATCGATAAGTTTATATATCAAATGAAATAGTAAGTAACTCTTTATTTGTCGTCCAACAAAGAATCGCTTTTGAATCAAGCTAGAGTAAAGGTGTTAGGTGTGTGGCTTAAGCACGAAGGTCACTTAACGCCGTCGTTTTAACGACGACTACGCCATTAATGCAGATGTGTGCGTGTGGATATATACATGCACACGTGTAGAAGGTGAAGGTACAAAATATGCATACGGCTTAAGGATAAGCGAGCATGGAAGGATATTTTGTAGCAGCATCTTTCTATTCTATGCAACTAAGTAAACGAACCACATGCACCTGTTTTCTTTATTTTATTGCTTTCATGAATCTTTTGTTGACAGCATTATTGTTTTAATGATAAAGTTACTCTAAATTAACAAATTAATATTGATTGGATGTGGATGACGATTTTTGCATATATTGCATCGTTTTAGCAAGAAATTGATCATTCTTCCATTTATACACTTTCGGTATCAGAATTGGTAGAAAAAAACATGAAAACTGTTGTGGAATAAACATCATTTAGATTTAATCGGCATAGTACAACAAGAATCACATACTAGTTAGTAGTTACAATAAATCATTAGTTAAATTAGACAAACTTAATTTTTCTTAATAACTAGTACTACTCTTATAACTTTTGTGCTTGTAATATCTGTCACTTTTAATAAATTTGGTACAGTTCGACTTAACATCCATATAAAATCGTTAACAATTATTAGGATACCAATAATAAAACGTTTAATATCTAATGGCGAATAAAAAAATTAATGCAAGTGGAAGAATATCTAAATACGTTAGTAGACCAATAGCAATTACAGTTGCAAGCTTACACGACAGGAGGAACAAGACAAGAGTAGTTTTGCCTTTGTTAAGAATAATGAGCATGACACGTCACTAAAACTTACACGTGGAAAGACGAGACATGTACACGTGGATATACTGCGAAACAGCTGTTAAATATTTGTCCGGTTATCGTAAGTTTTAGAATTTAAAAACTGTATTTAGCCGAATTAGGTCATGTTCCACGTGCCTTTTTCTCTGCACCACTATCTATTTTCCACAAGAGGAGCAATGATTTTTGGTCCAAAAATATACAGTTGTAATATTGGACGGTGTGTCTTAAATAAAATAATATATGGACGGTGTTTTCTTTAATGTTTTCATTGTTCGTATGAATTTCTCGGTGGTCATTTCAATCACAAAATGTATCATACCCGAATTTTTTTCTTTTCATTTCAATAATTGACGATGTACGTTGTGTATTTAAGTTTCGTAGATTTGTGTATGTTGTATAATTTTTTTTCTTTAAACGTATTCGGTTTTTTTTTTTTTTTTAAACGTATTCGTTTTACTATATGTTGTCATGTTTATTCAGTTACAAATAGCATATTATCGTTTATAAAACTTTTTTATGTAGTGATTTAATAGATACGAAAAATGATCGCAGTTAATATGTTTTTTAAATAGACGAAGATTAAATCTTCTTGGTATTTCCTATCTAGAGTGAGTAAGACATCGTCAATCAACCATCAACAACATCAATCAAAACCATCACTTATTGATCTATTTTTGGTTTAAGAAAACTTGTAATTGTAAAACAACTCCAAAAAAATATTTGTAAAACTAGCAGACCAAAACCGACAGTCGGACCATCGATCATAGAAACAACGAGCAAGGATTTAGTAATATACCGTTAAGTCTCACAAAAGAACACTTAAACCCAATATAATAATTACGCAAGGTACATCTAGAGCCTATCGTTCCCATCACAAATGATCTCTTAACATTGTTAATTATTTACAAATCCACTCAAAGTATTTAACTCGTGATTGGTAATATTTTTCAACCAATCGGCAAAAATGATACTCCCTCCGTTTCAAAATATAACGCGTTTTAGTTAAAAGCACGCCGATTAAGAAGATCTACTTTTTAAAAGTTCAGCCAATCATAAAAGAGACTGCATAATAAAAATAATCATAAAATATTAAAGTAATATATAATTTGCATAAAAACTTGAAAACGACTTATATTTTGAAACAAAAAAGTTTCTCCAAAACGCCTTATATTTTGAAACGGAGGGAGTATATAACTTAAAAAAGTATAAATTCAAATGTTTTGGGGCTTTTTGTCATGTTAATTTATTTTCTAGACATCTTATAAATGATTAAGAACTAACAGTAGTATTATAATTTTAATTAAAAAGAGAATTATGAACCCGTTGGAGGGGAGGTTAGGGAGGCGTGCATGAACATTACCTAACGTTTACCGACCTGACTCGTACCGTTCGTACCAGATCCAAAGAGCCTTTAAAAACCCCGCATTTTATGACCGACACGTGGCAGTTTTAAATGGATGACAGTTAGAGTTTTATTAATTGTTTTTTTGTTTGATCAACAAGTTTATACAGCCTGGCTGTTTAATTCATTTTTCCGATTAATAAAAAATTATTTCAGGAAATAAAGGCAGTGATGATTTTGCGTTCCAATTCGGCAACCTATATTGTCGTTTTCCGCCACGTCACAACCTCCTATCTTTTGTTAGCCGCACATTTTACATCACGTTTCTTAAACCGAACATTAATATCTAACCATTTTTATACATTCACCTAAATTTGCACACACGCTTCTGTTTCAAATCATCAAAATCCCATTTTAATCCAGTTTCGCTTCAAATTATTGAGGTTTAAGATCGTTTTTGATAATATAGCAGCTATATTTGATTTAATATTCTCATGCACAGTTCTACGTATGAATTATTAGGTGATTGTGTTTTGTCTGGTAATTAAATAACATATTTAAAATGACAATTTGATATTTTTTATTCAATTTGTGGTCAATAATTTTGATTAGTTTTCAACCCGGAAAATCGGTTATATGTAAAGTAGATATTATCATAAAGTTTTTATGTGAAGTGCTATACAGCCTGGCTTTGCTATTCTAAAGTCAGACTAACATTAAAAAAAAAAAAAAAAAACTGTCCTTACCCAAACCTAACCGTTATCATCTTTTTTTTCTTTTTCTTTCAGATATTTCTTTTTAATTTACATTGCATCTCAAAAAATTTAAATTCACCTCAAATTGTGCGAATATTATCATGGCTTTGCTAGTTGGGTTTCGTGATTTTGTCTCTTTAACTTCCCACTTTCCCTACGCGCTGCATAAGCGCGTGTTCTCGTAACCTTAGGCAGTGACGCTCGATTGATATCCACGCTCAACTGTACGAATTTGCTGATCTGAATAAAATAATTACGAAAACGACAAAAAAGACACATCGACGTAGGCAGGCTTTGACGCGTGTCCACTAACAGCTGTATCGCAAACTTTGAAAAACCGCTTGCGTGGAAGAAGCGTTGCCCATGACTTCTCCACCGTCTTAACCGGTTTCCGGTTATACACCTCTCTTAAATCCCTGTATAAATATTTTTGTCCTCTCTTTAGTTTCTCGAACTTGTTTTTGGTTCATCTCTCAAACCAAAATCACTAAAGTAGTTTTACGAAAATTATCAAAATCTCAAAAATCAATGGCTGATAGGATTAAAGGTCCATGGAGTCCTGAGGAAGACGAGCAGCTTCGTAGGCTTGTTGTTAAATACGGTCCGAGAAACTGGACGGTGATTAGCAAATCTATTCCCGGTAGATCGGGAAAATCGTGTCGTTTACGTTGGTGCAACCAGCTTTCGCCGCAAGTTGAGCACCGGCCGTTTTCGGCGGAGGAAGACGAGACGATCGCGCGTGCTCACGCTCAGTTCGGTAATAAATGGGCGACGATTGCTCGTCTTCTCAACGGTCGTACGGACAACGCCGTGAAGAATCACTGGAACTCGACTCTCAAGAGGAAATGCGGTGGTTACGATCATCGGGGTTTCGATGGTTCGGAGGATCATCGACCGGTTAAGAGATCGGTGAGTGCTGGATCTCCTCCTGTTGTTACTGGGCTTTATATGAGCCCAGGAAGCCCAACTGGATCTGACGTCAGTGATTCAAGTACAATTCCGATATTACCCTCGGTTGAGCTTTTCAAGCCGGTGCCTAGACCTGGTGCTGTTGTGTTACCGCTTCCCATTGAAACGTCGTCGTCTTCTGCTGATCCACCGACTTCGTTAAGTTTGTCACTTCCTGGTGCTGACGTAAGCGAGGAGTCAAACCGTAGCCATGAGTCAACGAATATCAACAACACCACTTCGAGCCGCCACAACCACAACAACACGGTGTCGTTTTTGCCTTTTAGTGGTGGGTTTAGAGGTGCGATTGAGGATATGGGGAAGTCTTTTCCCGGTAACGGCGGCGAGTTTATGGCGGTGGTGCAAGAGATGATTAAGGCGGAAGTGAGGAGTTACATGACGGAGATGCAGAGAAACAATGGTGGTGGATTCGTCGGAGGATTCAAGGATAATGGCATGATTCCGATGAGTCAAATTGGAGTTGGGAGAATCGAGTAGAGAGAGTGAGATTTTTAGGAAACTGTTTAAATCGGGTCATGGATGGACATGGAGAAGAAGAAGAAAAATGCTCTGTTTTTTTCTCCTTTGGATTAGGCATAAGAATTTTGGGTTTTAAGGAAATGTATAGAGGAACTCGAGTGAACAAAAGCTCGAAAAAATGGGGACCTAGAGACGAAGACGAAGATCGAAATCTCTCTTAAGCTATTCAGGAAAATTAAATAGTATTTTATTTTTAACTATGCTTAATTATAATTGATCAAACTTATACAAAGTGGATTTAAGTGGAGATAATGATTCAGTTTAAAGAACAACTTTGTCCAGGATTGGTAAAGACTTGCATTTGGCAACTAAAGGCACAGCTTTGGGCATGGTAATACCCCTTCCTTCCGACATGTCAACTGCCACGTCATTGTTTCTCTCCCAATCAAAACACTGGATCAATGAGCCTAAAGCTAAGCTCAGTACAAGTTGGGCCAGGCCCATACCAGGACATGCTCTTCTGCCGATTCCAAAAGGTAGAAACTTACCACGATGGGCCTCGGATTCAAACCTCTCTGGTTTGAAAGCTTCCGGGTCATCATCCCATACCTTCGGGTCTCTTTGAATAGCCCACGCATTGACAAATAGCCAGGTGCGACGTGGAATGTCAAATCCAGCGACTTCACAGTCAGCGGATGAAGCGTGTGGGACAAGTAACGGCGCTGCCGGATACAAACGGAGAGTTTCAGAGATCACATTTGTTAGATACGGACACTTGCCGGTATCTGATTCCTCCAACAGACGCCCTTCTACGGAAACGTTGTTTACTTCCGTTTTCAGTTTCATTAAACCTCTGGATGATTTAGAAGGTTAGCCATAGCCCACTCCAACGTCACCGCCGTTGTGTCCGTTCCGGCTAGCAACATCACCTGAATAAATCCTTTGATGATATCAATCTTGATCCTTCCTATTAACGATTCAATATCATAGGAATTAAAAATTCGTGCACGTACCTGTACAAGCCCTTTGATGATGTCGTCTGTGTAATGCTCAGGTTCCGATTCTTGAAGAGACAGCAAATGAGTGATCATCGTTTTCTCAAGCTCTGTTTTCCCTCTGTTTCTCCGATGCTCGTCAACTAATCTCTGCATTAACTTGTCCAATTTCGAAGTTAGTTTCTTCGCTCTCTTGAAGTATCCATCGAGATCAAAGAGCTTCAGAATCGGAAGAAAATCTCCAACATTACTAACACCAGCGAACTAGAACGCTTTCCTAATCAGCTCCCGAACTTCCTTAGTTTCATCGTCTTCCTCTCGTTTTCCGGCGACTATGCTCATAAGGATGTTAAACGTAAGTCCATAAAGCAACGGCTGGAGTTTCAATCTGATAAAGTCATTTCCTCCTGATGTTACCAGTTCCACGTAGATCTTCCGAAGCAGAGCTCTCACTTCGTCTCTCCGTATATCCGAAGAGTCTCTGAGACAAGCGGCGGAGAAGATCTCTACGGCGCAGAAACGGCGGAGTCTGCGCCAATGTTCGCCGTACAGAGCTGCGCTAACGATCGTGCAGTTGTAACCCATGTATTCAGTTAAACTAGCGAGAGGCCTGTTGGCGAAAATGACATCGTTTTCCTGAGATAAGAACTCCTCCGCAGCGGAAGCTGACGTCACAACAACCGCTCGACGTGAACCTAGGCGTAGAAAAAACACGTCGCTGCGGAGGTTTCGAGAGAGGTCACGAAGGGAACGGTGAACAGGTTCTTTGAGAAGGTGTAGGTGTCCTACAGCCCCGGCTCAGATGGATAGGGCGGAGGTACGACGGCCCGAGGCTTTTTTTTTTATAAAAAAATTTTATATATAAAAAAGGCCCAAATATTTTTTAAAAATATTATTAATATGAAAATTATATTTTAAGAGGCCTAATTATTTATAAGAAAATGTATAAAAAGACCCAAAATTTTTAAAATAACAATTTTTACTATAAAAACTCCGCAAAATTTTTTAAAATTATGTAAATATTTCTCTTTGTATATAATAATAGGCCAAAAAATTTTTTTTTGTCCTAAGGCTCTCAAATATATTGAGCCGGGACTGGTGTCCTATTACCGGAAAACCTACTGGACTTGGCAGTAAATTCTTCTTCTTCTTCTGCTTTGATCGGAAAAGATAAGCCACCGTGATAAATCCGGCGATGAGAGCGAGGAGAGACAAATCAATCACTCACCCATTTGTGTACACATAATTCTTGAGACTAGTCAAAAATATATACGAGTGGTCTAACTCTGACTGTTAATACTTTATTGATGTCTGATAATGAATAATTACATGTTAAATGGGTTGGGCCGAAAGTATGAAATTATTGGACAATATTAGGCCCATTAAGATCATCTTGTGATTTGTTTACCCAGTAAAAGGTTTACTTTTTGTTAGAGATTGCAAATATCATGTGAGAAGAGCTTATAATCTCGAGAAATCTTTTTAAGCTCTCTTTGGGCGACCTTGTTTGCTCGGAGATCTTTCTCCGATTTGTATCCATTTTCGGCGATTAGAAGGTAGGAATTGGCTGTGGAGATGTCTTCACTTACCTCCGTCGAATTGAATTTTCTGGTTTTCCGATATCTTCAGGAATCAGGTACGATAGATAATAGCCTTTCTTCTATGTTCTCGCGGATTTTGTTGTTTTTGTTTTTGAATTTGTATTTGTTCCGGTAGCTACTGGCTGATGTTTTGGATTTGGTTTCGAATTGTCAATGGTGTTATCTTGTTCTACGAATTTAGAGCAGTTTTAGTTGTTTCCCTGGATTTGGTTTAGGGTTTGGAAATTTGTAGTTTTTAGGATCTTCATAATGTCTCAACGGCTCAGGATCCCTTAGATCTTCTAGTTCGTACTGCTAACTCGCGAATCTAGGTTTTGATTTTTCAATGTCGAGGTCTGGGAGCTTGAGTTTTCTGTATCTGAAGAGTTTTTATGTTAGATGATTGTATTAGTTTATGCTCTGTTTTTATTTATTTATATTAATTCTATCTTTGTTTTGCAGGGTTTACACACTCTGCATTCACTCTAGGTTATGAGGCAGGGATAAATAAATCCAACATTGATGGGAATATGGTTCCACCTGGTGCTCTTATCAAATTTGTTCAGAAAGGACTTCAGTACATGGAGATGGAAGCTAATTTGAGCAATGTTAGCATATTTTTCGACTTTTTATATCTTGTGATGGTGTTTGGGTGTGGTTTGACTGAGTTATGTTCTTTTTATTCGCAGAGTGAAGTGGACATTGATGAGGATTTCTCATTCTTTCAACCCTTGGATCTGATTTCAAAGGATGTTAAGGAACTGCAGGATATGCTGAGGGAAAAGAAGAGGAAAGAGAGGGATAGGGAGAAGGAAAGAGACAGATCTAAAGAAAACGATAAAGAGGTTGAACGAGAACATGAAGGAGATCGCAACCGAGCAAAGGAAAAGGATAGGCACGAGAAACAGAAGGAACGAGAGAGGGAAAGGGAAAAATTGGAACGTGAAAAGGAGAGGGAAAGAGAGAAGATAGAACGAGAAAAGGAACGCGAAAGGGAGAAGATGGAACGGGAAATATTCGAGAGGGAGAAGGATAGATTGAAATTAGAGAAAGAAAGAGAAATGGAACGCGAGAGGGAAAGAGAGAAGATAGAGAGGGAAAAGTGCCATGAAAAACAGCTTGGAGATGCTGATAGGGAAATGGTTATTGACCAAACTGACAAAGAAAATGCTGGGGATCTTGAGCATGGGCGTTCTACAGGTCACTCTTCATACGCTTCTTTGCTACCTTTCAGACTTAGCTGATATTTCGTGACATGCAGCATCTATTTTCCTATATGAATCTGTGTTTTTATTTGTACAGGCGCAGAACCTATGGATATCGTGATGACTCCTACATCTCAGACAAGTCACATTCCTAGTTCTGATGTGAGGATTTTGGAAGGGCATACTTCCGAGGTACTTTATTAGGTGACTTTATCCTTTAATTGAACATGTTCTATAGTTGTTTTCCATCTTCACTGGTATTTATTTCGTTACAATTTTGTATACATCACTGATTTAGGTTTGTGCTTGCGCATGGAGTCCCTCGGCTTCGCTTCTTGCATCAGGGTAAGTAGTTTGTTGAGAAAGATGAATGCACTTGTGGATAATTTATTTTCTTATTCCATTTTTACATCTTTTGCAAAATAATCAGGTCTGGTGATGCAACAGCACGTATCTGGAGTATTCCGGAGGGATCATTCAGATCTGTGCATACTGGTCGTAATATCAACGCTTTAATCCTGAAGCATGCAAAAGGCAAGTCAAACGAGAAGAGCAAGGATGTGACCACTCTTGACTGGAATGTGAGGGCTGCTGAATATCACATTTAAAAATAGATATTCCTGGATACTGCTAATTACTAGAATATATGAAGCATTTCTGGATTCGTTATGTGCCTTAGATTCTGCTAATAAGTTATTCTGATTTCTGAATTTCAGGGTGAAGGGACTTTACTTGCAACTGGTTCATGTGATGGCCAAGCAAGAATCTGGAATTTAAATGGTATGTCCACGTTGATTTTTTGGTTTCACTTCTTGTATGAGTCATCCCCTTGTATCACTAGGATCTCTATTCTCCTGAAATTAATTTTATTCTTACTATGAATCAATGAATATCAGTCATTTATGTCTAAATTAATATCTCTATGTTTCCTTCTAGCGTGAGCTACAAATTGTGATGTTGGAGTTGTGTGGGCTTTTGATAGCAACACATATTAAAAGCTATCAGCTAGTAAAAAACTTTTAAATTCTGCATTGGGTACCATATTCTTGGCCAAAAACATTTACTCCCCTTTCTGTTTTGTTTTGGAGAGTCAGCTTCTAAATTTCAAATTATTTCTTTCTTTTTCTTTTTCATATTTCCAGGTGACCTGATAAGTACTCTGAGCAAACATAAGGGACCTATTTTTTCCCTTAAGTGGAACAAGAAGGGTGATTATCTTTTAACTGGCAGTGTTGATAGAACTGCTGTTGTTTGGGACGTAAAGGCAGAGGAGTGGAAGCAGCAATTTGAGTTTCATTCAGGTACAATTTCTTTTATTTTTTCGATGAAACATCAATTTGATTCACTTTTTATATGCATATGACATTGGGTAAAATTGAAAAAACAGGTCCAACACTTGATGTTGATTGGCGCAACAATGTATCTTTTGCAACGAGTTCCACGGACAGCATGATCTACTTATGTAAGATTGGAGAAACTAGGCCGGCCAAAATCTTTGCTGGGCATCAGGTTGTCTCTCATCCACAAGTTTCTCCTATATCTTATTAACATTATGTTTAGTTTTCTCTGTCTATGTCACAAAGGTCTCATACTAACCATACTGAGGCTTTCATAATTGCAGGGTGAGGTTAATTGCGTGAAATGGGATCCTACTGGCTCATTATTGGCCTCATGCTCAGATGACAGTACTGCTAAGGTTTCCGAAAATTAACCTAAGCTTAAATTTACATTTGTTTTTAGTTTTTCCCTGTCTCTTTTATTAAATGCATTTTTTTTCTTCAGATATGGAACATAAAGCAAAACACCTTTGTTCATGACCTCCGAGAGCATACTAAGGTAAATCCATAAATTCTCATAAGTCTAAAGAAAATTTCAATAATGTTTTTGGTTTTTGAATAGTTTCTAAAGATGGATATTCTTCTTCTCTTCAGGAAATTTATACAATCAGATGGAGCCCGACAGGACCAGGAACTAACAATCCTAACAAACAGCTAACTCTTGCGAGGTTATAAAACGCTTTTAAGTACTTAAAAAAAAAAGTGTCATTGTAACATATCATTCATCATCATCTGTGTGGTTGTTTGGATGGAACAGTGCATCATTTGACTCATCAGTAAAGCTATGGGATGCAGAACTCGGAAAGATGCTATGTAGTTTCAACGGACACAGGTAAACTTAAACCTCTATGTGATTTTTTTTTGCGGTTTAACCATTAACCGTTGGTTCTAAGTTTACTGGTTTTGTTTTGAAGGGAACCGGTATACTCACTGGCGTTTAGTCCAAACGGGGAGTACATAGCGAGTGGGTCTTTGGACAGATCGATACACATATGGTCGATAAAAGAAGGTAAAATCGTAAAGACATACACAGGAAATGGAGGGATATTCGAAGTGTGTTGGAATAAAGAAGGTAACAAAATCGCAGCTTGCTTTGCTGATAACTCAGTCTGCGTTCTTGATTTCAGAATGTAGTTTTCTTAACTGTAGTTCTTAATAACACTCTCAGTCCAAGGTTTTTCTTTTTTGTTGTTGCACATATTTTATAACCACTAAATTCGGAAAAAGAAGGCAAAGCTGTACTCTCTATTTTGTTGTTTTTGAAGATGATGATTAAAAAAATTATCCTCTTGTGAGACTATCCTGAAAAATTTAGTTGGGATTCGCTTATATGAAGAAAAGAAAAACAATCTTACACAATCTGTTAGCTAGTAAAGCCTATGATGCTAAAGAAGCATCACGTAAATTTGATTTATTGTGCCTATTGTGCTCTTTGGAATAAAGAAGGTAACAAAATCGCAGCTTGCTTCGGTGATAACACAATCTGCGTTCTTGATTTCAGAGTGTAGCTTAATTGTAGTTCATAATAACACTCTCTCTGACCAAGTCCCTTGTTGGTTATTGTACATGTTATAACAACAAAATTCGAAAGATGAAGATTATTTTCGTTATTGTATCTATCATTACAACGTTTGGGTTGACTGACGAGTAACAATGAATTGAAAGAAAACAAACTGCATAAGTCATAAGATGACAAGGTCTATTACATACATGCATATCTTTGAAGATAGACCACAAAGCTGGATTTGAATTGAAAGTGACGAAAGAAAAAAGAAGAAGAGAATCTGTCTTTACTTAGTAAAACCGTTGGGTGAAACAGTGAAAGTGGGATGGCGCGTGGCGAGAGCTGAAGGATTCGTGCAACCCCCAAGCCAAACACGTTTCTACTTCTACTTAACCCATTCCCTTTATTTTATTTTGTTTCTGTTCACTACGTCGCATTTTTTTTTTCTGTAATCATCACTGACTTTAATTGATAAACTTATCTCCCTCTCTCTTTTTTTTTTAATAATACAGATCAAGCATTAGTTTGTGTTTAACGAGTCGGAAAGAGTATTTATATGGTCGACCAAACTACTAGTATTTAGCACCAAATTTAATTCTCTGAGGATAGTGTTGTACTCCCAAGAAGATTCGATAATCCCCAAGTTTCACACATTCACGCGAGTTGTTGACAAAACTATCCCTGCGCTTATTTCATTCACAAATACTGAAATTGACGTGGCGCAACTTTATTGGAAGAAACTATATAATCTACCAATATTGGATTTGGAGTATATATTACCAAGCAGTTGCAAAATAACAAGATAGTCACTTTAGTAGCAGCACCGATTTCGATTTTCTGAATTCCGACGGGCGGTTACCGGGAAACATGTCGGAGACCGATAGAGAGCGTCCGTTATTAGAATCGGAGGATAGAGCTTATGAGGAAACCGAGAAAGTTCTCATAGTCGGAATCGACGAAGAAGAAGACGCTGATTACGACGACGACCCCGGAAACTCTCCAAAATTCTCATGGAAGAAGCTTTGGCTATTCACCGGACCTGGGTTTCTGATGAGCATCGCTTTCCTCGATCCAGGTAATCTCGAGAGCGATCTTCAAGCTGGAGCCATCGCTGGTTACTCTTTGATTTGGCTCTTGATGTGGGCTACTGCGATTGGGCTTCTGATTCAGCTTCTCTCTGCTCGTCTCGGTGTCGCGACTGGTCGACATCTGGCGGAGTTGTGTAGGGAAGAGTATCCGACTTGGGCAAGGATGGTGCTTTGGATTATGGCGGAGATTGCTTTGATCGGAGCTGATATTCAGGAAGTTATTGGTAGTGCTATAGCTATCAAGATCTTGTCTAATGGATTGGTTCCTCTTTGGGCTGGTGTTGTTATCACTGCTCTTGATTGGTAAGTTTTTTTCTCATTTTGGTAATTAATTAAGCCCTAATTTTTTGGAATTTAGGGTTCTTCATTTTGTTTGTTTGTTATCTTTTAGTTTGATCCATTATTTTGGAGATATTAGACTGGATTCTTGTTTGCTTTAACATTATATGTGTGATGGGTTTAATGGCAGTTTCATCTTTCTATTTTTGGAGAATTATGGAATAAGGAAACTAGAAGCTGTGTTTGCTATTTTGATTGCAACAATGGCTCTTGCATTTGCTTGGATGTTTGGTCAGACTAAACCCAGTGGAACCGAACTCCTCGTTGGTTAGATTTTTTATTCTTTTCCTTTTGTCTGGAGTGGAGAGGGGAGAGCAAAAATGGTAACTGTTCATGATTTTTTGTAACAGGAGCATTGGTCCCTAAGCTCAGTTCCAGGACTATCAAACAAGCTGTTGGTATTGTGGGATGTATTATCATGCCTCACAATGTGTTCTTGCATTCAGCACTAGTGCAATCGAGAGAAGTCGATCCGAAAAAGAGATTCCGGGTCAAAGAAGCTCTTAAGTACTACTCCATTGAATCCACTGGTGCTCTTGCGGTTTCCTTCATTATCAACGTCTTTGTGACCACGGTGTTTGCCAAGTCGTTTTACGGGACAGACATAGCGGATACCATCGGTCTTGCAAATGCTGGACAGTACTTACAGGACAAATACGGTGGCGGGTTTTTCCCGATACTCTATATATGGGCGATTGGAGTCTTAGCTGCTGGTCAGAGTAGTACCATCACAGGTACTTACGCCGGACAGTTTATAATGGGAGGGTTCTTGAATCTCAAGATGAAGAAATGGGTTAGAGCCTTAATCACAAGAAGCTGCGCAATCATCCCAACAATGATTGTTGCGCTTGTCTTTGATTCATCGGATTCTATGCTCGATGAGCTCAACGAATGGCTAAACGTTCTTCAATCTGTTCAGATCCCTTTCGCCGTCATCCCTCTGCTCTGCTTGGTCTCCAATGAGCAAATCATGGGCAGTTTCAAAATCCAACCATTAGTCCAGACAATCTCATGGATTGTAGCTGCCCTTGTGATAGCCATTAATGGGTATCTAATGGTGGATTTCTTCTCAGGAGCAGCGACGAGCGTGGTTTTGCTCGTGCCAGTGATCATATTTGCAATTGCGTATGTTTTGTTTGTGCTGTACCTTATATCACGAGGCCTCACGTACACTCCTTGGCAACTAGTGGCTTCACATAAAGAACCACAGAGGAATGATGAGTAAGTAAAGGAAAAGCAAAGAGACCTTTTCATTGAAGAATAAGAATAAGAGAGAGATGGCTCTTTTTTCCTGAAACAAACAATAGAAAGTTGGGTTTCAGTATGGTAACAATGTCATGATGTATTTTGTATAATAGTGTTTTATGGTTTTAGAATATAGTTTTGGAAGAATCTGAACGGTTTCGTTTGTGTAAGAATCTGAGCTGCTTCATTTGTGTAAAACTTCCGGCGTTTCTTTGAATTTTGGCATAACGTGAACTCTGGTTTTGAATTTCTTAGAGAAAAAAAGAAAAGAAAATAAATGGTCAAAGATTAATTGGAAACGCGGTCGCATTAAATTTGATGTTTAAAGGTCAAACAATGTTTAGTCGTTTAGGGGAAATTCATGCACAAATTTCTTTGATGCCACGATTAGTTTTGATTACAAAGCCATTATTTCTTCCTTTTAAGGTAAAAAATTTCTGGAAGCTAGTGAACAACTATATTATCATAGTATATGATAATGAAATTTTCCTGGTAAACGAGAGAGAGTCGAGGTATCTAAATACATCACGTAACTACGTAAGTTTCGTTAATTTCCCCCAAGTAAAAGAAAAAACTGGAGCAGCTTCTCCTAATCCAAAATCCGAAAAGTCAGAAATAAAAATATTTAAATACAAAACCTACCTAACAAGGTTTGACGTAAAACCCGCCACGAGTCTATCGCATTTATTAAGACCAAAAATATTGTTATTAATTGACTAAGTAGACCAATAAACTGTGATTAAAGAGCTGATAGCAAATAGCAAAAATCTTTGACAATGAAGTATTTCGTCTTACCGCGCTTCCACGGTTCTAATCTTCGTCGTCCTCTCCGATAAAGAGACAGAGAGAGAGAGAGAGAGAGAGAGCTGAAACCACCATTTTCGCGAGGTACCATTTTCATCATCATCATCATCTGATTATTATTCTTTTTCTACGCGTCTTTCTTCTGCAGTCTTGAGCTTCGTTCACGTTCGATATATCTCTGTTTTTGGGCTGATTCGTCTCTTTTCTTATTTTCTTCTCTCCTTTTAGAAAGTTTTTCTGCAGATTCGTAATGGTGTATAGTTCGTTTAATTTCCTCGGTAACTTCAAAGTTTTTGAATTTGAATCAGTAATGAATTTATTTTCTTTTCGATTCAGAGTTTTAATGGGGATTTTAATATGTTGACTCGAGGGTTGACTAAGCATACAATTCTGAGTTTAATGCAGAATCCTTCCTCAGCTTTATGATTTTGGTTCCAATTTTCAGCTTAGCTTAAATATCCTAAACTTGGTCTTACTTGCAGTTCTTGTTTCAGGGGTTTTGTATTTTCTCAGAGCTGTGTTAGAGACAATAAAAGGGTCAATTTCTGAAATCATTTTTTCCTGATTCACGAGTTTTTCATTTACACGATGGTAAGTTGCTGAATATCTAAGATATAAACTACCTCTGATTTTGTTTTTTCTTACTAATTTATAAACTCGTGTTGTTGCTTTTTGGTAATTGAAGGTACAAATGGAGGTGTCTTGGTTACGAGTTCTTCTAGATAACATCTCCTCCTATCTAACTTTATCATCTATGGACGACTTATCTTCAAACCCTGCTCTTAAGTACTACACCAGAGGTGAAGAGATATCAAACCTTCTCAAGCCTGTTCTTGAGAACCTCATTGACTCTGACGCTGCTCCTAGCGAATTGCTCAACAACGGTTTCGAAGAATTAGCTCAATACTGTGATGAACTAAGAGAACAGTTTGAGAGTTGGCAACCTCTTTCAACTAGAATCTTTTATGTAAGTACAAAAGCAAACAGATTTTAAATCTCCATTTATAAACTGTTTCCGAGCTAACTCTTTTACTCTTATTTGTGTGTTATCTATCAGGTTCTTCGAATTGAATCATTAGCATCAAAGTTGCGAGAATCCAGTTTGGAAGTCTTTCAGCTCCTCAAACACTGCGAACAACATTTACCTGCTGACACTATTTCACCATCTTTTGAGGTAAACTCAAAATACTGTTCAAGGATCTGTATGTAGTTTTCCTTAGGATCTAGTGGTTGATCAGGCTCCTCTATGTTGTGACATTGTTTCATATTGCAGGAGTGCATAGAATTGGTGAAGTTAGTGGCAAGAGACGAAATTTCGTATACTATTGATCAAGCTCTAAAAGATCAAAAGAATGGTGTTGGTCCTACTTCAGAGGTTCTGGTGAAAATTGCTGAGAGTACTGGTTTAAGATCCAACCAGGAGATTCTTATTGAAGGTGTGGTACTTACAAATATGAAGGAGGATGCTGAGCTTACCGATAATGACACCGAAGCTGAGTATATAGACGGTTTGATCTCTCTAACAACCCGAATGCATGAGTACCTTAGCGACATAAAGCAGGCTCAGTTACGTTGTCCAGTACGCGTACCTTCTGACTTCCGCTGCTCTCTATCTCTTGAGCTTATGACTGATCCAGTCATTGTGGCATCTGGTCAAACATACGAACGGGTTTTTATCCAGAAATGGATCGATATGGGACTCATGGTTTGTCCAAAGACAAGGCAGTCTTTATCTCATACCACTTTGACTCCTAATTTCATTGTCAGGGCTTTTCTTGCCAGTTGGTGTGAAACTAACAATGTCTATCCTCCTGATCCATTGGAGTTGATTCACTCAAGTCAGCCATTCCCTCTTCTTCTTGAATCAGTGAGAGCTTCATCATCAGAGAATTCATCGCCAATAAAGAATGGCCAGGCAGATGCAGAGGAACTGCGTCAGGTCTTTAGTAGGTCTGCTTCTGCACCAGGCATTGTCTCTGAAGTGGTTTGCAAAACCAAAAGAAGCACTAATGCTACTGCTGCTGCAGATAGATCAGTGTCACAGGCACGGAGTAATACTCCTTGGAAATTTCCAGAAGAGAGGCATTGGCGTCACCCCGGGATCATCCCAGCGACCATAAGAGAAACAGGAAGCAGTTCAAGTATCGAAACCGAGGTGAAGAAACTCATTGAGGATCTCAAGAGTTCTTCATTGGATACACAGAGAGAGGCTACGGCTCGAATCAGGATACTATCAAGAAACAGTACTGACAATCGCATTGTGATTGCGAGGTGCGGAGCAATCCCTTCGTTAGTCAGTCTGCTTTACTCCACGGATGAGAGAATCCAAGCAGACGCAGTGACTTGCTTACTAAACTTATCCATCAACGACAACAACAAGTCCCTCATCGCGGAAAGTGGAGCTATCGAACCGCTCATTCACGTTCTCAAAACAGGATACTTAGAAGAAGCTAAAGCAAACTCAGCAGCAACTCTATTCAGCTTATCGGTAATCGAAGAGTACAAGACAGAGATAGGAGAAGCAGGAGCTATAGAGCCACTTGTTGATCTCTTGGGAAGTGGAAGTCTCAGTGGGAAGAAAGATGCAGCCACGGCTTTATTCAACCTCTCAATACACCATGAGAACAAAACAAAAGTAATCGAAGCTGGAGCAGTGAGATACTTAGTAGAATTGATGGATCCTGCTTTTGGAATGGTGGAGAAAGCTGTGGTAGTGCTGGCGAATCTTGCAACGGTTAGAGAAGGAAAGATAGCGATTGGCGAAGAAGGAGGAATACCGGTATTGGTGGAAGTTGTGGAGTTAGGATCAGCAAGAGGCAAAGAGAATGCAACTGCAGCACTATTGCAGCTTTGTACGCATAGCCCAAAATTCTGCAACAGTGTCATAAGAGAAGGAGTGATTCCACCTCTTGTGGCACTTACTAAATCAGGAACAGCTAGAGGCAAAGAGAAGGTTACTTGTGAATCTTTTTATGTTTCCTCTTCTTGTTTGGTAATGTCTCATGATTCTTCTCGTAATAACTGTTATATGCTTTGTTTCAGGCACAGAATCTTCTTAAGTACTTTAAAGTACACAGACAAAACAATCAGAGGAGAGGCTGATCTTGCTTTACCTTGAAGGTTGTTCTAAGTTGTAACTTATATACATACATGAATACATACATGAGACACATGCATATATGATACTTATATAAATATGAAACTGTGAATCTCTTTGTCCATGTTAGTTCTTGTATTAAAATAGACAACGAGTTTTAAATATTCTTTTGTTAAAAGATTTGTGTATTTTTCTAGTGTTCAATATATAGTTGGTTTGCTATTTTCTTCTTCTTTTCTCATTGATCTATTTTACCTTTTGAAAGAAAAAAAGGACAAAAAAAAAAAAAAAAAAAGGAAATAAAGCGATGGAAAGAAAAGGAAATTGAAATAAGGAAACATAAATCCTCCAACGGCTCTATTGTAATATCTTGTGTATATATAAAAACATTGATCAATGACACTTAATTAACACTTTGCTTCTTCTATTTCTTCCTTGAGAGAGAGAAATATCAAAACTCTCTCTCTTTCTCGCTTCTTCGAATGTCTTTATACATAAACTCTTTGAATTCCGATGATCCAATTATCTCTGCCTTAAACGCTTCATTATTTCTCTGTTAATGGCGTCCTTTAGTTGCTCCTTAGGGTTTTCTCGGGATCTCAAGAGGAGTTTTTGAAAGAGGTTAATCGAGTGGAGGAGTTTCTCAAGGATCCTTGTGTTTCTTCTAAGGTTCAGGTTAGGGTTCCTTAATTAGACGACTTCGATTTTGGGGGTTGGAGATGGTGCTATTGGTTCTGGAGTTGATGAATTGGCGGAGGAAGCAGAAGAAACGTGTTTCTTTTCAGAGACAAGCTGCTGTTACGGTCGAATCAATGACGTGAGTTTTTTTTCCCTAATTGCTTATGTTCTTAGGAAGGTGATACTAAAATTTGGAGGAATTGTTAAAATTTTCAGTGACATTTGCTTTCACATGAGACTACGAGGAATAAAAGAGGATGGCGAAGAAGAGGTTCGTAATAGTCGTCGTCGTTTATCTTGGGAATTGATGATAGGTCAGCCAGTTTCAGAACAACCACGACTCCTCATGATTACACAACTTCCAGGTATTTTTTCTTTCTTTTTTAAAAAAAAAAAATCATATATCATAATAATTTTGATTTTTTTAAAATAAGATTTTCTAATTTTCACTTCTGATTAAATACTAAATATCAAATATAAAATAATAATAATTTTCACTAAAATTTAAAACAAATATAACAATTTTAAGAAAATAATTAATAAATTTTAACTAAAAAATGTTAATTTTTTAAAAAATAGTTTAAGTGTTAAATTTTAAAAACGTCGAAAACTAACCGCGCCTAGGCATCCTGTCCATAGTTGGTCCGTAAGCTTTGGTGTTCGAAGTTCGGCAATGTTTTCACGTAATATAGATTTAAAACTTAAACTCATTTTTAAAAAATAATAATGATTTTCACTAAAATTTAAAACAAATTTAACACCTAAACTTTAAGAAAATAATTAATAAAAAATTTAACACTTAAACTTTAAGAAAATAATAAATAATTTTTAACTAAAACTTTTAGTTTGTCCGTAAGCTTTGGTGTTCGAAGTTCGCCAATGTTTACACGTAATATATATTTAACACTTAAACTCATTTTTAAAAAATAATAATAATTTTCACTAAAATTTAAAACAAATTTAACACCTAAACTTTAAGAAAATAATTAATAACAAATTTAACACTTAAACTTTAAGAAAATAATAAATAATTTTTGTCCGTAAGCTTTGGTGTGCGAAGTTCGCCAATGTTTTCACGTGATATATATTTAACACTTAAACTCATTTTTAAAAAATAATAATGATTTTCACTAAAATTTATAACAAATTTAACACTTAAACTTTAAGAAAATAATTAATAACCAATTTAACAGTTAAACTTTAAGAAAATAATTAATAATTTTTAACTAAAACTTTTAGTTTGTTTGTAAGCTTTGGTGTTCGAAGTTCGCCAATGTTTTCACGTAATATATATTTAACACTTAAACTCATTTTTAAAAAATAATAATGATTTTCACTAAAATTTAAAACAAATTTAACACCTAAACTTTAAGAAAATAATTAATAGCAAATTTAACATTTAAACTTTAAGAAAATAATTAATAATTTTTAACTAAAACTTTTAGTTTGTCCGTAAGCTTTGGTGTTCGAATTTCGCCAATGTTTTCAAGTAATATATATTTAACACTTAAACTCATTTTTAAAAAATAATAATAATTTTCACTATAATTTAAAACAAAACACCTAAACTTTAAGAAAATAATTAATAACAAATTTAACACTTAAACTTTAAGAAAATAATTAATAATTTTTAACTAAAACTTTTAGTTTGTCCGTAAGTTTTGGTGTTCGAAGTTCGCCAATGTTTTCACGTAATATATATTTAACACTTAAACTCATTTCTGAAATATAATAATGATTTTCATTAAAATTTAAAACAAACTTAACAATTAAACTTTAAGAAAATAATTAATAACAAATTAACACTTAAAATTTTAAAAAATAATTAATAATTTTTAACTAAAACAATGTTAATTTTAAAAATTAGTTTAAGAAATAAAATTTTAAAACGTCGAAAACTAACCGTGCCTAGGCATCCTATCCTTAGTTGGTCCGTAAGCTTTGGTGTTCGAAGTTTAGGAATATTTTCACGCAATATAGATCTAATACTTAAACTCATTTTAAAAAATTAATAATGATTTTCACTAAAATTTATAACAAATTTAACACTTAAACTTTAAGAAAATAATTAATAACCAATTTAACAGTTAAACTTTAAGAAAATAATTAATAATTTTTAACTAAAACTTTTAGTTTGTCCGTAAGCTTTGGTGTTCAAAGTTCGCCAATGTTTTCATATAATATATATATATTTAACACTTAAACTCATTTTTAAAAAATAATAACGATTTTCACTAAAATTTAAAACAAATTTAACACTTAAACTTTAAGAAAATAGTTAATAACAAATTTAACACTTAAACTTTAAGAAAATAATTAATAATTTTTTACTAAAACTTTTAGTTTGTCTGTAAGCTTTGGTGTTCGAAGTTCGCCAATGTTTTCACGTAATATATATTTAACACTTAAACTCATTTTTAAAAAATAATAATGATTTTCACTAAAATTTATAACAAATTTAACACTTAAACTTTAAGAAAATAATTAATAACCAATTTAACAGTTAAACTTTAAGAAAATAATTAATAATTTTTAACTAAAACTTTTAGTTTGTTTGTAAGCTTTGGTGTTCGAAGTTCGCCAATGTTTTCACGTAATATATATTTAACACTTAAACTCATTTTTAAAAAATAATAATGATTTTCACTAAAATTTAAAACAAATTTAACACCTAAACTTTAAGAAAATAATTAATAGCAAATTTAACATTTAAACTTTAAGAAAATAATTAATAATTTTTAACTAAAACTTTTAGTTTGTCCGTAAGCTTTGGTGTTCGAATTTCGCCAATGTTTTCAAGTAATATATATTTAACACTTAAACTCATTTTTAAAAAATAATAATAATTTTCACTATAATTTAAAACAAAACACCTAAACTTTAAGAAAATAATTAATAACAAATTTAACACTTAAACTTTAAGAAAATAATTAATAATTTTTAACTAAAACTTTTAGTTTGTCCGTAAGTTTTGGTGTTCGAAGTTCGCCAATGTTTTCACGTAATATATATTTAACACTTAAACTCATTTCTGAAATATAATAATGATTTTCATTAAAATTTAAAACAAACTTAACAATTAAACTTTAAGAAAATAATTAATAACAAATTAACACTTAAAATTTTAAAAAATAATTAATAATTTTTAACTAAAACAATGTTAATTTTAAAAATTAGTTTAAGAAATAAAATTTTAAAACGTCGAAAACTAACCGTGCCTAGGCATCCTATCCTTAGTTGGTCCGTAAGCTTTGGTGTTCGAAGTTTAGGAATATTTTCACGCAATATAGATCTAATACTTAAACTCATTTTAAAAAATTAATAATGATTTTCACCAAAATTTAAAACAAATTTAACTCTTAAACTTTAAGAAACTAATTAATAACAAATTTAAAACTTAAACTTTAAGAAAATAATTAATAATTTTTAACTAAAACTTTTAGTTGGTCCGTAAGCTTTGGTGTTCGAAATTCGTCAATGTTTTCACGTAATATAGATTTAACACTTAAACTCATTTTAAAAAATAATAATGATTTTCACTAAAATTTAAAACAAATTTAACACCTATACTTAAAGAAAATAATTAATAACATATTTAATACCTAAACTTTAAAGAAAATAATTAATAATTTTTAACTAAAACTTTTAGTTTGTCCGTAAGCTTTGGTGTTCGAAGTTCGCCATTGCTTTCACATAATATATAATTAACATTTAACTCATTTTTAAAAAATAATAATGATTTTCACTAAAAATTAAAACAAATTTAAAACCTAAACTTTAAGAAAATAATTAATATCAAATTTAACACTTAAACTTTTAAGAAAATAATTAATAATTTTTAACTAAAACTTTTAGTTTGTCCGTAAAGCTTTGGTGTTCGAAGTTCTCCAATGTTTTCACGTTATATATATTTAACACTTAAACTCATTTCTAAAAAACAATAATGATTTTCACTAAAATTTAAAACAAACTTAACAATTAAACTTTAAGAAAATAACTAATAAGACTCACAAAAATGCCCCTTTTTCAATACCCCTTTTCAAAAATGCCCCCTTTGGATGTCCATTTTAAAAATACTCCTTTTATGTACAAAATGACTAAATTACCCTTCTTTTAATAAAAGATATCATAAATATATAAGGAAATATAACAAAATTAGGTCCACGAAATACAAAATATTTTTTGGCGGGAAAAGTGATCCCCCAATTTTTCCCGCCAAAACACTTGTAAAAATTTGTAAAACCTTTAAAATACCTTGTAAAATTTTCCCGTAAAATTTTTTCCCAACAAAAAATTTTCCCGCCAAAAAAATTTTTTGCGGGAAAAGTGATTCCGCAAATTTTTTGGTGTTAAATTTTTGGCGGTAAAAATTTACAAGGTATTTTAAAGGATTTTTACAGGGTATTTATAAGGTTTTACAATGTATTTTAAAAGGTTTTACAACGTATTTATAAAGTATTTATAAGATATTATTAGATTTTACAATATTTTGCGGGCTATTTTACATGTTATAAGGGTTTTACACAGTTTTTTATAAGGTTTTACAAGTTATAAATACCTTATAAAACCTTATAAGTACCTTGTAAAACCCTTTTAAAATACATTGTAAAACCTTACAAAACACTTGTAAATACTCCGTAAAACCTTTAAAATACCTTGTAAATTTTTCCCGCCAAAAAAATTTCGGCAAAAAAATTGCGGAATCACTTTTCCCGCAAAAAAATTTTTTGGCGGGAAAAATTTTTACGGGAAAATTTTACAAGGTATTTTAAAGGTTTTTACAAGTGTTTTGGCGGGAAAATTGCAGGATCACTTTTCCCGCCAAAAAATATTTTGTATTTTGTGGACCTAATTTTGTTTCAAATAAGGGTAAAATGGTCATTAAAAATTAAAAGAGGGCAAACTTAAAAATGGACTCTCAAAAGGGGCATTTTTGAAAAGGGGTATTGAAAAAAGGCATTTTTAACAATTTATCTAAAAAATAATTATTATTTTCACTAAAATTTAAAACAAATTTCACACTTAAACTTTAAGAAAATAATTAATAACAAATTTAACACATAAACATTAAGAAAATATTTAATAATTTTTAACTAAAACTTTTAGTTGGTCCATAAGCTTTGGTGTTCGAAGTTCGGCAATATTTTCACGTAATATATATTTAACACTTAAACTCATTTTTCAAAAATAATAATGATTTTTACTAAAATTTAAAACAAACTTAATAATTAAACTTTATGAAAAACATTAATAACAAATTTAACACTTAAACTTTTAGAAAATAATTAATAATTTTTAACTCACAAAAATTTAAAACAAACTTAACAATTAAACTTTAAGAAAATAATTAATAACAAATTTAACACTTAAACTTTTAGAAAATAATTAATAATTTTTAACTAAAACAATGTTAATTTTAGAAATTAGATTAAGTGTTAAATTTTAAAAACGTCGGAAAGTAACCGCGCCTACGAATCCTGTCCTTAGTTGGTTCGTAAGCTTTGGTGTTCGAAGTTCGGCAATGTTTTCACGTAATATAGATTTAACACTTAAACTCATTTTTAAAAAATAATAATGATTTTCACTAAAATTTAAAACAAATTTAACACTTAAACTTTAAGAAAATAGTTAATAACAAATTTAACACTTAAACTTTAAGAAAATAACTAATAATTTTTAACTAAAACATTGTTAATTTCACTATTACATTTTAAAAATTAGTTTAAGTGGTAAATTTTAAAAACGTCAAAAACTAACCGCGCCTAGGCATCCTGTCCTTAGTTGGTCCGTAAGCTTTTGTGTTCGAAATTCGGCATGTTTTCACGTAATATTGATTTAACACTTAAACTCATTTTTAAAAAATAATAAAGATTTTCATGATTTTCATTAAAATTTAAAACAAATTTAACACTTAAACTTTAAGAAAATAATTAATAAATTTTAACTAAAACTATGTTAATTTCACTATTAATTTTTAAAAATTAGTGTAAGTGTTCAATTTTAAAAACGTCGAAAACTAACCGCGCCCAGGCATCTTGTCAATTGTTTGTCTGTAAGCTTTGGTGTTTGAAGTTCGGCATGTTTTCACGTACTATAGGTTTAACACTTAAAATCATTTAAAAAAAATAATGATTTTCACTAAAATTTAAAACAAATGTAACTTTTAAACTTTAAGAAAATAATTAATAATTTTTAACTAAAACCACGTAAATTTCACTATTACTTTTTAAAAAGGGGCTTTTGCAAAAATGCCCCTTTTTCAATGCCCCTTTTCAAAAATGCCCCTTCTTTATAACTTTATAAAAAATGCTCTTAAAAATATAAGATTTACCCAAATATGTATGTAACATTATTAAAACATATACAAACTACATTTTTATGTATCTAAAATCTTATAAATACTTTATAAATACCTTATAAATGCATTTTAAATACCTTTAAAAACCTTTAAAATATCTTGTAAAACCTTTGAAAAATCTTAAAAATCTTTAAAATAACTTGTAAAACCTTTAAAAACACCTTATAAAACCTTATAAATACTTGGATCGAGTCTTCAAGTAGTAGTTACAATCCATAAGTACCTTATAAACCTAATAAAACTTTATAAAAATTTCAGATTTAAAAAGGAGCATTTTTGAAAATGGACATCTAAAAGGGGCATTTTTGAAAAGGGGCACACCAAAAGGGGCATTTTTAACAATTTCCCTTTTAAAAATTAGTTTAAGTGTTAAATTTTAAAAATGTCGAAAACTAACCGCGCCTTGACATTATGTCCTTAGTTGGTCCGTAAGCTTTGGTATTCAAAGTTTGGCATGTTTTCACGTAATATAGATTTAACACTTAAACTCATTTTTTAAAAAAATAATGATTTTCACTATAATTTAAAACAAATGTAACACTTAAACTTTAAGAAAATAATTAATAATTTTTAACTAAAATAACGTAAATTTCACTATTACTTTTTAAAAATTAGTTTAAGTGTTAAATTTTAAAATGTCGAAAACTAATCGCGCCTAAGCATCATGTACTTAGTTAGTCCGTAAGGTTTGGTATTCGAAGTTCGGCATGTTTTCACGTAATATAGATTTAACGCTTAAACTCATTTTTAAAAAATAATAATGATTTTCACTAAAATTTAAAACATATTTAACACTTAAACTTTAAAGATTTATTAATAATTTTCAAATAAAATCATGTTAATTTTACTCTTATTTTTTAAAAATTAGTAATTTTTAAAAATGTCGAAAACTAAACGCGCGTACGCATCATATCTTTAGTTGGTCTGTAATCTTTAACTTTATGTAAAACGTTCAATAAAGTATGAATTGTCTATGTGATGTATAACATATTGTTTTAACATAAGATTACGTAAACATTTTTTTGGGTGATTGCTTAGCCCGCCTAAGTTCGCTCATAAGTGATTAAATGGACTTTGGGTTGCGGATTTAATATTCAACCTATGATATATAAAGTGAGAAGAACAAAACATTATATTATACGAAATGATGGTGAGAAATTCACGTCCTAGAAAGAAAAAAGAGAAAAAAAAACATCATTGCTTTAATCATGCCAAGCACCACTCCCTTCATAAGAAGAATCTATCATGGATAACAAAACAACGATGAAAAAAAAAAAAGTGAGTATAACTATATGATATTTCACTTTCACATCATTCTCGTTTTTTATTATGATGATGTTTCGCTTTCATAACATCATACGTGTATGCCTCGCTCATGTCTACATGAATATGTACCGTTACAAATCGTACTAAAATCTAATCATCTTAAGATTAATATTCGTTGATTATTCATTTAAAACAGAAAAGAAGAAAAAAAGGAACAACCCAAAAATTCGAAATCCAAAATTACATTCTAAAATCAAACTCAAGTCAAAGATTAGCAAATTATACATTAGCTCGAAATGGTTAATCATAGTCTTATAGAATGTAATGAAAACCAAAAACATTTATCATTTGGAAAAAAAACTAAGTATATAATTGACAATTACCACTAACATACAAAAAGAAAATAACGTACGAAATGATTAATTAAACACACCCAAAAAAATACATTTTAAAATATTTCTTGAAAAAAACAAAAATCAGACCAAGCTTCGTCTTCCATGATCGACAACAAAACCTACCTGTGACAACTCTTTTAACCACTCAAACGTCCTCTTCCTCGCCATCGCCGTTTTCTCCTCTTTCTTCGCCGTCTTCTTCTCCATCACCCTCTGTTTCTCCTCCGTCTCAACTTTGATCTTCACAGGTACCATCATCGTCTCCGTCGACACCGAACATTTACAATCCGAAAACAAAAAGCTTCTCCTCCGATTCCTCGATCTCGATTCTCCAGATCCTGTTTTCTTCGAATTCGAACTCGTGCTTGTACTACTACAGCTACTGTTTCGACTCACTGACAATCTCGCGTTTCCGGCGGTGGTTCGGAGCTCTATCTCCGGCGTACGGACGAGTCCTAACCTGAGAAAATCCCAAATCGAAGATGATTTAGGGTTTCTGATTGAATTAACACGAGCCGTCATGCTCGATGATCTTCGAATCTGTGGTTGTGGACTTGGTTGACTATAATCGATGAAATTGTTTTTGATTTTCCGGTCCGATCTAACTCCGGTTCTTCTGTATTCAACCGATTCGGATCTTGTAATTAACCGGGTCGGCTCGTTAAGTCCGGCGTCTAAACTGACGGAGTGACGTAACGGCAGAATTCGGCCTTTGAAGAATAATTCGTCGGCTGTACTCATCTCCGGAGCTGGTTCACATGAATCCGACCCGGCTCGAAACGATGACCCGATTCCAAATTCGAACCCGGAATCGAATTCTTCATCTTCTTCTTTGACAATCGATCGTAATTCGCCGTTCTCGTTCGGTAAATCACACAGAGACAAAGCTTCTTCTTCTATGTCATCGTCTTCTTCGTCGTCTTGATTGCGATGAGAGATCAAAAGGGTTTCTTCATCATCTTCCGTACAAGTCCTTGCCATTTTCGAAGCTTCCGAGTTTCCAACGAAGAGACAGAGAGGTACAAAATTTAATATAAACACATAACGAAAGAGAGGACGACGAATTTGAATATTTAAAGAAGACAAGAAGAGAAGTTTCTTTTGGAAAAGTCAAAAACGATTTTATTATTTGTATTATTTTTTTCACTTAACCTATAGTCCTTGATACATGATTGCTTGTATTTATACACCTTTTATATACTTGGAGCAAGACATAAGCCATCGAAAACAAAAGTAAATTACACAACACACCGAAAGTTAGTTTCCATTTTTATTTATGTTGTACAAATTTTAACCAAAAATAGAAAATCATGAGAAGTATGAGTCCTAGTTTACTAGACACGGTTTTTTTGTCTTTTTACTTTTTTTTCTATCAGTATCGTGACCATTGTGTACAGTAAGTGACAGCATGGTCAAAATAGTTATTTATTTGAATAAAAATTTAATGCTTGTTTTGTTTTCTTGCCTAATTTTCAATCCTGAAAATAATACTAATGTTTAAACTGATTATTTTTTTTTAAATGGTCAACTTGCATATGACACAAGAGTCTGTCTCAAAACCGTCCATATGTGATTTAAATTTTAAAACCTTAATTAATTTTATTCACAATTTATTATAACAAAGCGTATTAGATATTTACTAGTTTCCTAGCCCGTTTAATGTTTATATTGCTATGGTAAGGAAGAAAAAGAACTCACATGATAAAGCTGAAAGGCTGTAAGATATGGCAGCCTTTTCTTTTATTTATTTCTACCTTACTTTTTACCGATAAGTGAAAAATATATAAAACAAGAAACCAAGAGAAATCAAATAATAATAATAAGAATGGCTTAGAAGGTTGGGTCTGTGGAGGAGTGGGCCTAGGCCACTATTTCTGGCACGCGATAGTTACACTTTACCCAGCACCATCACCATCATCTTCAACATGCATACATTTTATCATGATTCTTATCGAAATTTTATCATTGCTTTTGGTGTTTTGCTGTTAATTACGAGCGTTAAAATTTGTTTTTATCTATGTGTGGGAGCAAAAATCAAGCATCATTTCCGAATTTTAGTAAAAGAGCAGAGACAGAAAGTTATGCAGAAAAGATCCTTCTAATTGAATTGTAGCTAGAAATTAGGAGTTTGATTTTATTTTTGTCAAACGCGTATTAATGGTCTACAATTGTTTCCCTTAGTTGTAGAAACATTTATAGACTTTGACTACTTATATAATTACAAAATATAAATAAAATGAAAATGACTCTTTGCATTTATATATATATTGATGTATCAAATTCTAGAAGGATAAAAGTTTCATGAGAAAGAACTTTACACCGAGTCAAGACAATATTTTCATCTACCAAATAAAAGGTAGAATGGATTTGAAATCATATGATACGTCTAGATCGAAATTGTATAATTATAAAAGTTGTTTTTGACTTAAAAGCACTAAAAAAAAAGTGAGGGTGGTACCAAAAATAGTTGAAACTTGCGGTGCAAATCACAACAACAATATGTTCTTGTCAACTTTTTTATTTATTTAGATGATGGCCACTATTGTTCATTGCTTGTGACTCATGCGTCGCTTATGCCATTGTTTTGTTTTGTATGATTAAAGGGCCGCAAGAAACGACGTATCATATTGTCGTTTATACTTTTTCTTTATACCTATCTTCAAATCTCATAATCGCATTATTTATCACACATTGGTGGTACACTTTAAAGTGATATTTTTCTATCACTTCCTGTTAATCTGAACTGGGACGTAAATGATACAATATATACTACACCTCTCAGGCTCTCACCTCTTTTTTCTTTTCTTTTTTGTTACATTGGTTTGGCGTCTAACACTACAAGAAAACATAGCAAATTCCGACAAACCAAATAGTCGGAAATTCGTCGGAAATGGATGTTTCCGACGAATTTCCGACTACACCAAGTTTGTCGGAATTCTCTGGTCGGAAAACAATATTCGTCGGAAATTCGTCGGAAATTTCTGTCGAGATGATTTGTCGGAAAATTTATCGGAAAATCGTCGGAAATATTCGTCGAAAGCCCGTCGGAAAGGTGTCGGAAAGGTGTCGGAAATGTCCGTCGGAATAGCGACGGAAAATTGCCGACGATATCCCGACGGCATATTCCGACGCCATTCCGAGGAGATTCCGACAAACGACGCCGCAAGATCGAGTACGATTCCGACGATTTTCCGACCACAAATCGTCGGAAGTTCGTCGGAACGTTCCGACGAATTTCCGACGAATGGATGTTTCCGACGAATTTCCGACAAAATATAATATAATAATATATTTAATAGTTTCCGACGAATTTCCGACGAATGGATGTTTCCGACGAATTTCCGACAAAATATAATATAATAATATATTTAATAGTTTCCGACGAATTTCCGACAAATCGTATTTTTTTATTATTTTCCGATGAATTTCCGACGAAATATTATATTTTATTAAAAAAAAATATATTTATATTTTATTGTTAATTAATATAATTAATTAAATTAAATAATATTAATTTAATTTAATTGTAATAATTCAATAAAACAAACACAAATATTATATAAAAACATAATTAAAAAAAATAAAATTCACCACATAATATAAAAAACATAATTAAACATTAATAAGTTCTTAAACAACTAAAAATTATTACAAACGCAAATATTATATATTATCAAATAGAGTGTCAACGTTATTTGTTTCATTTTGATTTCCGGGTTGATCTTGGCGAGAAGGCGGAACGATGTCGGGATGAAGACGGGCCATCGTATCCATCCAAAACTTACAATCTTTTAATTGAGTCTTCAACTCGATGATTTCGGCTGCGTTTGCTTGACAATTCACGTGTGCATGTGAATACGACGAACTTCCGCCCATGTCTTCGTCATACGGAATGGAACCGTATCCAAATCTATGTCCTTTTTTAACTTCAACTTGCTATTATAATGAAAATGTTGTTAGGAAATAAAACATATTATCTAAATTATAATATTTTAATTACTATTACTTACCGATCGGAAAATATCGTTTTTTTCTGCTTGGGTGAGTTGATAATCATCGGGCGTGTCTGATTGTTGACTCAATTGTGTGAGTTTCTCTTTCTCCATCTCCCGACATCGACGAGCTATTGCCTCAGCTTTTTTATCAACAAATGTCCCGTCCGATTTCCGTTTGTGAGTCTCCTCCATGAATGTCACCATATCGGGATACTCACCGGTTTCGGGATTACGCTTGCATTTAAAATATTTATTAGTTAAAAATTTACAATAAATTTATTATAATGCAAATTGAAATGTAAAAAATTTAAATTTTTATTTACCATTTTTTCCTTTTTCCGGACATTTGGCATTGATCCACAAGTATGTTTAGCCATGCCATAGCCTCCGCGTTCACTCTTGCGATTTTGATAATTAGTTTCACTACGGGACTTATTTTGCTCTTGTAACCAATATGCAATAAGCCCTTGCCAAACGTTTTCTCGCATCCATTTTGGCTTTTCTTTCCCGTTAAGCCATTTCTTTTTCCATCCATAAACATAATCCAATAAACGTACCCCACATATCTCCTCAAATTTTTCTTGTACTTCGCCCGTAAGACCATAATCCCAATTAAATTTTTGCTACAATGTTAAACAATTTAAAATATATATATTTTTAGTGTTGTAAAATTTTAAAATTTAATTTTTTTAGCTACAATTATAAACAAAGTAAATAAAGCATAAATTTTATTTAAATAAACTAACCGCAAATGCCTTAAACCAACGTTTCTTTGTGTCTCCGGAGACCGACGTAATATTCGGAGCGGGATCGGGGAAATCGCTCTCCATGATTTTCTTGATAATCTTTGTGAATCCTTTATCGAATCGATACCTATAATTACCAAATTATTTAATTAAGATTATCTATGTAAAACTATAAATTAAATAATACAATTTCTTACCAAGTTGTTCAGTGCATACGGCTTGGGTCGATCTTTTTCAATTTATCTCGACCCGGAGCACGGAGTAATTGGTCTAGCGTCATAGAATCGAGTGGATTTGCATCATCATTCCGTGTAGGCATCGCCAATGGTTCCGTCTCCGGAACTTCCGTGTCCTCCATGGGAAAATCCTCCGGTGGTTGGGTTTCGGAACCAAGATTCAAATCCGGAGCAAACCCACGTTCATTGCAATACGACATATATCCACTCCACGATCCATTATCCATCTCCTTAATCAAATAAAAAATTTATAATTAGTCTTTTGAATTTTATAAACAAAATTATGAAGAAAATAAAACTAAACATCTTACCTTAACGTTTGTTTATCACAGAGAGATTTTAGAGAGATTTTAGAGTGATTTTGTAGAGAGATTTTAGAGAGATATTGTAGAGAGATTTATAAGAGTGATAAGTGCGTAAGAGGCAAAAATCTGTGAGTCGTATATATATAAGAATTTCCGACGACCATATTTGTCGGAAATTCGTCGGAAACAATGCAGCGGGAATTTCAAACCAAGTAACTTTCCCTCTACATTTACGAGATTCGCGAAAAATTAATGTAACCAATTTCCGACGAAATTTCCGACGAATTTTAAAAATTTGTCGGAAATTTCGTCGGAAATTAAATCTCCCGGTAACATTTTCCGACAAATATTCCGACGAAATTTAAAAATGTCGTCGGAAACTTCGTCGGAAATTGGTTACATTAACTTCTTTGACGCCCGGGAACAGTAAACGGCAATAAATTTAAGACCCAATCTCCGACGGAATTTGGACATTAAATCTCCCGAGTCTCGTAAATGTTCCCGCTTCAGTATTTCTGAAAGAAAAGTAAAAAAAATAAATTAATTCAATATAGCCTAATTCCGACGATTTTCCGATGGAGAAAATAATGTCGTCGGAAAATTCTTCGGAAACAGGGTATATTTATTTAAATAATTTTAATTATTTTGTGTCAAGTATTTCTTTAATTAAATATACCCTGTTTTGTATCAAGATATATTTAAGCGGTACAAATTTAATCTCAAACGTTTCATACGACAGTTCCGATGAAAGTATGAATAAAATAAAATATTAGAATGGTTTAATTATTATAAAATAGAAACAGATTTTTTTAACAAATAAATTATAATGCATATAATATGATAAATTTAAAAGCATTTAAACAGATTTTATAAAATATATATATATAAAACTAAAGACGATATATTTGATTTACTCAGAATCGGAAGAATAATCTGAACTAGCAGAATCATTTTGATCGTCAAACTCTTCTCCATCCTCTTCGTCTTCCGCATTTTCCCATATCTCTTCGAGTTCTATGTTCTCAATATCAACGAGGGGAATGTCACCGACAGATTGATCTACTTGCGTAATTTCGTTTACTGCAATTTGTTGTAGCGGTTCCTTTTCTTTCACCCCATCAACTCTGCTTCTTGGATTTATTTGATGAGCCGTAATCCATGGATATTGTCGAACACCTACTTGTGGATATGGTATGTAGCAAACCTGTGCTGCCTGAGATGCAAGTATAAACGGATCGTACTTTCTTAACTGCTTAGTCGAGTTGATCTCTGTGACACCATACTTTGTAAGTCTAACACCTCTTCCAACTCTAGGATCATACCAGTCACACTTGAAGAGTATACATTTCAAATTTATGACTCCCGGATATTCAACCTCTAATATATCAGTAATTTCACCATAGTAGTCTATCGAATCTGTACGAACAACGACCCCATAATTCACTGTTTTTCTGTTAGTAATCCCTGGACGTTTTATGAAAACGTAGCCTCGAGTGCAATACATCGGGTATGCCATTGCCCTTGATAGAGGACCTCCAACCAACTCTTCAAACCATGTTGGATAGTGTTCCTGCCTACTTGCGGCTGATTTGATCTGCAAAACATACAAGCAAATGTACGATTTTAATAAATAGTAACCATGTTCATAATATATGTAAAATCAACGGTGAAAACTTACATAATATTTTAACCAATTAGCATATTGTGTCTGCTTCATTTCCTCTTTTCGAGCCTCTGTCATGTTTGGATACGCTCCAGACACTTGATCATCAAAGATCCTACAGACATTTGTTTTTTTGTATAAGTAATTATTTTGCAAATAATATATGCGTATTATTAAGGTATGAATTTTGTTTCTTACTTCTCGAATGGTATGACATCGTCACAGTTCCGGAGTATGTAAGTATGAATGTGATTAAATTCTTGATCTGTAAACCATACTTCTCTTTTCTTCCCACTCAGTCTCCCGATTTGAGAAAAGATATCTGGGACAGATGTATGGTAAAAAGGCCGCACACCCCCATCATCGTACCTACCTGGTTTTCTTGCTTTTGTTTGGACATTTGGAGCAAAATAGTAGGCCGAAAAATGAGAAGTCTCCTCGTTTATGCTTTGAGCTACTATTGATCCCTCAACTTTGCTAAGATTTTTTACTTTTTTCTTCAAATGGAACATATAACGCTCAAAAGGATACATCCACCGGTACTGAACTGGACCGCCTAGTGCTGCTTCACGAGGTAGATGGATAGGCAAGTGCTCCATGACATCAAAGAATGATGGGGGAAATAATTTCTCCAAATTGCAAATGATAATCGGGATATTATCTTCAAGTGTATGTAGTCCTTCGACTGTTAGAGATCTTGAACACAAATCTCTAAAAAATGCACCTATCCCTGCAATTTAATTAATAACTGTAAACAAAAAAAGAATATATACATGAATAATAACATATTAAAATAATTGAAAGATAAGTTGTTTGTACCTGCAATTGCTTCATGGACAACATTTGGTAGGAGTTGTGTAAACGCAAATGGTAGTAAACGCTGCATGAAGACGTGACAGTCATGACTTTTCATCCCAGCTAATCTACCACTGTGATCATCAACACAATATGATAGATTTGATGCATAGCCATCATGAAATTTAACATCATCAATTATCCACTGAAAAAACTTGGTCTTCTTGCTTGCATCTAATCTCCATATAGGAATAGGACCTACTCCGTCTGCAAGCAAATGGAGATCCTCGCGCGCACAAATATCGGGTAAATCCATTCTGGATTTGACATTATCTTTAGTCTTATCCGGGACATTTAAAATGGTGTTAATTATATTGTCAAAGAAATTCTTCTCAATATGCATAACGTCAAGACAGTGGCGGAGTAGATGATTTGTCCAGTACGGCAACTCCCAGAAGATACTTTTTTTATGCCAATTATGATGTTCTCCATATCCATCAATTCGGACATGGCCATTACCGCCTACCGATGATGTACAGTCAACATCAAAATCACGAAATTGATTCAATATATAATCACCATCATACTCAGGTGGCGGTGGATCACGGATACTCTTGTTCTTGCGGAACAACGTCTTACTACGACGATATGGATGATTTCGTCTTAGAAAACGACGATGACAATCAAACCAACTTGATTTCCGGCCATGTCTTAGTTGGAAGGCATCTGTATTATCTTGACAATATGGACACGACAGTCTTCCATGAGTTGTCCAACCCGATAACATGCCATATGCGGGAAAGTCACTAATAGTCCACATCAATACAGCACGCATGTTAAAATTTGTCTTTGTGGAGACATCATATACCCAAACCCCTTGGTACCATAACATTTTTAACTCTTCTATAAGCGGCTGTAGGAACACATCAAGTGAACGACGAGGGTGGTTTGGACCAGGAATCAAAATGGTTAAGAAAAGAAATTCTCTTTTCATGCAAAGGGAAGGTGGGAGATTGTAAGGGGTGACTATTACTGGCCACAAAGAATATTTTCTACCTGACTTTCCAAATGGATTGAATCCATCCGTGCATAAACCAAGATAGACATTCCTTGGTTCATTAGCAAAGACTGGATATGTAGAACAAAAATGTTTCCAGGCCGATGCATCCGATGGATGTGAAATCTCCCCGGTGAACTCATGTTCAGCGTGCCATCGCATACCCTCCGCTGTCCGATCTGACTGATACAACCTCTTCAACCTATCAGCCAAGGGCAAATACCACATACGCTTATATGGTATTTTGTTTCGCCCACCAGTAACCTGAAACCTTTCAGCACCACAGAAACGACATTGAGACATATTTACATTATCTCCCCAAAAAATCATACAATTTTCTCTACACACGTCAATCATTTGGAATGGTAAACCTAGCCCAGATACCAATTTTTGGATTGCGTTGTATGAAACTGGCGATAAATTATCTTCCGGTAGATAATCGTGGATAAAATCAGCCCACGCATCAACACAATCTTCACTTAAATTGTAGTCTGTTTTGATGTTCATCATACGTGTTGCGGCGGATAAAGGAGAATGACCCTCTCTGCATCTTGCATATATCGGATGATTTGCAGCATCTAACATATCGAAAAATCCCTGTGTTTCTAAGTTGGGTTCCTCCGCAACATTAGTATTTTCTACGTTATCATGAAATTCACCACTACCACTTCCAATTACATTATCTTCTTCCTGGTGAATATGCTCATCGCTAATTATAACGTTTTCATCTCTTCTTTCACGACTACTACTAGGACCCGATCTAAAATCCTCCCCGTGAGAAAACCATATATAATATCCCGGTGTAAAACCTCCCCAATATAAATGATTCCAAACAATGTCTTTTGCAAGAAAATGATCATTACAACATTTGACACAAGGACATGCCATAATACCTTCGATACGCGTCATTTCTTGATTAGATGCAAACTGCATGAATTCCATTAAACCTTCCTTGTACTCCTGCCTCATAGCTCCGGTCTCATCATCTAATCGATTATACATCCACTCTCTAATTTTATAAATATTATGAGAAGACATTTTTTTTTCGAAGATATTTTTGTGTTTCTGTTTTTTTTTTTTCAACTTTTTTCTTGTGTCTATGATTCTTTCGTTGTCTAGTATATATATAAAACTTTTCCGACGACATTTTGTCGGAAATTCGTCGGAAATATTAAAGGTAACAACTTTAGATTTTCCGACTACTTTTCCGACTAATTTTTTCGATCAAGTTGTCGGGATTACGTCGGAACATGTGCAGTGAATAATCACGTGTTTACCTCGTTGTTTCCGACAAATTTTCCGACAAGTTTCCGAGCAGTTTCCGATGACATTGGATTGTCGGAATTTTCCATGGTTTCCGACAAATATTTCCGACGAAATTCCGACGAATTTTTAATCGTCGGAAAAGTTTTTATGTTTCCGACGAATTTCCGACGAAATATTATTTTCTTGGAAGTTTGTCGGAAATTCCCCGGAAATCCGTCGGAATAATTCCGACTAAAAATTTCGTCGGAAATGTTCGTCGGAAATTGCTATGTTTTCTTGTAGTGTAATTCGGTATTAAAAAAAGGGATTGAAAATATCGAACTTTACATATTACACATAATATGTTAACAAATGCACACATGTATGTATAAATATGTAATGCTTATTAGTTTTCGCATGTGGATATCGTTGATCGTATACGCCTAATATTTGGCTTCCAAATCTTAAAGATGTTTAGAATCATGCAACGTGAACCAAACATTGGCCATGAAAGGCATGATACAAAATAGACTTGTCGAGTGTGTGATCAGTATCACTAATCATCTCTGAAAGTCGTTAACTTGGATATTAATAAATCCACTAATTTAAGGTAATATAATCCGATTTTCCATTAGGAGAGAGAAAAGTACAGGAGACTGATAATAAGGTATCAAACCCAAAGAGCCCATCATTAGAAAGGCCATTATATTATACCGACATACCGTCCTTGTCAAGCCCATTAATTTACCGAAATCTAATCATGATGCTTTTCTATGTTTATCGGTGACATATAGAGGGTTTTGACCAGCAAATCTAATCATTGAGAATAAATAAATGCATGCCTATGATAAGGTTTCATAATTCAGACTCTCTTCTTTGGTTAGTTTCGGTATATACACTTAATAGTAGTTTATACTACTTCGAAAAATGATGATGTGGTAATGATTAATCGTTTGAATTTTGTTAAAGCTTTTTAAAAAAAACATTTTCTCTTCAACTATCTCAACTCTCAAGTCACATGATAAAACACCTAGGGACCCAGCTACTATTGTTGTGTGGCCGGGGAATATATTTCTTTTTAAAATTAGAAAGATAAAAAACAGCAAGACATTAGACATCCCAAAAACAAACTAGGCAAGCCTTAACAGACTGCATGCCGTTTTTGCTAAACAGAGGTTCTTCTTATCTAAAAACGGCATTACAATAAATCTGTGAACACGTTTTCTTTCCATACAACCCCTTTCATTTTCTCATAATTTACGGCTATGTCCAGCTAATTGCCACGGGACTTCCCACCACGTGTTTCCCATCCGACCATTCAATACTCCCAAAGCTGTTAGATCCAGACGCCTTTGACGAGTCTACAGTAAACGTCACCGTATACGATTTTTTCTCGTTAGCTTCTTTGAAATTCAAAACCGCCGGTTCAACCGAAATTTTGGCTCCTCTTGTCTCCGAAGTTACTTTAACCGAATAAGTCCCAGCTCCTCCCACGCTCGTTACAGTGCGCGTGTATTTATACGCGCCGGCACCGTCAACGTTAACAGCGAACGAAGGGTAATTCAAATCAGCGACGGAGTACGATTTACTCGGATCACAAGTGTAATTACGTCTCGACACACTTCTGATTTGCGACGACGTGTAGTTCAAAGCGCAGAGGAAGCCCAAGTAATCCTCCGTCGATAGATCGTAGATGAGTCCTGGATTAGTGGCGGTTGTTGGTGACACGTGTCCTGCTCCGTGATCGAACGGCGTCGAAGGCTTCCCCGTCGCGATGTCGAGTAACGGTTTACCGTCTTTGTAGGTTTTGTAAGCGGTGGTCATAAGCGCCGATCTAATCGCCGCCGGGCTCCATTCAGGATGCACCGACTTGAGAAGCGCCGCTAAACCGCTCACGTGAGGGCAAGACATCGACGTTCCGGAGATTATATTGAACTCCACGCGGCGAGAATCGGAAGCGAGTCCAGTGGGTCCTGCAGCAGTGGTCCAAGCGGCGAGGATGTTGACTCCAGGAGCGATCAAATCCGGTTTAAGAATATTCGGTGTAATCGAATTCGGTCCTCGTGAGCTAAACGCTGCAACCACCGGAGATGGTTTAACACCAACGACGGTTCCTAAGATTGAAATCGAAGCGGTTGGATTAGGATCAGTTGTTACGTAATGGCGGATTATATCACCGGCTTTTTCACCAACGGTGGTCGCCGGTAATAAATGAGCATCCGCAACAAGCTCTTCACCATTCGCCGCCGTGTTAGCAAGAATCATTCCAACTCCACCAGCTGCTTTAACCACATCTCCTTTCTGAACTCTAGCATTGACTCCTCTGTCACACATCACAATCTTCCCCTTTACTTTCTCCGGGATTAAAGTTCCGGTCATACAGAGATTACCATTAGTAGCATTACTAGCATTCCCGGCGTAAATAAACGGCAACAATTTATCCGGTAGAGCTTCTCCTTTAAACAAAGAAACTCCGGTGAAATTCTTCCCGTTACCGAGAATCGCTAGGGCCGGAAAATCACGATCTAAAGTACCAGCACCAACAGTTGTGATCCATGGAGCTACGTTTGATAAACTATAACTACTCGGACCAGCATTACCAGCTGAGCAAGAAACTAAAATCCCTCTTTCCATGGCGGCGAAAGCGCCGATTGCAACACCGTCTCTATAATAATCCGACATTCCACCGCCGAGTGACATCGACAAAACGTTGACGTTATCGGCGATGGCTTTATCGATTGCAGCTAAAATATCTGAGCTGAAACAACCACCGAGCCAACAAACTTTGTAAACAGCGACACGAGCGCGTGGAGCCATACCACGAGCTGTTCCTGAAGCGTAGCCTAATAAGCTAGCTCCTTCGACGACGGATCCAGCGGCGGTTGATGACGTGTGAGTTCCGTGTCCATCGTCGTCTCTAGGAGATCTTGATTCTTTAGATTCATCGATTGGTCCCATCGTTGATTCGTAACCACGAGCGAAGAATCTTGCTCCGATTAGTTTACGGTTACAGAGAGAAGCGGTGAAATTAGTTCCGGCCTCGCATCCGCCTTTCCAGGTCGAAGGAATCGGACCGAATCCTTCGTCGGAGTAGCTTTTACTCTCGGGCCAAACTCCGGTATCGAGAACTCCGACGACGACGTCGCTGTAAGAGCCGGTTTCGGGGAATAGATCTGCGGTGTGGTCTTCAAGACCGAGGAAGAGAGGAGTCCGAGTCGTGTGGAGCTCGTAACGGTGCTCCGGTAAAACGGAGATAACACCAGGTTGAGTCATGAGCGAGTCGGCTTCTTCTTGAGTTAGCCGAGTGGAGAATCCATGAATCGCGTTCTCGTAAGTGTATAGCAATTCAGCAGAGTCGGAGACAGATCTGAGAGACGAATCGTACCAGTTAGAGTGGAGGTCGAAGGTCGACGGCATCTGAGATTTAGCCATGTGAACGATGTAAGTTCCTTGTTGGGAGGAGGAGGAGGACACGTGGCAGAATCCTAGACAAAGAAGGAGGAAGGAGAGAAACGAAGAAGACATGATTGAGATTGTGTGTTGTGTCTCTCTCTGAATCGAAGGAGAAGACGAGAGAGAGTTTAAATATAGTAGAGAGAAGAAGAAGAAGAAGAAGAAGAAGATGAGGATGCGTACGAAAAAATCATTATTAGAGACTCTGTTGTGTCCACTCTTCTTCTTTTGACAGTGATGACTATTCTTTTGTCGTTAATTTTGTAATTAGACATGTGTTCTGTTCACATGAGTGTACTTATGTTCGAATGAGAACTCTACTATACGGTATTTTCTTCGTATGTTGTCTCGAGATTCTGTTTGCTTTATCGTCTCGAGATACTGATCCTTTTTTTCTTATGTTCTCTAATTTTTACTGCTTATAAAGCTGATACAGTATAGGGGTTCGATAGAATCATCAAGCCATGTGGTTCAGAAAACCATTATGATGTTGGTTTGACGTTCCAAAACCATTATGAATAATTGAATATAGCCTTTTTTAATTTTATATTAGTAGAGAAGATTACTTTATTTTTCCTCTCTCCTGTCCAAGGTTTCTGAATCACGGGTACGACTACGAATATACAGTATTTGGTGGTGTGTGTATTTAACTATTTATGTGATTGTTTAATTCGTTTTTAAGCAATCATTAATTTCTTAAAAGTATTTAGTTTGAGTATATGTTACGTTGGTTTCCCATACACTTTGTTATACCATCCGTTACGAAATAGTCGACCATGTAACAAGGAGTTGGAAATGACTACTTAGTGGCCCATGACTCACTAAGGCATTAAGTAAGTACTTTGTGGGATTACTACTAACCCAATAAAACCGAAACAGATAAATATATTAATGAATTTCGATATGAATCGAGTGCCCACTCAAAAGTCAAAACAAAATAGTTTACTTTTGGTTTAAATGCTGAAGCTTTATATCAACAGAAGTAGTTACAACCTAATTTACCCAAATCTAACTCTACTAAATAGAGAACCCACAAAAACTGGAATTTCACGACAGTGAATTGTTCGAAACAAAATAGTTTTCAAAGGCCCTCCATTTGGAATAGTTTATATATTTACATGTTAATATGGATGGTTAGTTTAATGCATGGGTTTATTGGGGTCGAAATAAAATGTTATATTGAGTTAATACGTAATATGTTTCCGGTTTAGTTAAACAAAACAATAGCTTGATCTTTTCTCGGGATCAACTGTTCCGATTGAATATTTATATCCATAGGAAAAAGAAAAACAATGGAAATAGCGAACCACGCAAATATTAAGTTATTGAGTATTTTATTTGGCGTTAATGACTATAACCGATGATACAAGTGAGAACACGCATAAGACTAGATTTGGATCTAAGCACAGCTTTTGGGATTATGGCCCACGTGTCATAACGTGATATTTCCCAGATCTCTTGTATGGTTTTATTACTTTGATATCGAACCTGATCTCTTATCTCTCTGCAAAAGACAAAGCTAAAGCAAACTCCAAACCATCCTCATCCGTCCAAACAACATTAACCATTAAAAGCTTGATGTTACGTCCAACTAATCATCAACTGAAATCAGAGAAAAAAAAAATCATAAACTGAAATCTGTGTAACATTTTTTTTTTCTAACCGACATTGACATCTACGTTTTCAGAGTAAATCCAACTCAATATGAAATTAGTAAGTTTCCTTTTCTTATTCAATTAATGAACTTGAGATGTAATTATTCGTTGATTTAATTATGACAATTAGGACAGCTGAGTCGCAACAAGTAGACATTAATTCGCGATATGTGACCTTTACTAGTACTTATAAGCTAGTAGTAGTAATTAATTTACTACTAGCACTGTTAAATCAAATCCTTGAAACATCATAATTCTGATCCCTTTTTTTCCCAACGACACATCATACCAATTCCTGCCTAATACAGCTTACACTAATACTTTAATCTGTTTCCTCACTTGTATTCTTCTTGTAGATAATATTCAACGATCTCTCTACGCAAAAGATATTATTAAACCGACAAATCGTTTAACGTCCGGTTCGCTCGAGTACGGTAAGGCCGGTTTAAATTTCTAGATCCCCCAGAATTAGATGTATCCGTTTGAAGTTGAGTCAACAATTTTGTCTCACCTCGAACTACGTAGTGTTGATGCAAGAATCTAGGTACTCGTGACTCTCTTCTGTTTGTATACTACTGCTTATCTGCATGTCCGCATTATACATCAAAATGTCTTAATGTACACACTTTATTTTTTTGGCTTTTTATAACATCCATGTACACACTTTATTCAAAGTAGTGGTCTTTGTGTGATTACTTTGGCATCAAAATGTATGTCACGGTCTTCAATTAAATGCTTCATCTTTACTTACTCAGCAAGTTGTTTACATCAGATAATAATGGTACATTGATCTCGTGATTTTTGCAGGTTTTATCAGTTACAATTTCTTACATTATCATCTTTTGTAATTTATCATTTTTAATATCAAAATTAATTGATCCCTGCTTTGTTACTATTTTCTCATTTCAGGACAAACATTTTTCTGTTTTTCTACGATTATATAAAGTTGAAAATATATCACAAATTACAGACAAAAATGATTATTTAGAAAAACAGAGAGAACACGTAAGTGAACGTACATAACGAACTACTATTCGTATAACTCTATGGGTCTCGTCGAATACATCAACTAACAAATGCCTTGACGGTTGGGTTTGGATCCATGTAATGTGTGTGTGGCAATTAGAAATTTTGGTTCGTATGGTACGACATGAATTAACGTCAGACCTAACTAAAGTCCCATCCATATAATTAAAATTAAGGGAACCAAAAAAATTAAATTAAGGGAACCATTACAGTGATTCGTTTTCTTACATTAATTCATTTTTATAAATAGAAAAAATACAGAAACAGCAGAAGAAGCTGGCAGGTTGGTCCATTTTATTGGACTCTTACCGATAATGCCACGATGAATATTTGACTCTTGTTTTTTTCCTTCTTTCTTTGCATTAAAATAGAAAGAATACTCTATATATCAGGGTTTACTGTATGGTGCCTACCAAAAAATTTATTTCAGGAACATTTTTCTCTTTTTCTATTTAACAACTCGTGTGCATTTTGCCTTTTACTCCACTGTTAAAGTTAGTGGGCTGTCAATGGAATACCTAATACCCATAAGACGGGCCTTTAGTTATTAGCATTCACTGGCCCATGTGTTCCACTCGAAAGAACGAAACGACGATTCAATGATATGTGTGGTTAACTCAATTTCTAGTGACGGTGAGGCTTATTAAAGCCGTTTTAATCAAAAATTACATATTGTAGTGTGTGGTCTTGGTATTCTATTATAGTGACAACTATTTGACAAGATCTTCCCATTTGCAATATTGTCCACCGGCTAATGCACGGTAGTAACGGTCTCTGCAATAGACAGGTCTTCCATCAGCAGCTTCAGCCGCGGCCGCTGCCAGATCATCGTCAGTCACAACATCTACTGGTAACCGAAGCAATTGTTCTTTTCTGCAAATTTGTATAGTGAAAAGAGGTGAGTTTGGTTTTTTAAAAAGGCCACTTAACCTCTGATCCATTTCCTTACCTTATATTGAACTTGTTGCTGGTTCTTGAAATGGAAACTTCTGGTTGGTTTTCTTTAGATCTTAGAGTGGTTTTAAAGAAATCCTCAACCGGTGTTGCGAATACGAATAGCACGAATGCTGAAACGAGTAAAGCTCCTGTTCCGATTAATGTTTGTTTGAGCATCTTGATCACAGGCTTCACCTGAAAATCACAAACTTTCCTGATTTTGTTTGTTTGTTTGCTTTTTGCAACATTGAATAAGAAACATTGTTTTGTTGTTACCTTGTAAGAACCTAACAACCTGTCGCGAGCCAACACCTGAAAACACAAATGCAATGTCACAATAATAAACCAGTTGCTTAGCTTTTTAATTCTGCTTGTCAATCAGGAGGCAAAGATGCATGTCTTATAGTTTCAATAATATAACATGCCTTCTGGAACCGGTGATAACTTGGCAGTGTTTCGATCCATCTACTAGTTTTTGCAATGTTTTAGAATAGATTTTGCTTTGCATAGTGAGGTATATTCACAACAAGCTCAGTTATGGGAAACTATCAAAATCAGAAATTTACATTAAAAACTACTACAAATGACTAGAACTATGTAAAAAAGTGATAACTTGGTAGTGATAAGATTGAGTTTCTACATATTTTTTGTCCTGTAAGTTAGCTAAACAAAAGAAGTTGAAGTTAACTAACCTCAGGTGGTTTCACCCACATTTGTCCATCATACCATCCACTCTCTTCATATGGTATAACTGCAGAAAGTAGTCTATCTCCAACATAGCTCCATCCCTAAAGATATACCAAAAGTCAAGAACAAATCAATCAAGCTCACAACAAGTGAGACCTCTTTGGAGAGAAGAAAGCTGGTCAAGTTTAATACCAGGTAAATCCTCAAGACAATCAATGAAACCAGGAATAACGTTCCTGTCCCTGCAGCTAGAGCAAATCTCAAAGGCTCCTGCAACATTTTTCAATAGAAAAATATATTAAAATCTCTACTAAAACACATCTTGTTGCACAGAGGCTCTGTTTCAAAAAAAGCTCACTCTGGAAGGATTAAAGCTAGCAGCTGCAATAGGAACACCAAGAACAGTGAAAGTAACCAACCAAAGACCACCGAGACGGATAAAGAACTCGCTTGGACCCAATTCTCCCCATGAATACAACATTCCTTCCTTTAAAGACGAATACTCATTCACCTACAAACCAAAACGTGTAATTTTACACACTCAAAAAATCTCATCATTACTTTAGAATCAGAAGAAGAAGAAGAAAAAAAAAGTGATTTACTTACGGGTCTTTGGTCTGAAGGAACTTCAATCTCTGAACTAGGATCCCAGCTTTGACCAGAGAAACTCATGCTTCCACCTCCATTATTACCTTTGTCTTCCACTGCTTTCACCGAAACACTAAGAAGAAGTTCCTGCTTCTTACCAACATCATCGACGATTCCGCCATATTTGATGATCGACGAAGAATCATAGTAACTCCCGAGCTTACTACTGTTACTACAAACCCGGTGGGGTTTCTTGGGAATCAGAGGGTAATTAACGATTAACCTGAGCATTGCTCGATCTGATTCCTGTTCCTGAGAGTATTGTTGAATGAAGATTAAAGGTCAGTGGAGCAGAGCACCTGATACACGGCAAACAACACAGAACCAGAAAAAATAATAATCAGTTTAGTTTCGGTTTCTTCTGTGACTTGTGGCGTCTCTCTCTCGCCACGTGGCACATGCTCCCTTGCACGCATCCTCTCGTGTTTCCACGAGCCTCTCTACGTGAATTATAATTGGGCCACTCAGGCCCAATTTAAATTAATCGGCTTTTAACCACATTTTGCAAATAAATATTTATTTTTCCTTTACCCCCATACGTTTGAATGTTTTTGACTAGCGCTTCTCGGACACGATCTTCTTCATCGCGTAGTGACTTGGCTAACTTCATTCAACAGTATGTCCGCCACGCTGCTTGTATAAAAGATACGCCCATGTTCTCCATTGCACTGAATCAAGTCTCGATTGAGCTGATCCAATCCGAAAACATAGCCAAAGAAGCTGATGGGAGAGACCGAACCTGAAAGTATCTTGGAGTTAGAACTGGACCTTGGACCAAGCAAGGTTCTATTATCATTATATTTCGACTTTATAACAACAAAGGTTCTATTAGTCCAATGGCGTAAAATATTATTTGAGAAAAACTTTAAAACTTAGCCAAGCGTTAATGTTAAATTTAATATATGTGAAAACGTGTTGAACTTATGACACCGCAAGACTTACAGACCAGAATGACAGAATGCTAAGTCCGGTTAGTTTTCAACGTATTTAAATTTAACACTTAGAGTTGTTGTTTTTTGTAAACATTTTGGTTAATTAAATATTTTATTTAAAAATTAAAACAATTTAGTTCAAAAATTATTTAAAAAAAAACTTTTAACTAAGTGTTAAAGTTAAAATACGTGAAAACATGTTGAACTTATGAGACCACAAGACTTACGGACCATAAGGACGGGATGCTTAGTCCGGTTAGAAATGAAACGGTATTACTTAAAAAACTATTTAAAAAAACCTTGAGATTTAGTTTTAAATAAAAAAAAAAATCAGAAGTGAAAAATAGAAATCTTATTTTTTAAAACTCAAAATTATGATAATTTATGATCAAAAAACAAAAAGGTAAGAAAGAAAAGATACAGAACTAATTTTATTTTATTTTTTAAATTGAACACTTAAACTAATTTTTAAAAAGTAAGATAAAAATAACATGGTTTTAGTTAAAAATTATTAATTATTTTCTTAAAGTTTAAATATGAAATTTGTTTTAAATTTTAGTGAAAATCATTATTATTTTTTTTTAAAATGAGTTTAAGTGTTAAATCTATATTACGTGAAAACATGCTAAAATTCGAACAGCTTACGGACCAACTAAGGACAATATGCTTAGGCGCGGTTAGTTTCCGCCGTTTTTGAAATTGAACACTTCAACTAATTTTTAAAAACTAATAGTGAAATTAACATGGTTTTAGTTAAAAATTAATAATTCTTTTCTTAAAGTTTAAGTGTTAAATTTGTTTTAAACTTTAGTGGAAATCATTATAATTTTTTAAAAATGAGTATAAGTGTTCAATCTATATTACGTGAAAAAATTCCGAACTTCGAACACCAAAGGACAAGATGCCCAAGCGGGGTTAGTTTTTGTCGTTTTTAAAATTGAACACTTAAACTAATTTCTAAAATGCCGTAAAAAAAAAAACCTAATTTCTAAAAAATAATACTAAAATTAACATGGTTTTAGTTAAAAATTATTAATTATTTTCTTAAGGTTTAACTGATAAATTTGTTTAAAATTTTAGTGAAAATCATTATAATTTTTTAAAAATTAGTTTAATTGTTAAATCTACATTACGTGAAAACATGCCGAACTTCGAAAACCAAAGCTTACGGACCAACTAAGGACAGGATACCTATGCGCGGTTAGTTTTCGACCTTTTAAAATTGAACGCTTAAACTAGTTTTTAAAAACTAATAGTGAAATTAACATGGTTTAAGTTTACATTTATTAATTATTTTCTTAAAGTTTAAGTGTTAAATTTTTTTAAAATTTTAGGAAAAATTATTATTATTTTTTAAAAATGAGTTTAAGTGTTAAATCTATATTATGTGAAAACATGCCGAACTTCGAACAGCAAAGCTTACGGACCAACTAAGGACAAGATGCCTAGGCGCGGTTAGTTTTCGACGTTTTAAAATTGAACACTTAACTAATTTTTAAAAGTAATAGTAAAAATTAACATGGTTTTAGTTATAAATTATTAATTATTTTCTTAAAGTTTAAGTGTTAAATTTGTTTTAAATTTTAGTGAATATCATTATTATTTTTAAAAATGAGTTTAAGTGTTAAATCTATATTACGTGAAAACATGCCGAACTTCGAACACCAAAGCTTACGGACCACTTAAGGGCAGGATGCCTAGGCGCGGTTAGATTTCGACGTTTTTAAAATTGAACACTTAAACTAATTTTTAAAAAGTAATAGTGAAATTAACATGGTTTTAAAATTTAAGTGTTAAGTTTGTTTTAAATTTTAGTGAAAATTATTATTATTTTTTTAAAATGAGTTTAAGTGTTAAATCTATATTGCGTGAAAACATTGCCGAACTTTGAACACCAAAGCTTACGGACCAATTAAGGATAAGATGCCTAGACGCGGTTAGTTTTCGACGGTTTTAAAATTGAACACTTCAACTAATTATTAAAAAGTAATAGTGAAATTAACATGGTTTTAGTTAAAAGTTATTAATTATTTTTCTTAAAGTTTAAGTGTTAAGTTTGTTTTAAATTTTAGTGAAAATCATTATTATTTTTTAAAAAGTAATAGTTTTAAATTTAAGTGTTAACTCTATATTACGTGAAAACATTGCCGAACTTCGAACACCAAAGCTTACGGACCAACTAAGGACAGGATGCCTAGGCGCGGTTAGTTTTCGACGTGTTTAAAATTTAACACTTAAACTAATTTCAATTTTTTTTAATGAAATTACATGATTTTATTCTTAAAGTTTATGTATTAAATTTGTTTTAAATTTTAGTGAAAATCATTATTATTTTTTAAAAATGAGTTTAAGTGTTAAATCTATATTACGTGAAAACATTGCCGAACTTCGAACACCAAAGCTTACGGACCAATTAAGGACAGGATGCCTAGGCGCGGTTAGTTTTCGACGTGTTTAAAATTTAACACTAAAACTCATTTAAAAAAAAAATTAATGAAATTTCATAGTTTTATTCTTAAAGTTTTATTTAGTTAAATGTTTTAGTGAAGGTTTTAAACTTAATTTTTAAAGAAAAAAAAATAAGAATGAAAAAACGTAATACCTTGTTGGATTTGGTAGCAAAGAAGGCTCATACAAAAAGGCCCATTCGAATTTGGAAAATCTGAGAAGCTTCTTTGTCTTTGATGATTGCTTTCTTTCTGACTTGCTTCATGGGCTTTTTGTTGGGCTGAAGATGACATTGCAATCCAAGACCTTCTTCTCCACCACCGTGTGACCTTCTCTCCACCACCGTGTCCGTCACCGAGAACGCAAAAGCTTCCAATGATCCTCCTCAACAAGTGCATTGAAGATCCGACGTCCTTGAAGTCAAACAAAACCTCCGCGTAGACTGTGAGAAGATATCGAGAGACGAAGAATCAGAGCATCATCTTCTTCATTCACGCCAAAGATTTTTCCAGAGAAAATCATGAAATTCGAAGAAATCAAAGATGAAATTGAAGCAGGAATCGATGAAGATAATGGTAAAAAACCAGAGCAATTGGCGCATATCTCTCACTCTATAACTCTCTCCCTCTCAATCTCTGTGTGTTTCTCTGTTTTTTTTGATGAAACTAAAACAACGATTACACATAGAGAGAAGAGAAGGCTCGAGACTCTCTATTTATAGACTTATGTGTTTGGGATCAAAGTTTCCTTTTTTTCACTGTTTCTTTTTTTTTAACACAACGGTCAAAAAGCAAAGTATCTAATCGTATCTTCTACTATACAACGGTCGTATATACTCTTTTCATGTTGTGTTTCCTTTTTTCAAAAAATCTTCAGTATTGTTTCCTTTTTTCACTTGGGTTCGAGAAAGTTTAGTAGAGCAAAAATAGATACGTCTTATATTAGCCAAGATTCGAGATCGAAAAAAAGATACTTGTGTTCAGTCAGGATTTCAATACTGAGATGGAATCAAGCAAGGCAAAAGCTTTAAGTAGATAAGATGATCTGATGCATAAAGATGTACAATTTGTTCTTGAAAGATACTCTATGAGAGTCTTTTAGTGATGTCCTGATATTTCTTTGCCTAATCCCTTCTTCTCAACCATCAAAAGATTCATGGTTGGGAAACTTGCAATAGCCTCTGGTTGTTTCAAACCTTACACTCACAAATTTTTCCTATTAAAGGAGTATACATGTTTTGAAACTGAAAGCTAAAGCCAACAACGAGCCTGGATTCGAAGATGGAAAGATCTCTTCGCTTCAAGCGGTTTTAGGACATATATGGCCTTCAAGGGTTAAAAACAGTGGCATGAGCAGAGAAGAAGACACACATTGTAGATTACCAATAGATATGAGACAAAGGCTAAACCCAAAGCTAAAGGAAGAGTGTTTTGGGAATGTGATTCAGACCGGGATAGCTACAGTTAACGTTGGGGAGCTGCTGGACCATGAAATTACAACCTGACCCCTACATCTACAAACCCATTTCTCTGAGGGAAGGTGGTGGTGATAGAATCTGCTATGTTGGGTTCAGAGGTTTCGTACAACGTTTTTGGGAGGGAAGATTGTTGCTTGCCGGGGATGGTCTAGTACAACGTTCTTAATGGTGGTGTTTCGTGTTTGACGATTATATGTAAGTTATGCATAGAAGAAGCAAAGGGGACAAGAATTTTTGTGATTAAAAATGCAATGGAAGGATTGGCACGGGTTCTTCTTATACGAGATTGTGTCTACTTGGTGGGTTATATGCCTTCTGTGTTTACCTTTTTACACAAGTATGCTGCTTCGGTTTGTCAGAGACAGAGTAAGAAGACAAATGTAAATGATATGATTGCTTAAAGATAAGTTTTTGGGTTTGATGATTAAGTGATAAAACTTGGAACATTACTTCTCTATCCTTTAGCAGATGAGACATATTTTGTTTTTCTTTATCTACAGAGCAATATACAGTATTCCTTTTTTTGATATTATGTATGGGAAACATCCATTTCATTTAACCAGAAAACATGGCGGGAAAGCTCGAACATTTCGTGTACCAATACATACTTGAATAATAACATTTATGTATAAGAGGTTTCAGACATTTGAAGTCAGGACAAATTTGTTGGACAGAAGAAACATCATCTTGATATAAGAATACTTGAAGAAAAGATGAACAATACCATCATCATCACCAGAAAGTTCAAAGACAGATCTCTGTGTTCATTGACTTCTCATTCTGCTGGTTTCTGCTGCCCTAACTTGGGCGAAGTAAGCGTGTGCCTGTCATCAAATCAACAAAGTATATTGATTTACCTAATATCTGATTAGAAACAAAAACAAAGGCTTCTTATTTGTTTTCTAAAGCATACAACGTACCATGGCTTCTTTTGCAGTTAATCTATCTTGATGATCATACCGAAGTAGCTTGTCGAGGAAATCAATCGCCTACACGGTTTATGAAAAAACCCGTTAGAACCCAACTAAATCATTTTCTATACAAGGACACAAGAAAAGATATAAACCTCTGGTGAAACCAAATGCTGATTGTCTGCGTTGATGAATTTGGACCAAGGTTTCCTGCTATGCCTGTAGGTTGAGTTCCATTAAAACCAGAGAATGATACAAAACTATCCTTAGCTTCAGCTCATTACATGCAAATTAGAAGCTCAGAGATTACAACATAATGTTGAATATTCACGTACCGCCCAACAAGTGCTTCGAGTTGTGGGTCAAGTTCTAACTGGTACTTGTTCAGATAAGCATTCAATTCGTCAGTCCCAATCACCTGTGAATAAGAAGGAGAGTTCATGATAACAATGGAAACGGAGATCTGCAAAAATTCTAGATACTGAATTGTAATATACCTTGGCAATTTTCACTAGCTGATCCTGATTGTCATGGCCGTAGAAGAAAGGTTCCTTACGGAATATCTAATATGGTGAATGAGGAAAAATTAGGTAATAATTAGATCACCACAATTTCATTTCTCAGAAAAAAAAAGTAAAGTCTTCCAAATGTTATATCATGAACTCACCATCCCAGCAAACATACAACCAAGACTCCACATATCCAATGAATAGTCATAGTCTTGCAAGTCCACGAGAAGTTCAGGTCCCTTAAAGTATCTGATACACATTAGGAGAGATAAACATCAGAGTGAAGCTTGGCAACAGCGAAAAAATGAAATAAAGGGTATGAAGTAAAACCATACCTTGAAGCAACACGGACATTATACTCTTTTCCAGGGTGGTAAAACTCAGCAAGACCCCAATCTATAAGACGAAGCTTACGCAGCTCATGGTCAATCATAACATTGTGAGGCTTGACGTCTCTGTGCATTATTCCTTGTGAATGACAGAAGTCCAGTGCCTGCAACAAGTAGTCTTATAAAATGTGAGTATGAAGTCAAATGGAATACTTTTAATCCAACCAATATCAGATGTTTACCTTCAAAAGCTCATAGATATAGTAACGAATGTCGTAATCAGTCAACGTAGGATACAAAACTTTAAAGTCTGTGCTGTTAACATATTCAAAAATCAAGCTTGGAGTTTTCGAATGTTGATCTCTAACAACATCAAGCAGCTTGACAATATTTGGCCCACCGCAAAGGTTCTGAAGTATCTTAATCTCTCTTCTTATCTACGAAAAAAGGATCATAAAATTCAAGAAACAACCTCAATTATCCAAACTAATCAAACCCAAAACATTGAAAACCAATTCACCTTCTTTTTCTTAACAGGTTTGAGGATTTTGATTATACACTTGTCCTTGCTGTTCACATTTATACCCTCGAAAACTTCGCTATATTTTCCACGCCCTACCTTCCTTACTACCTCATAATCATCTTGCTCCCTGAGAGAGCAAAGAACAAGATCAACACTTTAACTAAAACATCACTGCTTTACACCATAACAGACGAACTATAAGCAAAACAAAAAATCAAAACTCATCAATAGAGATAAAAGTAAAGTTTCTTCTATATTAGCTGCATCAATTTCATCAGATTAGCTTCATCAAGAAGCAAGCTGAAATCAAATTCAATACAAACCCTAAAAAAATCGATTATATTTCTTTACCAACTACCAATTCAGCTAATTCTAGGGTTTAACAATCTTACCCCCATTGAACAATGAGTGACTCGTAATCCCAATAATCCTTAGGTCGAATCACGTTAACGTCGGTGTAAACACGAGCTTTCGACATCGCCCGCGTCTGGTTAGAATCAGAGATCTCGACGAGAGAATCTGGATCGATCGTAGTACTACCGGAAACGTCCGAGACAGCTTTCGCTGTGGGAGTGACGATAGATAAGCGTAGGATAGGAGAGTGCGCCAACGGCGCACGTAAGGTTAAGACGGCGCACAAGAGACGTCGAAGAGGAGATTCGAAGAAGAGCGTATCTATCATTCACTATCGAAGAGGAGATTATGATTTCTTTTTGTTTTCCTTTTTTTTTCGTTTGCGCCAACTAAATTTACCAAAAAGGCCTGACAAACCATTATGGGCTTTATGGCCCAATATAAATGAAATATGGATTGTATTTCGATCGGTGGGTCTTTAAATTATGGTGCTAATTCTCAAGAAAATCTCTGCAATAATGGGCAAGAAAAAGGTGGAAACTTTCTATTTGTGGTGTCCCCACGATTCAAGATTAAGAAGGGGCTGCGACAAAGCCATTTAAAGATTGATCAGACTCCTATCACTATCAATGGGTTTTCCGACAAATGTAACAGCTAATTGGTCGTAGTCTTACATACGCCCGAAGATTACGCTAATGGTTGTTTTAGGAGTTGAGGCATTTGATGGATGCAGAGACTCAATGTATAGTGTGGAGTCTACAATTGTTAACATCAGATTGCAAAATGCTATTGATCTTGAAGTGGTTGAATTGGTTAACGATAATGACTCTTGATTCCAATGTTGAGGACTCCAAGGAAGATTTTGTCGTCTTTACTCTCATTTAGCTGACCAAGCCATGAAAACAAACAACTAGAGGTAAATAACTCAGATTCATGTATCATTTTCTGTTTTTATTGTTCGCAACTATTTGAAAATTTTGAATTTTTCGTTGAGGACGTCTTATATTATTCAAGAGACACAATTAATTGCAAGATTGAGTTGAGTCTCAATCAAAATGTTGAGGCATATAGTGACTTCAATTATCAGAAAGAAAAAAAAGGAAGAATTTAAAGATGATAAGACTCTTTGTAGGGACAAAGATCATATCATTCATGTTCTGTCACAAAGCCAAGATTCTGCAGCTTACTTATACTTCTTCACTCTCTTTTCCTTTACCATTAAACCAATTTATAGCTAACATTATATTATATTTGTATGAGATATATACATATGTGGAGAGGAATCAATACTCTTTTATTTAAGTTGGAATTATTAGTTTTGGTCCAAAGATGTGTGTCTGATCAACTTGGACTCTTGTGAATTTTTAAACCAATCCATTACCACACACACTCCCTCCTTAGAGCTTAGACTGACTCTCTATCTTGTACTATCCATGAGAATTACATAACTACCCTGTTCTGTTTTGTTCATTGCTCTTGGTGGTAAGGGTAGTTTGTGGTTTTCTTTGTTTGGAGAATTTGAGTTCTATTTTTCTGTTTGGTCACAATTATTAGAGGAAGAAGCTCATTTGGTTGATCTTATTCTCCCTTTAGTACGTTACGGCACGTCTTCTTCATGAGAAGGACTTGAAATAGTGTTCCATGGTGAATTTCTTGAGTGAAAAGAAACTGCGAGCTAAGTGTTCGTAATATGTCAGCAAAGAAGAAAGATCTTTTGTCTTCAGCCATGAAGAGAACCAGTGAATGGTTCTTTATTCTCTTCATAAGATTATTTTGTTTCTCAATCTATTTTTCTTTCCAGTTCTGAAGTAGAAATCGTTTCTCTTTTGCTGTGATTAAACATAAAAATCCACTCTTTATTACATCGTTTCAGGATCTCTTCTCAAGAAGTTTCTAGTGATGTCACCGTTCATGTAGGAGAAGCTTCTTTTTCACTGCACAAGGTAGATTCTAGATCTATATTTAGCGATCAATCTCTATGATGTTAAACCAATGTGATGATCACATTCTTGCCGATTCGGTTTCCTTTCTCTCTGAATCTTGCAGTTTCCACTCTTGTCAAAATGTGGGTTTATCAAGAAACTTGTGTCGGAATCAAACAAAGATTCAGATTCCACCGTTATCAATATAACAGATATCCCAGGAGGCTCTGAAGCATTCGAGCTAGCGGCTAAGTTCTGCTACGGAATTAACTTTGATATGAGTACAGAGAACATTGCCATGCTGCGATGTGCAGCAGAGTATCTAGAGATGACAGAGGAACACTCTGTGGAAAATCTCGTTGTAAGAGCCGAATCTTACTTGGATGAAGTAGCTCTCAAGAGCTTATCGAGTTCGATCACTGTCTTGCACAAATCAGAGGAATTGTTGCCCATTGCTGAAAGAGTAAAACTTGTGAGCCGTTGCATCGATGCAATTGCTTATATGACTTGTCAGGAGAGCCAATTTTGCAGTCCTTCCTCCAGTAATAGTGGTAACAATGAGGTTGTGGTTCAGCAGCAGAGCAAGCAGCCTGTGGTTGATTGGTGGGCTGAAGACTTAACGGTCCTTAGGATTGATTTGTTTCAACGTGTCCTGATCGCGATGATGGCTAGAGGGTTTAAGCAGTATGGACTTGGTCCAGTGCTTATGCTCTATGCTCAGAAATCTCTTCGAGGGTTGGTGAGTTTCCTGCAAACACACATACCATTTTGGTTCGGTTGATGAGTCTCTTCTTTTGTTGAAGTTCTAGGGACAAAGAATGATCCATAAAAAGTTGTTTTCTTTCTTTTCTTTACAAAATGCAGGAAATTTTCGGGAAAGGTATGAAGAAGATTGAACCAAAACAAGAACACGAGAAAAGAGTGATTCTTGAAACAATCGTAAGCCTTCTTCCTCGAGAGAAAAATGCAATGTCGGTTAGCTTTCTCTCTATGCTTCTACGTGCAGCAATATTCCTTGAAACAACGGTTGCTTGTAGACTTGACTTGGAAAAGAGAATGGGATTACAATTAGGACAAGCCGTGCTCGACGATCTCTTGATTCCTTCTTATTCATTCACTGGAGATCACTCTTTGTTTGATACTGACACTGTTCAACGCATTCTCATGAATTATCTTGAGTTTGAAGTTGAAGGAGTCCGCTTAAGCAATAACGGTGTTGATCTTGCTGGTGATATGGAACGTGTTGGTAAACTGTTGGAGAATTATATGGCTGAAATTGCATCTGATAGAAATGTGAGCTTGCAGAAATTCATCAGTTTAGCTGAACTTATTCCTGAACAGTCTAGGGTTACTGAAGATGGGATGTATCGAGCCGTCGACATCTACCTTAAGGTAATATTAAGTTAGTAAAGATCTATATTCATTTGCACTCTATATTGATCAAATACTGAATCCGTTTTGAGGGATGACTACAAAATCTGGTAAATATTCGACTTTTACAGGAAGTGGTCCTGAAACTGATAGATACTTAGCATTTTCATAAAATTATGGCAACTAATTTCCTGAAACTGATCAAGACTTATCACTTGCAAAAAAATGATGGCAACCCACTTCCTGAAACAGATATGTCTTGTGTTTAAGGAAACTAGTTACCCTTTTTTTTTTTTTGTATAACCCAAAACTCAAGAGTTAAAACCTCACTTGAGATCTTGTGGTTAAGGAGATGATCAAGTTCCCATTATCTTAAGAGATTTTGAAAATTTAAGAGATATCGGGTGAACACTTGCAGGCGCATCCAAATATGAGTGATGTTGAGAGGAAGAAAGTATGCAGCTTAATGGATTGCCAAAAACTATCACGAGAAGCTTGCGCTCATGCAGCTCAGAACGATCGTCTTCCTGTTCAGACCATTGTTCAAGTCCTTTACTACGAGCAACAACGTCTACGAGGAGAAGTCACTAACGATTCAGATTCTCCAGCCCCACCACCACCTCCACCAGCAGCTGTTCTTCCTCCCAAACTCAGCTCCTACACCGACGAACTCTCCAAGCTGAAACGCGAAAACCAGGACTTGAAGCTCGAACTTCTCAAAATGAAAATGAAGCTTAAAGAGTTTGAGAAAGAGAGTGAGAAGAAATCGTCATCATCAACTATCAGCACCAATCCAAGTTCACCAATCTCAACTGCTTCCATGGGTAAGCCTCCATTACCAAGAAAATCATTCATAAACTCTGTTTCAAAGAAACTCGGAAAGCTAAACCCTTTTGGCATCACACCATACAACGGTAGAGGCAGAACGAAACCACCAAAAGATCGGAGACACTCTATTTCTTGAAAACCATATTTTACACACATATAAGTATGTTTAATTTTTGCTGGAACTTTTAAGTTCTGATTCAAGGATTTTTTTTTCTACTTATCAACATTTGATATTTTTGTGTGTTTATGATGTTTGTTTGTACATAAAGCTGGTAATATTTTTTCAAGAAATATTCTAAAATAGCTTGAAAGTAAGTTTTAGCTCCAAGAGTATCACAATCTTGAAAGAAAAATAAATTCCATACATATTATTATGTGAAGCTTTATGAAAAGAAAGTAGAACATAAAATATGGTATTTTTGCTAATAAATGTATAAAACTTTATCTGTGGAACTTATCACTTGTATGACTCATAAGTTATGAGTATAGATCATAGATTCAGAGAATTTGGGATTCTAAAGCTGATAATGATCAAACAAGATCGTGGGGTCATGTATGAAAAACTAATAGTAGTAACTTTTCATTTTCAATATTTTTGGAAATTAGAAAAAAGTATATATAAATCAGGATTAAAACAGGGGAAGTAGGTGATGCTTGAAGCCTAAAGGGAACATGCCAGCAGATAGTGCATGTTCTTGTCCCATAACTAATTCATCATTGGCCCCTTTTATAACTTCTCCTCTATTATTATTATTTCTTATTCATAATAATTCAATTTTGCTTACCCAAAAAAAAAAAATTCAAGTTCATTATCTTCTTCTTTTTTTGTGCATTTTATAGCTAAAGATCGAACCTTATATAGATATTTTGAGCTCTAGAATAATTATTAATGTTCATCTTCAGAAACAATAACACATTAATATTGATTTTATTTACAAGAACCCTAAAAAGAACTAGTAAAGAAGAAAATTACTGATAAGCATTAAATAAAAAGGAAAAAAATCACCTGATAAGAGGCATGATAAAACAATCTCATCAGAAAATAAAAATTAAACTACTAAATTGGAAAAAGAGATGCAAATCTATTTCAGAATACAGTTAAAATTAATATTATTTATTATCAAATAACATTCAAGGTCAATGCTTGAAGCCATGGCTGCTTCTGATGCTTCATCATTCTTTCTTGCCTCACTTGTTCTTCAAGATTGTTGTTATTGTTATTACTTGATCCTGTCGAAGACGAAGAGAAACTCCGGCGACCGGAATTTAAATTTCCGTCCATCATCTCCGGCAAAGAGTTCTTTTTCTTCTTCTTGTTCATCCTCATCAATTCATCACCACCGTAACACGACGGACCTAGAGTTAACTCGATCTCACTCTCATCCATAATCTCTATATTATTACCACCGGAGAAATTCGCCGGCCGGTCAATCTCATGGTCAACTCTTCTGATGAATGTTCCTAGACCTGAGTTTACATGATTATTCTTGGTAGTAAATTTGTTAATCTCCATGTTCTTCATCAATATCTTCTGAACTTGATATAATCTATGAAGTTCATATACCTGAAAATGCATTAATTAAAAACCATATATTAATTTTAACATGTAACATATATATGACGTGAAATGTGTAATATATGGATTCTAATTATTACCTGTTGCTTGAAAGTTTCTTCATGTTTAAGCATAGCCATTTTCATGCACTGCTTATCGTACGGATTAAGAAGCTTCTCCATGTTTGACGTTCCAAGAGATTAGGATTTTATTTCATCAAGATCTCAAGGAGATTTGATATGACGAACTTCGAACTTTGTTTTGTAATAACCTGTGAAATTTGAAAGTTGTTAGGGACAGGAAAAAAAAATAAAAAAATTGTCTGCTAGGATCGGTTTAGATTCTGCAATTTTTAGCCACTAATGCTAATAAATCTGAGCACACATGCACAAAAATATCTTCATATATCTATACATACAAAATTTCATAACAATATATATCGTACTTTGAAAACCAATTTGGTGGTTCATGTTCTTTCCCTTAGACGCATGTCAATCTTGTCTTTTCATTAATAAAGAGTCTTTTACATTCTTATGGACTTTTGTGGTTTTCACAGTAAGAATTGATGTCAAGTTTGGTGGGAATAATAATAGAGCTGTTCAGTCTAAAATGAACAAAACCCAATCTGAAAATTGAACTGAATTATATTTTGGTTCAAAAAATTTAGTATCCGAAAAAGCAAAAACTAATATATAATACAAGTTGATGAAGAAATAAAATCAAATTAAGAAGAGATAATAAGTAGTGGTGTTATCATTACTGACCTGGAACCAATTTGGTTTAGAAGCTGATTATACGATGGAAGAAGATGATGAAGGAAATTAAAGGAGTTTTTTTTAAGAAGGGAATAATGAGCTTGAGAAGGAGATGATTATGATGAGCTTAGAGAAGAGATATGGATTGGTGCGTCACATTGTTCGTAGTTATATATACTGCAGATAAATTATTTAAAAAGAAGTTATCTAATTTAATGATTATAAAAACAAGGTTTAAGTAATCATTTGTTTAAACATATTAATTAATCTCTCTCACACACATATCACAAGAACCAAAGTGATTGTTGCAAACTCATGCCCAAACAAAACAAGTGTGTCTTTAGCCAATAGCCTTCTTCTAAGAAATATGCCATATGCCTCCTCTTCAGACAGCTCCAGCAAAGCTTTACTTACATTAATCCATATAATAATATCTAAATAAGTCTACATGTAAGTATATATGTCTACATAATCGTGTACATGGATACATGCTTGACAGATGAGACAATACTAGATTCAATTTCAGATCCATCACATATTCACATAATTAAATTCATCCATAGAATAATAATATTCATGGCTTGAGGGGGTTTATGATTCATGGTTTTTATATTGGTGGTTGAAATTTTATATTTATATCATCATTATGAATACCGAAATTGTTTTGGAGTTTTTCGTTGAGCACTTGAGCTTTATTTTTTTGGTAAAATCTCCCGAATGTGTGTGTGTATATATTGTCAAATAAATGTGAATTTAGTGCTTGTTGGAGACTTTATATCTTATAAACTTTATAATAATAAATAATATATGATTGGGCTCTATAATAATTATGATTAAGATATAATATAGACCAACGGGGAACATCTTATATCTTGCTGAGCTTGAATCACATGCAACCCAGACTAACAAATCAACAAACCCAGTTGTCTTAATAAATGTATTATACAAAGAAGAAGTATGATTAGTAAAAATTTGTAGATATTCTAAAATAATTAGGAGAGACTTTTTAGAGAATAATTTGGTATTTAGGGAGAGAGAGCGAATCAGAATCTACGAATAGGTGGCATGTCGTGGGTCCTGCAAGTATGGGGGAGAAAGAGATCTTAGCCGTTGGATTTTGTTAAGGATGTCCTTTCGAACTGTTCAAAAGTCTTAAAAACTGACCCAACAGGATCTGATCTCCACCGTATCTACTATCTACAAAAACACACATAAAAGTGACCAAATAATTCTTCTATAAGTAATTATCACATTTATTTTTAGTATTGTTTATATGAAGAAGTTTTTCTGATTAAATGTTCCTGGACCAACTTTTTGTTCTACATTAGAATTTTATTATCTCGTTGAGTTTGCATGTTATGTCAAATTTAAATTAATAATACAAGACATGGCTTTAATTAGAGTTGGCCGTTTTGTGTTGATTTTATCGTCTATATAAAGTCAATTTCTTATGTAATGTGTAACGGGAACAATGTCAAATCCTTTACAACTCACTAATCATAATTATATGTTAAGGAATGATTTAGGAAATAAAACTATAGATAAAGTAGCAAAAATGTCAGAAGTCTAGTATTTATATATTTCTATTCATTAATCATTATGTTTATTTATACAAAACTTGAGCTACAAATTTTTTTTTCTTTTTTTTGCCTATCAAAATTTCAATGAAATTATTTCATGGTGTTAACATATATCCATAACAATAAAACAAGTTATAATCGTAATCTCTTAGATCTCTTCACAAAAAATATGTGGGAATTAGCTAACATGTTGAGTTGAAATTAGATTTAAACCTAGCCACTAACTCTCTATCTCTCATTTCATTTTGTCAACTCCATGTATCAAATTTATCGTTATTTACTAATGTATAACCATCTGTTATGTTAACTAGAAAAACATGTGACAACTAGCTACCAATTTTATCTCTATAATTACCCAAATAAACTAAAGAAAAAAACGTGCTTGGAAATGTGGATGTGAGAGAGAGAGAGAGGCACGCGTTGCCGGAGAGAGGAGCGGCAATGGCATAGAGCCGTGGGTCCGATCGACGCCCGCGTTTGTGGAGTGCTCATTCCTTCCTCGGAAATTGTGGACAACAATTATTTATACTTTTGGAATGGCCAAATAATAGAATAAAATGTGGATCAGACCCAACAAAATTAGATGTAAATGAACGATCGAGAGTTGTGAAGATCGAGTGTCTTCCGTAGGTTCTTGAAGCAAGCGAGACTCTGACTTCTGCAGTAATGTTTTGTCCCTCCTCCTCCGCTACGATCACGCGCTTTATAGTTTATACGATCCCTTTTGTTTTTTTTTACTTAGTCTCTTTCAATTTAAATTAACGATGAAAAAAAAAAAAAAAAACGATACCATATTTTTGCGAGTCTATGATGTTGTAGTCTATACGCATGGATATGTGTGTGTGTTCATACATGCGTTTCTTTGATTGCTTTGAAATTTCTTATTCGTTGAAATATATAAACACAAAAATCCATGCGAAATTGTATACATGCTAATCTGTATACATAGCGTTAACATTTATTAACATATAGTTTGATTTTGTTGTATACATTTATATATATTAAGAAATTTCATACTCAGGATTTTGTTGTATTGTGAAACTTCTATCTAAGTATTTCTTATCTAAGATTGTGGTATCCAAAATATAAATGATGAAACTTTTTAGTGGTTCTCTCTTACCGGATTATGAAGCTTAGGATTTCTGACTTTTAAGCAAATTGTCATCTTTAGAGGAGGATTTGTTATTCGTTGGTTGGTTGGAGAATCTTCGTTACATTCTTGTAAAGATTTTCTCACAGATAGGATGTCTTGTTGGTTTATTATGTGTCTATTTGTCGAGTTTAATTTGCTTAAGTTCATTTTTTGTGGCATGTATTTTCCTATTACTCTTATCTTTTGCCTCTTAGTATAGTACTTTTTTTTGGACAAATCCTCTTAGACCATCCATCTCTAATGGTCATTTTTGGGTAAATGTCTTTAAATTTTTTAATAATTAATTTTAATGTGATTTATTGTTGAGTGTCTTTAAAGATTGTGAAAGTGTCTCTAAGTAGATATTTTAGTCATTTTTCACACATTTTAAAGACACCCATCACCAAATCATATTAAATTTAATTATTAAAAAAATTAAAGACACTCATGAAAACATAACCAATGTAGATAGCTTTAGTATAGTACTTTGCTTTTTTTTATATAGGATATTAAATTTCGGAAAAATTTAATGTTTTCCGCCGGCATATGTTGTAATCCTCCAAATATCCACCATGGTAATTCTAATCTTAACCGGATGACAAAAAGAAAAAAAAAAGGAAATGGATAGGAGAATTTCGTTTTGAGACATGTTGAGAAAATCAAGGGTCACGGCCATCTGAATTTCTGAACCTCGGGTCCCCATTTCATAATCACGAGCTTGATTATGATTATTGATTGATTATTGAAAAGTAAGATAAGTTGAAAAAAAAAAAAAACAAGATGATTAAACAAGTGATTTTTTCAAGTTCACTAACACTAAGGGTAATTATGATGACCAATGGGTGACATCTCGATTTCCTAAAACGTCCTTATTTTTACTGAGTTTTTTTATAAACCAACTCTCTTTCACTTTTTTCTTATTCCCTCTTTTATTTATAAAATCAATTAAATATTAAGTTTTTCAATTGTTAAGGAAACTGATCGCCTATCAGGCATTTTTCACATCCCCTGTAAGCTCATCTGATCAAAACTTATGCAAGAAAAAAAAAAAAAAAAAAAAAACTCAAAACTTGACATCAAAATCAGTAAATGGACATGAATGAATTTTCTTATATCGATATAAAATTACAATACTTTTTGGTCACCCAGTCCTATATATTCAAAAAAAATTGTGTTGCTATTTTTGCTCTGCACAAAGGTCACGTTTGGGAGTATCTTCTCCCTTCTTAAATTCTCCAAGTGTCAAATGGCATGTTTCTTGTTGCTTGATGACCCTTTTAGATTGCCTGAGACTGAGATGACCCACCGATTATGTATTTCTTATTACGTTAACTTACCCTTTTGAGAGTACCTTCTATGTCCATGGGCCTGAATACACGGAACACGACAAAGCCCATAAAAGTCAAATTTCCCAAGTTGGCCCAAAACAGAAAGATACTACTACTAGAGTACTAGTACGTAGACATTCTACAAAGTCAACGATTAAATTTTCAAATTCTTTTACTAATTCAAATGCCAATTTACTTGGGGAAGCAACTCGTCGGCCATCACCAAGAACGTGGCTCCAAGTTACATATATGATTCGGCCGAATTTTGAATACTTCTTCAAAACATATATAATTTTTCTAAACCATATTATTGATAAAGTCTATTTCACCATTCCTATAAATATCATTCAATAGTTTCTTCATTTCTCACAACTCAGACAATCTCTCGCCTAAACACAAGAACTTCCAATTCCCGAAAAAATGGCGCGGTTTGGTCTGGTTCTAGTCGTGGCTCTTAGCATCACCATCTCTATGCTCCCGGACACAACCACTGCTCAGCTCAAAACAAATTTCTACGGGAAATCATGTCCAAATGTTGAAAAAATCGTGAAACAAGTCGTTAACCAGAAAATCAAACAGACCTTCGTCACCATCCCAGCTACTCTCCGTCTCTTCTTCCACGATTGCTTCGTCAATGTAACGCTCAAACTTTTGTTGGTTTTTTATGTTTGAAACCTATGATATGATGATTTAAATTTTTTTGTATGTAGGGATGTGATGCATCGGTCATGATTCAGTCAACGCCTAACAACAAAGCCGAGAAGGATCATCCAGACAATCTTTCTTTGGCCGGAGATGGATTTGACGTTGTGATCAAAGCCAAGAAAGCTATTGACGCTATCCCAAGTTGCAAAAACAAAGTCTCTTGTGCTGATATTCTTACTTTAGCCACCCGAGATGTTGTTGTCGCCGTAAGTTATAGATTTAAATTTTTTTCCAATCATAGAAAATGTTTTTGGGAAATTCTAGGTCAAAAACACAGAACTTTATAGTTGCTATCAATACAACAATGTTAAATTTAGTTTTTTTTTTTTTTTCTTGGATGTGTTTAGGCCGGAGGACCGTCTTACACGGTGGAGCTCGGAAGGTTTGATGGTTTGGTGTCGACTGCGGCTAGCGTTAACGGAAACTTGCCAGGACCAAATTTCAAAGTTACAGAACTTAACGCGCTTTTTGCGAAAAACAAACTTACCCAAGAGGACATGATCGCTCTTTCAGGTAATGATTAAACAAGCTTTTTGCGAAAAAAAACTCGATTTGTTTAGAAATAAAACCACTTATATATATCTCCAAAATGGATATAAATTATAATCTAAGCTATTAAAATTTTCCAAACAATGCAGCGGCTCACACACTTGGATTCGCTCATTGTGGCAAAGTGTTCAACAGAATCTACAACTTCAACCGCACACACTCCGTTGACCCAACTATAAACAAAGCCTACGCTAAAGAACTACAGTTGGCTTGCCCCAAGAAAGTTGACCCAAGAATCGCCATCAACATGGACCCAACCACTCCAAGAAAGTTCGACAACATTTACTTCAAGAATCTGCAACAAGGCAAGGGACTCTTCACTTCCGACCAAGTTCTCTTTACCGATGGTCGCTCAAGGCCCACCGTTAACGATTGGGCCAAGGACCCTGTTGCTTTCAACAAGGCTTTTGTAACCGCTATGACCAAACTCGGCCGCGTTGGTGTTAAGACTAGACGCAACGGTAACATCCGTCGTGACTGTGGCGCCTTTAACTGATTTTCCTTTTTGGGTTTTGTTTTCGAGATTTGTTTCTTGACGTGTTATGAGTTTTTGTTGTTGTTTTCTGTTTGTTTCTGCTTCTTGTATTTTTGAAAACCATTAACAAATTTAAACCGTTGTTTTATTTCTTTTGGCTGTAATATTAATAATGATCTTATTTCTATTAAACTTGTTTAACAAATCCAACCTAAGCATACAAAATCAACACAAACCAAGACATATATACACAAAACCTAAAGATGTTCAAAACAAACTCTGTAAAGGAAGAATCTGATCTATCTATTTAAAGAGTTAGTAGCTTGTCTGAATCTGCAGGCGATCTTCTCAAGCTTTGCAGGCCAATCTCCCCCGAGTATCGACGGATTTAACTCCATAGCTACTTGAAAATCTACCAGAGAAGATGCTGGTGAAGCGTTACTTGAAGAACATACTTCTCTTTGGCGGCTACTAGACCTTGAAGCTGCTAATTCAAGACATGGTTTGATCAATCTCTTCAAGAAAACATCCAACCCTGCGTTTAACGTGTTGGCAAACCCAACCGAAACCTCTAATCCTTGCTCCATAAACCCCGAGTCATCTTCGAGTTTCTTCTTTAAAGAAACCGAATCAGGAAGCTCACCAGAGGAGCAACAACATGTGCCTATACGATGTTGTTTCTCTATAACATCTCTAAGATTAACACCAAAAGGAGCTTCAATAGGTTGACTTCTCCAACATCGAATCAATTGGTCAACTTCTTCACCATTTTCCATTAACCATTGTTGTCTACCACTAGAAGAAACAACCTCAGTGATTAGACTTTTACCTTTGCTAACATTACTATCTTTAAACCTCCGTTGAGTCCTTCCTTTACGAGGCGATTTAGGAAGGTCTTTGCACAAAGATTGGAAACTAAGACTTGTCTCAAAAACTCCATATAATTGCTTCTTCTTCTTCTCTGAATCTACTACACCATTCTTTATCAACGGAGGTGTCTTTGAAGAGAGACATACGTTCTTAAGAATCCCTCTTAGCAAAGCGTTGTGTAGACTTATATTCTCCCTCTTCACCGTCGCAATGATTAGCTTATCGAAATCAGATTTGCTGATTTTCAAACTCAAGAATTTCGATAAGAGATTAAGGTAGCTCTCAGTTTTGGCCCGACCAATCCTCTTCTCAATCTGAGATTTTAACACTGCTATGTCTGTTCTAACGGCATGATGCTGACTCGTTGGCATTTGGGTCCCTCGAATTTCCCTATAAAACAAAAAAAAAATACTGAATCTGCATTCTCGTATAAGTCAAATCACGAGTGAATAAGGTCAACGCAAGCTGCGATATACCAAAAAATGTCGAATTTAGATCCGAATTACAAAACCCAGATTGTAATTCGTCGGAATAAGTAATTTTTTCAACTTCATTCGATAATTAACAATTCATGTAATCCCCCGAACGAGAACTCACACATGAACACTGTGAACAGTAAACCTACCAATATATAAAAAATAAAATCCCAGTTTCGATTCCCGAGAGAAATCCAAACAACAACAACAGCAAAAGTTTAGAATTCTCAGTCATGAATAGTGAAACTTGAATTCTTTCCACAGATTACCAGATTCGGAAAATTCACAGAGAACTCGAAAAGTTAACTAACCTTTGTGAAGAAGACCAAAGAATCGAACAGTAATGAACTCGATTTTAATCGCGACTTGTAGTGGAAAAAAAAGAAGAAGAAGGATTTTGAGGAAATTTAGACGAATGTAGATCGCATTTTCTAATTTCTTTTTGTTTTTTTAAGAAGCTTCTGCTTTGAAAGAGTCAACGTTTAGTCAACGCGGCACGTGCAAAATTTCACACAGCTGGAGAGTTTGCTAACGGACCAATCACGTTACTTGGTTTGCTAAATAAAAGAGTTTGAAAGTCAGCACATTCAGACACAACGGGTCCGGTCAGGTTAAAATTCCCTACACTACTAATCCTTAATTAAGATAAGATAAGCATCATTATATAAGATCAGCAGCAACCCCATTAATTGGTGCCCAAGCCGATGCAAACACAACACTATGTCCCTTCCACGTCAGCACAAAACGTTCCACGTCATCATCGTCCTCAACATCTTCCTTCATTCCCCAACCGGTGGCGTGTTCCTCCAGCATTGTTTTAACCTCCGTCCCCGCCCTCTCGCCGAACCCAACTCCGGCAAACTTAGCTTCCCTCATCCGCTCGAACCACCGGCTCTTCAGCTCCAATCTCTCCACCCTCTCGGCACCTTCCTTGGCTACTATGTTATCTATCTTCCAACTTATATCTGCCTCGTACCACTGCCTATGCTCGCTGCCGCGTGTCAAAAACATGTCGGCGGTTTCGTAAGGAATCCACATGTAATTGTAGAGAGACCGTAACCTGAACATTTTAACACACATTTTACTCACATGTATCACTTTCATATGTTAGTCTCATTGAAATATTGCGTCATTTTCTTTTTGTAATGGGATCTTAAGGTCAAACATTCGTCTTTAGGTTTAAATTTTGAAATATAACCAAAAAAAGAAAGAAAAACCTGGAGATAAAGTTAGTCGAGGTGAAATCCGAGTCTTCGTCAATTAGGGTTACGATCGTTGGGTTTAGATCTCGAAGTTCTTTCAATAAAACTGATCGGAGAGGATTCGAAGTTAAGGTTTCGTCGGGGATGTAATGAAGCATCATGTGGCAGTTAACGACGAGAGCTTCATTGAAGACGAATGGGTCGATTCGTAGTTGTTCGATAAGGGAGGAGAGGCCGTCGGAGTAAGAAGAAGAGATGATTCTAAACTCCATTGCTATGTTACGTGTTGTCGCGAAGTTTACTAGCTTTGAACCCAGCTCTTCGTAGGAGATTCCGAGCAACGGTGGCGGATGAGATTCGGCGTCGGAAGCAATGACAGTGAGTTTGAGAAGCGGAGGGGGTTGTTTGTGGAGTTTGTTTGCCATGGAGTCTATAAGAGTAGGGATTTGCATGCAGTGAGTCAAACTTAAGTCAACGATGTGAACAGAGGAATAACCTTCGACGGCGTCAAGGATTGCGGCGTTCGCGGCTATGAATCCGAAACGGTGCCACGGCGTTAAGTCGACAAACTCAGCGAGCTCTATGACGGAGAACCGGTGTAGCATTTTCTGGGAGACGGAAGCGGTAGCAGCCAGTGATAGAAACGCGAACGCAGGGCTTTTGGAGGCGGCGCGTGAGATTAACGCGCGGAGGAAGGAGGAAGCGAGTCTCTGAGTTGAGTCTCCGTCGGGTGAAGCGAGGTTGTTGAGCACCCAAATGATCTGTTGAGCCAACGTGGCGTCGTTTGATTCGATGGCCTTTGCGCAATGGAGGAGAAGCTGCTCCATGCAGTTGGCATCGCCGCATAGAGATTTGGAAGAAGAGAAACCAGGCCAAATGGGTCGGGTCGGGTTTATAATTTGGGTTGTGTTCATAATTGGACGTTGGAGATGGGAATGAGAAAAAACAGAGGAGGAAGAAGAAGAAGGCAGACAAGCAATGCGAATAATAATAAATGCAAATGAGAGCTTTTGAAGAAAACAAAGAAAGAGGATGAGAGAGTGTTGAAGGCAAGAAGGAAGAAAGAGACGAGACATATTGACTAGTACCTTATCAATATGAAACGCACCGTTCTAATACTCAAAACGAGACAAAACCGTAGATGTATAGGTACAGCTTTTTTGCTGGTCATGTGTGCTTTCATTTTCGTTTCTCTGGGTCTTAATTTATGTAGGTGTTGATATGTCTGAAATAGCTAAAATTTAGGTTATAGTAGTCTTCTGCATTTATGCTGGTATATATCTCTATATATGGACAAAATATTTAAAGTTTAAACCATTCGTAAAAGTTTGTACATTTTTCTTACCTGGTCTTTCCCTCCAAGTTCTCGTAACGTTCCATATATAGATATTTGTTACTTCCTATCAGTTTAAGGGTGCAAATGGTTGCCTAAAATTAAATGGTTGAAAGAGTTGAATGAGCATTCATCTAATTTTTTACCATTTGAGATGAATAAGTTGAAAAAATGGTTCAACCCATTCAACTCAAAAAAATGGAAAAATGAACTAATTATAAAGAAAATTTGTTCAACTTGTTCATCTCCTATTTCGCAGAGGAATGAGTTGAATACTATTCAATCTTTTTTTTCTTTAACTCAATTTTTCTAATTTTTCATCCATATGCAACCATTTGCACCCTAAATAATTAATGGAGTAAAACAACTTTTGCTTATAAACCGTCTAAACTATTTTGGCCAAAAAAAAAAAAAAACAGTCTAAAACTATTTTTCTTTTTTAAAACATGTGGCAAACTCCCTGCAAGGCTGCAACACTGTTTTGTCGTGTAAACTTTATGGTCCACTAATTTAAATATCTTTTTTTTTTTTGTCAATCAGACACCATATATTAATTCACGGAATAAGACTTTATTCTAGAGAGAGCCAATCAGGGACCGTCGAACTTACATGGGAAAAACAGAACCCGCGATTTCTTGCACATTTCGCAAGATAATCGGCGGAGGTATTACCACTACGGGAGATATGCTTAAGACTGAAAGTAGTAAAACGATCCCTATAATATGCAAAGTCTTTCAATTCTGTAGAAAACGTAGGCCACTCTTCAGGAGCACCAGTCATAGCCAATAGGTCAGAACAATCCGTCTGAATGAGGATGCTCGTCAATGGGATTGCCACTAAGCACTTCATCGTCCATAAAAGAGTATCCAGTTCCGCATGAAGGGGAGAAAGACTTCTACGCAAGCCTTTTAATCCCAAGTGTAGAAGTCGTCCTCCTTGATAAACAAGCCACCCGTGTCCACTCCTAGTCTCCGTCCCGAGCCAAGATCCATCAATATAGCAAACCGGGCAATCCTCTGGAGATGGCGGCTCATGCGTACTAGTTACCAGCCCGGCCTGGGGGTCTTCTCTCTGATTTGCTCGCCTCCACGCGCCTTCCTCCTGAGTTGCAAGATCTAGCGTTTCCTGAAGTGGGACGCTTAAATTCTCAAAAATCTTTCGATTGCGCGCCTTCCAAATATACCACATAATCCATGGGAATACTCTTAGGCTCTCTTCATCCGCCCCCACCTCTTTACCCCGCCAATACAGATAATCTAAGTTATTGTAGAGTGACGCCGAGGGAAACAGCGTTGGGGAAGATGGAATGTTGGAGAGAGCCCAGACTTGTCTAGCAGGAGGACATTCAAAGATCAGGTGGTTGATTGATTCTTCTTCTGCACCACATCTTGAACATCCTTTATCTCTACCGATATGGCGATAAAATAGTCGTTGGCTCGAAGCCAAACAACCAGAGACACATTGCCACACGAAATGCTTTAATTTTTGCGTAGTTTTTAATTTCCAAGCTTGCGCCTTTAGTGTCGTAACACTAGGTCCCTGAGAAGGGTGGTCGCAAACAGGGCGAGAAATGCTTCTCGCGACCTCGTAACCAGTTTTGACGGTGTAATTACCCGACTTCGTCATTGTCCAACAATATCCATCACTCGAGACAATACGACTCGGTTTGATCCCTAATATAAGGGTAATTTCCTCTGGGGGAAAAAGTTCCCGGAGACGATCCATCTTCCACTGTTTAGACCCAAAATCAATTAAGGTATTAACGTAAGCCAAGGGGTCTCTCTCCATCGATAATCCCCTAGGTGGGCGTGCCGGAGTTTCTGGTATCCAAGGGTCTGTCCAAATGCATGTACCGAAGCCCGAGCCAATGGTCTTACGGATTCCATATTTAAGAACGTCCTTGGCGGCCAGCATGCTTCTCCAACCATACGACGGACGATTGGAGACAGTGATCTCTAACGGGCTAGAGTACCGAAAGTATCGTCCTTTAAGAACCCTACTAAGGAGAGAATCTGGAAATCGTAGTAATCTCCATAATTGCTTCGCCAAGAGTGCGAGATTAAAATCTTCCAAGGACCTAAATCCAAGCCCTCCGTCTGATAATTGGGTACAAAGTTGGTCCCAAGCTATCCAGTGAATTCCACGGCTTTCTGCTTTATTACTCCACCAAAAATTGACAATTGCACTAGTAAGCTTAGAGCATATTGCTTTTGGCAGTAGGAAGCACGACATAACGTATGTCGGAAGAGCTTGTGCCTGTGATTTGATTAGGACTTCTTTTCCGCCTTTAGAGAGGAATTTAGACGACCACGAGTTTACTCTAGATTGTAGTCTATCTCTCACAAACGCAAAGACCTGAGCTTTGGATCCATGGATTTTTTCAGGGAGGCCTAAATAAGTTCCCATCCCGCCTTCACGTGAAATCCCAAGAATTGTTTTGATTTCCTGCCGGACCGGGGGTGGGACCTCGTTACCGAACATAATAGATGATTTATTCAGATTAACCTCTTGTCCAGATGCCCCGCCATATGAGCGGATGATGTCAATAACTTCTCTACTCTGGTCCACATTGGCCTGGCAGAAAAATAGGCTATCATCAGCAAATAGGAGATGTGAGACTCGAGGGCTCGCATGAGAAATCCGAAGCCCCTGAATTTTGCCTTCTCTTTCAGCCTTTCTGATCTGAGCGATAAGTGCTTCCGTACACAAGATAAAAAGGTACGGAGAAATTGGGTCTCCTTGACGAATCCCTCGGGTTGGTCTAATCCGGCCTTTTGGATCGCCATTAATCAAAATCCGATATGACACTGAGGTAATGCATTGCATTATCCAATCTATCCAACGAATGTTGAATCCCATCTTTTCCATCAAGGCTCGGAGGAACCCCCATTCCACCCTATCGTAGGCCTTACTCATATCCGTTTTTAGAGCCATAAACTTCTTTCGATTTGCCGGATTAGAACGAAGAGCATGGAAGTTTTCTTGCGCTATCAGGATATTATCAGTAATTAATCTACCTGCAACGAATGCAGATTGCGTCTCGGATATTAACTCCGGAAGGAATCTCTTTAGCCGAAGGCTTAAGATTTTTAAAATAACCTTATAGCTTACATTACATAAGCTAATAGGACGAAAACCTGACATTACACGCGGTCTTTCCCCTTTAGGGATAAGACATATACTGGTCTCATTCAGCTTCCCGTCAAAAATTCCGGAGCTAAAGAAATTCTTCACCATATTGGTGAGATCGCCTTTTATGACTTCCCAAAACCGTTGGAAAAAAAGAGCAGTCATCCCGTCTGGGCCTGGGGCCTTAGTCGGATTCAAGGTGAATAAGGCGCGCTTGACTTCTTCTTCGGTGACTTCTTTAACTAAGAACTCATTCATAGCTGGGGTAACCGATGGTGAGATGTCTCGGAGAGCGGATACTGGATCCATCGGGTTCGATGAAGTAAATAGGTTTTCAAAATAATCCACTGCGACTCTTTCGATACCATCTTCATTATCTATCCACGTCTCATTATCATCTAGAATGCCTAAAATCTTGTTCTTCGCCCTTCGTTGTTTCGTCATAGCGTGAAAATATTTTGTATTTTTATCACCCAGCGCTAGCCAATTTTGGCGACTCTTTTGGTACCAAAATATTTCTTCCTCGGTGTAGGCATCGCTCAATTGCTTTTTGAGCTCCCGAAGTTCATCCAAAGATGCATTGTCATCCGCGTAATTTTCTTCAATTTTGTCATGAAGTTCCTTGATGAGTACCTCAGAGTTGGTTCGTGTTGATTTCTTCCAGATGGAGATAACTCGTTTGCAGTTTTGGATTTTTTTCATTAAGGGTCGGTCAGCTCGACCACTCTCTCCATTCCATCCTTCCAATACTGCTTCGGTAAGGCCCGGTTTCCCAATCCATCTTTTATCAAACATGAATTTTCGCGAGGGCTTCCTCGGACTTGATTGTATAGATGCAAGGAGTGGTCTATGATCCGAACCCCACATCTTTAAGTACTCCACATTAGTGTGAGAAAAAATATTGTGCCATTCTTCATTGCCCATAGCTCTATCTAGTCGACATCGAATCTTACCATTTGTCCGTTGTCCAATCCATGAAAATTGATTTCCATGAAAGGGAAAATCAATAAGTCCACACGAATGGATCATAGCACGGAATGGTAGAAAGGAGGCTTCAGAACGTTTTTTTCCTCCTCTTTTTTCGTGGTTACCTGTTATCTCATTAAAGTCTCCAATAATAAACCAAGCTTCGGGTCTAGAGACACCGATACGCATTAGTCGTTCCCAAACATATTCTCTATTTGAGACAACAGGATCACCATAAATAAATGTCATAAAGACCCGGTTGCCATTAATAATAGTCTCGATATCGATTAACCGGTCATCTAACAATAAAAACTTAACCGGGAAATCGTTCGAATACATTAAAGCTAAACCACCACTTAAACCCTCCGGTTCCACAGTTTGGAGGTTATCAAAACCTAGATCTACTTGCACATCTTGCAGATACAATTTTGCATTCTTCGTTTCTGATAAAAATAAAAAACCTGGCGAGTACATCCTATTCAACTCTACCAGTCGGCGCCGAGTATCTTTTGCTCCCGCCCCTTGACAGTTCCAAGCTATAGTCCTCATGCTGGCGGGTCGGGGGAGATCCGGGGCTCCTCCTCACCGTTTTTAGGCTTCATGGCCTTAGTAGCTTTCTTCTTGTTGTCCTTATCCTTTTTATTCTTGGTTGAAACCGCCTCATTCTGAGGGATGTTTGTACCGGAACTTGGTGGAGTCGCTTCAATTGGGCTAGGCGCCGCTCTCTTCTTCGGCGAAGCTTTTCCTCCAAACAACTTTAATTTTCTTGAAGCCGCAATGCCGATTTTTGGGCTTGGGGGACCTGCTTTTTGGGCTCGGCCTTGCTTGCATCAGAGGTCCCACCAACTTCAATTGGGCCTGCCTCCTCACAACCTGGCCCATCAGTCCGATTGTTGCATCTTGTCTTCCTTTCCTTCATCGGAGATCTAGCACGCTTACTAGAAGGAGACTGGGAGGTCGCCGGAGTCGCCATCCGCCGGTGAGAGATGGGAGCAATTTGCTCAGAGACAGTCCTCTCAGAGCTACCACCGTCAAGTAACCCCTCCGATTCACCACCCAACAGATCCTCGCCAAGCAGATCGTCATTATCAAGCAGTCCATCGAGAATCATTTCCTGCTCTAGCTCCTGCATCAATCTGACATCCTCCTCTGTTATCTCTTCCTCATGACCCACCTCCTCCTCAGCGAGGTTCTCCCAGTCAGAGGGGATTGAACCGCCCTCTTGGGTGCACTGGATCTCTAAATTCTCCTCTTGAGCCCTGTCTTGATTGTCGTCCTCCGCCCAATCTGACGTCTCGTTGTACTCTTCCGCCCAATCCACCAAACCGTCATCCTCCTCAACCCATTCCTCGCCGTCATTGACAGCCTCCTTAGCAACATCCGCAATGGTCTCCGTCCCCGTTTCTGTAGCCGGGGTGAGAACTAGTGGAGCTTGTTGGGTCGGGTTTTCTTGTAGCAGAGGAGGAGGAACTTCTCGCATCTCGTTGACGCCGCCTTTCCCGGATCCAGATCCAAATTCGAAGTCAGCAGGGACTGGAGTTGCAGCTTCCGCAGCGTCATCATCGTCCTCAATCATTGGATCATCGTTAACCACAATCATTTTGCCTTTCCCTTTTTCAGTAGCCGCGATATTAGTACCACACCCCGCCGGGAAATCTCGATGAGCCATCGAATCTCTAACAGAACGGCTTCCCTGGTGCCGAGGAGGTCTCCGCGAGCTTCTCCACATCTCAAGACTTGGTTCGTCTCTTGAGGGTGATCTGATTCGAAGGGGAGATTCTCTTCGCCGCGAGGCTGACCTAAGACCATCTTGGTTCTTTCGGTGATCTTCACCTCTTCGGTGATCTTCCTCATTCCTCCTTCTCGAGCCCGAGGATGATTGAATCGAGGTCTCCCTGTGACGGGGATTGTTCTCATTACTTTTATCAGACTCCACCCCTATGCGATGCCACACCGGAGTCCGGTTTTCGTCGAGCCGAGGGACTTCCTTAGTTTGATAGAGGTTTCTTCTCACTTGTCGGGAAACAGGTGGATTGCTTCTTTGAGAGGGGTTGTTAGTTGCTCTGCTGGACCGTTCAGAGCCAGATCTGCGTCCCGATTCATCAGCAACGCCATTTCTTTCTTCTCTGCTTCTGTCCCTAACTCGAAGCTCTCTCTCTCTCGTCCCACCAGAGCCGCGATTCACGTCAAGCCTACGTCCCTCAAAAGCTAAGTGTCCACCTCTCTGTTCTTTGTTTAGCTTCTTTTGGTGGTCTGAGAGATGAGGACAGTCACGCTCTTCATGTGAAATCATGTGGCATGTGAAGCAGTATCGGAAGAGCTTCTCATAGGTGAGAGTTACCATCACTTCTTCTCCATTATCAGTGATGACCTTTTTTTTGAATTTCAGAGGCTTAGTGACGTTAACACCTACAAGGACTCTGGCATCATTGACATCCACTTCCTCGACACGCCCGATAGCTTCACCGATGCCTCGAAACGCCTCTTCCACCCAACACCTCAGGGGAAGGTCTCTAATCTTCACCCAGAATGAGACAAAACTCAGGAGATCTTCCTGGAAGTTCAATTCCCACCTCTCAAGTGAGAACGTCCATTTGTTGAAGTGACAAGGCCTCTTCTTCAGGATCTTCTGAAGCTCTTCCTCAGATTCGAAGTTGAAGTGGAAACGACCGTTCCCCAAGTCATATCCACGAGCCCTGCCTTCCACGTCCCATATGCCTGCACTTGGCATAAAAGCCAGAAAAGCCTCCATGCTGCGTCCATTGGTATGAAAGACACGGCCAACAACAGTTAGCCGGAACCTGTTCATGAGAGCTTCATTATCCAGCGTAGGAAGCTGAATCGGTTCATCCTCCTCAGATGAAGCAGAGTCTCTGGTAGCTTGGCCAGTCCTTTGAGAATTCTTCATGCTTGCAAGAACAGAGTGCACAAAAAAGCAATAGAGCAAAAGAGTAAAAGCCACAAGAGTTGATAGAACAACCGTTGAAAGAAGGTGAGAGAGAAGCAAAGCGCAGAAAAAGAGTATTTGTAAACGAAGAAGAGTTGGAAAGAGTGAAGGGGTTAACGAAGAACCCAGAGGATTTGTTTGGAAAGAAGGAACACCATCGCATTATACAAAGGACTCTTTGAAAATTGCTTGAATTGGAAAGAAAAAGTGGGTGAGATCTAAACAGATTTGAAATCATTTCTGTTTTTGGCTTCCTCGGGCTCCGGGTCAGGGAGAGAAAAAGAGAGAAGCATCTTTTTTTCTTCTTCTTCTTCTTCTATTCTCATGAACCCTTTTTTTTTTTAGACAACTTTGTTTTGTTTTTTTGGGTAGGAGGGCAGTGTTTCTCTAATTTAAATATCTTGAAACCAAAGATTTTCTAATTTGCTGTGGAAATGGTTACCACGCCCTGTGGCTATATATTGCTTGTATAAGACAAAATTATGAGGAAATATCCGACCAAAGATATATGATTAGGTGGGCACATCAAATCCAATGTTGGGGGAGGATTCCTTAGCCTTGAGATAACAGGGACTAGAGGACATCTATAGTAGGGTTTGGTGTCGTTTTATTAACCGATGTTGAATTAGAACCAGGACAAATACAACATTGTCGACCATAAGAGTTGATATGTCATCATATATGATCAGCTAAATTCGTTGGGTACTTTTGATTAGACAAGATATTTATTGTTAATCACTCTAATCCTTGTCGTATTCACGTGCTTGATTAGATCTTGAGTGGGCCACTCACATTTATAATAAGAACTCTATATGCCAGGACGGGTGTGAAAAGACAATTCGTTTCGTGCTCTGTGCGTTTTGGCAAGTACTATTCAGATCGGCCCCTTACCACAAGTAGATGAAGGCTTCATCATGAAGCAATGGTCTTGGCTCCAATTTCAAGGAGTAAACTAGAAAGAAATTCTATAGATACGTCATACGTTCATATTAGAAAATTAATGATTAAAATGAGTTCAAAGTTCAAACAAACATTTCGAGTTCAAAACAAAAAAAAGTTCAAACAAACATTTTTTTTTTAAGATATAATTTACAATATTTTTAACATGCTATTTTTTCTTTTTCGTGGGCACTTTGTAGATCAGTAAAAGAAAGACATTAAAATTTGTTAATACAAAAATTATTATATCGCTCGATTGTGTATTTTTTGGCTGCTGGGCTTGACAGGAATATTAATGGGCTCAAAAAATTCATTGGACAACAAAATTTTAATGCCATTAATGGGCCATAAGGAATTGGGCTCCAATGGACAATGGACAGCCAGTACAAAAAGAATTAACGTAAAACATAGGGTATGAACAATGAACGAAGTTACCACCGAAATAGATTCTTGTAGGCCTGGGCAAATAAACCGAACCGAATGTACCTACAGAAACCGCAGCAAAATAAACCGAACCGAACCTAACCGAAAATTTGAAAATAACCGAATGGATACTAAATTCTATAACCGAAATAACCGTAACCGAATCGGTACCAAACCGAAATATTTCGGGTAACCGAAATACCCGAAATACAATTATATTTTCAAAATAATTAGTTATTTATAGACCAAATAATCAAAAATACTTGAAAAATATATAAAAAATAGTAAAAATACTCGAAAATAACCGAAATATATCCAAAAATATCCGAAAATACTCAAAAATAACCGAAATATCTGAAAATATCCTAAGCAAAATAACCGAATGGATACTAAATTTTAAAACCGAAAGAATCGGAACCAAACCGAAACCGAACCGAAATTTCACAATATCCGAATGGATACTAAATTTTGAAACCGAAAGAACCGAAATTGAATAGACCTAACCGATAACCGAACGGTTAACCGAAAGTCCAGGCCTAGATTCTTAATGACGTGGGCCCATTTTTATATCCTTTGTTACATTAATATATAACTTAGAGTGTGAATTATTTTATAAAAGTTATTCATTGTACTTAGCTACATATACACGTAACGTACGTATATATTGAGTAATTTCAAGTTATATGTGTGTAAAGATTAGTCAAAGTTGTCAATTTCATTGTAGGTCCAAAGATGCCAAGTCTGGATATAAGTTCCGGCGATGCGGGAAACAGTCACGTGAAGATCACGTGTTCGAACACTGACCGGTCCTTATCTCGATCGCTCTCAAATCTCCGTTGGTCCCAAGTCCCCAGATTCTTTACGCCTCCCATCTTTTGATTTACCAAATTACCCCCGACATAATCGAACATTCTCTATCCTCTTGAATAATATGTGAAATTAATAGCGTTTTGGTCATGCAAGTGAATGACTATTCTTTTCTGTAATTTAGTACTCCCTCTATTTCATTTTATAGGATATTTTTGAGTTTTTAGTTTATTTTAAAATATAGTATATTTACAATTTTCTATGTAATTTTTAAATGACTTTAAATTCATTTAATATTTTATCATTATTTATATTATGGAATTTTTTATATCATTGGTTGAATTTTATTAATTAAATATTAAATAATAATTTTTAAAAGTAAAAATTATTTTTTTTTAAATATGTTATATGTGCTTTTAGCCAAAAAATCATTTATTTTGAAACAGAAGAAGTAAAAAACATGTATGTTTTTGTTTGATAATTACGTAACCTAAATTTAATTTTTTTTTCGTTTTTGTATTTGCCCAAATGTACAATAATTGGTATATACCGACAAAAAATCATTGAACAACACACTCTGAAGTCAATGGAATTATAAACCTTAAAAACGTATATTAATTACTTTAAATCAGATCCGACATGTCTGGAAGGAATCAATAAACAAAGGAGTAGATTAATTTATTTTCTCTTAATTAAAAAAAAAATAGCTGTAGTGGATGACGTATTAATGTAACCAAATACAAAGTGCGTGGATTAGGAGATGAAAAAGAGTTTAGGGGATACGACCAATAAAATTGTTGAAGGGGCAAATGTCTCTTGGACTCTCCCACGACGAAGGATCGTTTATTTGTAAAAAACCTTTATTAATTTTTGCCTGTTCATTATTGGCAAAAACACACACTAGTGACGTGGCTTTTGTCTTTAGAACCCATCTTACGTCATATCTTATCAAATCTCTCAACGATTAAATTACTTACAATTTATATAAACACGTTAAAACGATAAACCAAATCATGTATATCGCTCTTAGTTTTAAGTAAAGAATTAGTTTTCCATTCCGATAAATTGTAAAATCGGGTTGAGTTTCGTTCTCTCATAACAATTTTCTTTTTTAAAAAAATAGTCAGTCACTATGAATTATGATAAAGTTGATACTAACATTTTGATAGAAACATTTTAGAATATAATAGATCATTTCATTGATGCAAATGGATAAAGCTAAATAATATTAAGTCAGCAAGTGGGCTCAGAGACGTAAGGTGAAGGACAAAAGACTTAATGGGCCCTACGAGGGTCCAATTACAACTACGGCTTTTTACATCCAGCACGAGTCATCATCCTTCCTATCCGTTTCTTTAAACATTATTGACTTTAATTTCTATCAAAGTTTTTATATATCTAAAATTTCTTACTCTTGCGACAAGTCGTTGATGATATCATCTTTGGATATAAGTCAGGTAAAACTAGAAAGAAGAATAACTTTCAGTTTTTTTATTAATGTAAGTTTTTGATAAAAATATATGTTAGCATCATATCCACATGTATCACATAATGCATATTGTTTATAATAAATAAATTTTATCTTAAAGCATTAAACATTAAACATAAAGAAGACAATATCCCATGTAAAAAGGATTTTGTCAAAAGCAGACACGGTTGTTTTTAAAACTGTCTTCTTTCAAAAATTAGGTGGAACTAATTTTTAGTTAATTAGTATGAGTGGAACGGACGGAGCAGATTGAAAGATGGAAGATGACGTGGGACCATCGATCACGTTCCCAAGATCGGTGGAGATAAAATCCTCATATCAGGGAAGATAGAGAAGATAATTTATCAAGAAACCATATCATAAAATGCCAAAATATAATGCTACCAATTACAAAAAAAGAAAAGAGGAAATTAATGAAACAGGATGAACAAAGCCTAACGATTCCTCAAAAAATCTTGCTGAAAAAAAAAATGGTGTATTCATATTAATTGACCTCTAATTTTTATATATGAATTCTGGTAATCTTAAAATAATTAAATGTGAGTACTGAGTAGTGGAAGCTAGATAGAGCCTGTGATGGAAAAAAAAAAAAAACAAGTAAAATTAAAAATTAGAAAAGAAGTCAGAGGAAAGGAAGATAGCTGACGTGGACCACTGCCTTTTGCTTGCCATTGGATGGTTGGCAGAAGAATAATTGTAGGTCCCTTGTAATAATATCTTTATGATGTATAAAAAAACATTATCATAAAACGCCAAATTACCTCATAAGAACCGAGCTATTACTTATAATAACTTGCGTTATTTTCCGCCAACTTACATTTGTTATTTGCATAATGAATAAGATTTTCTATGAACAAAAATTATATATAAAAATATACCAAAAACCTCGCGGATGCAAATCTTGAAACTTAAAGAGTCATTGGGGTTTAAATCCTAATTTTGCCATTCTGTGATACAAACAAATTGGGAAACAAAAAGAACAAGTATTAAGATGCAACTTGCGTATTTACCGAACAATTAGTAAAAGAATCACAAACAAAAGAACCTCAGAAATAATACTTAACAAACAACACGTAATGAAAATCAAAAAAAAAAAAAAAAAAAAAAACACGTAATGAAAATCAAGAAAAGCAACGATATGATCATACGAGGGTACGTTATTGTTGAAAAATGGATTATTTAGTGAATAGTGATTGTTTTTAGCATACAATCTAAAGATAATTCGATTGATGTTTTCACATTGTGGCTATTTGATCAAATGGCCTCGTCCTATTAAATTGGAGAGTCATCATCGATCCAAAATCATGGGATTGATTATTAAAACAAAAATAGCCGTTTCCAAAGTTTTAAATATTATTGATAAAAAGAAGATATATGTGAAGAAAAAGGAGAGTGTGGTTTAGGGTATTCCATGGGTGAAAATTGGCTCTTTGCGTCGTCCAAAAGCCGCCTCTATAACAAAAGGGCTCTCTGTGTCATGTGTGCCTCCTCTCCTCTCCAACCATTTGGTCCAACCACATGCTTAGATATTATATATCCACTTTGTTGTTATTATTATTATTATGCACATATTCAAAATATATTATTTATGTACGGTCCAGCTATTTCAATAGTTTCGATCTTTAATTTTCCATACTTTTACTCTATTCAATGTGGTAGGACTTTGGAGTAGTCCATTATACTGGTTGGGAGTTTATGTAAAATTCTTTATATATTATAAGAAATCTTCTTTTAATTTTTTATTGAAGTTTCGAAAGGCTGAGTAAGTATCCAACGAAATGAAACATGGGATTTGCATATCCATCAACACATGTCAGCCAGTAAATATTTTACTACCAAAAACTGAAATATATTGGACGTGAAGAATCGATATATCCGTGTTTTTAGATGTGTAATTATTTCGAGTTTTTCTATACAAATCCAAACAAAACGTTCAACATAGCCGAATCAGCTTATTTTTTGAAGCCCGGTAACTCTTCCTCAGCAAGGCTTGTGTAGAATAGCGGAAAGTAATTAGAACACATTGTTACTGGATTATGAAGGAAAACTAAAGACAAATTAACATCATAGAAATTTTCACTCGATAAAGTTTTACATTGGTTAATGGGGGACTCTAAACCGAGAGAACAAAACGACGTAGTTGCTAATTCGCCGGTCCAATACTTTTTATCCACGGGAAAAAAGAGAAGAAAATGTGTAAAATTACATTTTAAACCCTAGACTAAGTCTGAGAAAAACCGACGCCGTTTTGCATTAAACAAAAAGGTTAAGCAACTTGCTCGTTTCTCCTCCTCCGTTCCCGTACACATCACCTTTGTCACAAAACGCCGTCGTCGTCACGGAGTCCTCTGAGTTCATCGACGGAGTTAATGATCGCCGCCGTGTAGAAGAAGGCGTTGTTGTTTTAACGGGAAAATTAGGGATCAGAGATAGATCAAGCTCGGAAGATGGTTGTTGGTCTGATGCTAATCGCTTACGTTTCGTCGGAGAAGAAGAATCCATGGTAGATCTAGATCTAGAGCTTGAAAATCGAGAATGATGATAGATGTTACGACCGGTTGAATCATTTTGCTGAAGATTCAACATTTCAGTGCAGATCTCAGATGCTTCTTCAGATGTAGGCGAAGGAAAACCAGCGAATCCGCCGCCAAGCTCCGGGATCGGTCTTAAAGAACCGCCTCGAAGAACCGTTTCAACAGCCGCTTGACAGATATTCCAATTTCCAGTCCATAACATTCCGATTGCTCCGTTTACTGGATTCACAGTTCTTCCACAAGCTTCGTAGAGCAAAGACTGAAACAAAGCTGCACCAAAAAAAATCGTAAAAAGATGAGAAAACGAACGACGAAATCCAAAACCCGGTTAACAGATATGGTTTAGTAGAGTGAAAATCAATTACCAGGACGTTGAGATTCCGGTACGGCGGAGATAAAAGACATGAGACCAGCACGCCCGAAAAATTTAGCGACGAAGACGGTGGCGTGACCTTGAGCATCGGCGGTTTCAATCCATTGAATACATGGCCGGAGGATACAATTCTCGCTGCAACCTTTCCGGAGAACACGGCAACCATTGCAGCTCATTTTTTATTTCAGATTTAAATTTAAGTTATGTCCTCTGGTGTTTTGTGTTATTTTAGTTTTAAGTTTTTTCTCTCCTGAATGTTGCTGATGTCTGGGAGAAGAAAGAAGAAGATTTGATTTTGCTTTGGGAGCAAGAAAGTGATCTTTGCACAGAAAAAAAGAGAGATAGAGAGAGATTAAATGTTTTATGAAGAAGATAGAGAAGACCACATATATATATACACATTATTACATTTGTATTAAAATCCAAATTGGAATATTTTTTATATTTTTAATAATAGGAATAATAAAAATAATTAAGAGACATATCGAAAAGGAAGCGTATTGGTGCGTGACGCTCGACGCCGTAGAAGAATCTTGCACAAATTTTAAACAATAATAATTAATTACTCAGTTTTTATTCCACAAGAAAATAACTTAAAATTTATACATTTTTTATTTTAATTTTGTATTGTGAAGTGACCTTAGAGAGACAGAGAGTGGTAAAAGATTCCAAGATGATGGGTGCGAGCGGCTCCGTGTTTCCGCGAGAAGTTGTGTGTTTCTCTCAACCGTTAATTTTACATTTTTACTTGTAAAATTATAATCTCGAAAAGAAAAATATGCGTCGACATTATCCGCAGCTAGTAATTGATGAGTTGATGACAACTGTGAAGTGAAATTGGAGCTTTTTATTTGTCCAAAAGATACATGTTTACGGGTCATTTTCTCAACGGATTCCTAATCCTTTAATCATCCTACTTTATTTAGTAGTAAGTATATCAGGGTAATTAAGGGTAGTAATCGATTGATTTTGCAAAAGGACATCAATAATTGGTTCCATATTTGGTGAAAAAATCTATCTAATAGGCTTTTTATCTTTTCCCATGGAATGGTAATCATAACACCCATCTTTAATATGAAATTCAAAAGGTGGTCACATGCAATGCAATACAAGAGAGATATAGAGTTAAATATGTGTTTTTGCCCTCCTAATTTCCACTAATTACCTAGCTTGATTTTATTTCATGGACTCTAGACAATCGTGTATATATGAGAGTTTGAATAAGAACATTACAAAATCTAAAAAGGACAAAACTATGGGATAAAATTAAAATAATTAAGGGGACTAACCTCTATCTAAGTCGACCCCTGAAAGGAAGAAAGAAGCCATTGACCCTATAACATCCTTAAGAGACCTACCTATAGTTTAATAATTAATTTTGCAATATATAAGTCTTCTTCTTTTTGTCACTCTCCACACAGCTAAAGCGAGTCTTTGCATGCAACGATGTCATGGGTGACGCAATCAACGTTTTCTTTTTCCCACACACACTAATCATAGATTCATAGTTGGGATAAAACCAATTCCATGAAAACGTCGTCGTTTTACTCGGGGATATCATCTATCTCTATCCACTATAGCCTTAGGCCCGTTACCCTGTAATCAGAGTCCTCTTTGCTTAATAAAGACCACTTTTTAATGGGCCGATAGTTTTTCTTTATTCGTAGGGGGCCGAATTATATGATCTTTGTAGGGGTTATGTTTAAATGGGCCGTTCATTGTCTAAAATCTATATATCAATGAACGAATCGTTTTCAGATTAAACTTTTTATTGGTTAAGCAAAAAAAAAGATATAAACTTTTTAATGGGCCGTTCATCATCATTATATCTCCTTACAAACAATTATATTATTATTATTCATGACGACCAAAACTAATTTCATCATGTAAAACACCATAAAAGAAAAATCAAATCTAAAATAACTCTAAGTTGAGACACATATACCTATCTACAATAGATCCATGCTAGATTTAATCTCAATTTTAATACAAAATCCTTTAAAGCAGAAAATTTTAAATCAACATTTTTTAAGTGAAAGTAAAACATACATACATTTACCTCCTAAATTTTCCACTTGTCCGTTTTTCTAAGTTAGATAAACTAATGAACCGTACTCAGATACATGCATTTAAGTGGATTTTATCCTACAAAAAATGCTTATATTGATGTATGGCTGTATACGTGTTTGGACCAAGTTATTTAATTTCGATATTATATAGTATTAGGCTGCTTGACCCCTAAAATAAGGAAGAAATAAGATAAAAATAAAAATATGTTTGAGAAGTCAGTGATGTCATAAAGTCCAATACATCAGCATGTCTTTAGCAAATGACATTACATACGTAGCGTGATGTACAATTTTGCCATTTTAACTTTTTATATAACAATAAAAGGAAATACCCTAGAAGTTTAGAACTAGTCATGCCCATTTGATTATGATTATCTCTAATTAGGCATTTCTTAATCAATTTTCATTTCTTTTATGTGGAAAACAAACAAGAATATAAAGAACTTAACTAAACTCGTGAATATTCCAAAGTAATGTTCCAGGCAGTCGCACGACACACATATTTTTTATATGACATTTCATTGTTTTCGGTAATATCTATTTTAAACTATATATAGAAAACAATATGCGTCCGTATTTTAATCAATTATGTAGCGTACCATTAAAAAAATGTAAAGATATCCATTATTTGTTTCTATATTCGATCATCTATCTTGTTCTCTAGTATATTTTTTTATCGACGTCAGAAAAGAAGAAGAAGAAGATAATCCATTTATAATCCAGCATCTTCGTATAATGTTATCTTTCTTTTGTTCATTTTGAATATATCATAAATCTCGACATATCAGTTTTTTTTTTTGATATATCAGTTTAAGTAAAGCAAAATTTAATAACATGCCTAGTAGTAGTACAAAGGGTTAGTTTCTTTGTGTCCCGGGTTCAATCTTTTTTTGAAACGTCAGAAAAACATTCTTTAAATTGGAATTGAATAAACGCTGGCTCTGGAGACCGAGAGATGAATCAAATGTTCGGAACTTTCACGGTTCAACAAAAAAAATTAATAATATAAAGAGCAATTTTAAGATAAATCAATAAATAAGTTATGTACTGTAGTATCAAATTTAGTTAAATATCTTACTGAAATATAATTTTCGTTAGATTGTGAAAACTGAGAGTTAAAAAACATAGTTAGTTTTCATACTACAAAGACACCATATATATTCTTATTTTTTAACAATGTTTATGTGCCACTAAAAGTAATATTACTGGAAACTATAATTTTTAGTTTTTAATAATAACAATTGATTGGTAGTAAGAACCTGAGAAGAGAGATTAGAGAAGAAACTAGAGAGATACGAATCCAATCCAAAGAATATGAAAAAGTGAAGAGAATATTGTGGAAAAAGCAAGCCGTCTGATCACGTTCCTTATATTATGATTACCGCAGAAAGATGATTATTCCACTGCTAAGCTAAAGATTGCGAAGCACCTTCACATTTATCTAAATAATGAATTTAAAATGTAAAAGCTAGAAAGGTTATCGTTTTTATTCTAACTGGGTCCACGTCGAGAGCAAATCGACGGCCTTAGTTTCAGGAGAAATTTGCAGGACCACCACTCTCCTTATGCCATGTTGCAGATTCTTCTTCCGCATTGTTCATCGGACCTATCTCTTTTTAGTTTTTATTAACAAAATCCTTAACGATTTAGTAACCATAGCTTTTATTTTGAAGAAATATGATTATAATATATCCATATGGTTCTTAAAAATTCATTTCTTCTACCGTCATGGTAATGTGTGATTTAGTATATGTACTCAGCTCAAAAATGATAAAAGAAAATACAAACGCATTCATAAGCATGTGGACATCTTATTTAGTTATTTTGTGTGTGTATGCATATATACCCAATTATTAATACATCATAACTATAAAGTGGTCAAATATAAATGGTCATGTTTCCATATATGTTAATACTTAATTAGAAACTAGTTGAAGTGTCATATGTTCGTTGACTCTCTATTCTTCTATGTCGATGGATACAATTAGCATCATCGTTTACACGCAAGTTTTTCCGGAATATGAATTTGTCAAATTGATAACTTTTGTTGTTTATTTAAGAGTATATAAATTTACTTTCTGGTTAACTCAGATTTAGTAATTTCATATTCTAGTTTAGTTTATTGGTTAGGGTTGTACTTAAGGAACTTTATCTTTTACATTTACACTAAGTGCACAAAACTAGCTATACTCATATTTTTCTCTGGTGCTGTTTCAAGTCAAGAATTTGAATTGTTTTGGTCATGATCATGAAACACATGTGTTGCGTAAAAGACCACAAACCATTGTGGTGTGATATGTGAAAATAGAGTATGATTGTGAATAAAGATAAGAAATACTTCGAAAGAGAAAGGGATCGATACCGTGGTGATGACAGTGATGATAATGTGTAATCATTATGACATCAATTACAAAATATATATGATATACCTGCAATACTTCTCATTGAGCTCTACAATCTACATTTTTATAAATTCAGCAAATGATATAGGCATATAGCTGACTCTATATATATTATAGATAAACAAGATTTAAAGCAAATCAAAAGGGATCGTAGTTAATCCTAAACCCACCACGTTTCTCCGCCGCCATTTCAGCTTTTTCTGTGTGCTTCGATCGACTTTTTCTTACATATTTTTTTTATTTAGTGGTTCGTATTGTAAAAGATTTCTGTGTACTTAAATTCCCAATCGCGCCTTTCTGTCTGTGTTCTTCATTTGTAAAAGATTTCGATCGGATTAATCAATAATCCGTAGCATAATTGGTTGAGGGCAGTTGAAAAAATGGATAAAAAATTGAACTAAAAATGTTATGTAAATTTCTTATCAAAAAAAATGTCATGTCAATTATTCACGATAATGAATATACGATGCGAAGAAAAGTATGAATTGGTATATATATACACATGTATACATATATGTTTTTATTTTGTGTAATGTGTGTATATAATATAATATACTTAGTTTTATTTAAAGTTTGGGATGTAACGCAGTCGCAGTGCCAAGAACTATAAAATACGATAGAAGTTAGAATCGTGGGTTATATTAGTTTTTGTATCCGTTCATATTTTATATTTGAGCCGTGATATTCCCGGAAAATATAGCTATACACGAATCCTAGCTAACCCGATCATCGATATAGAATATAACCAGATATGCGAATTAAATAACACAAGGAAATTAAGAAGAATCGACAGAGCTCCAAAGAAAGAGCACTAACCACAACATTTAATTTTTTTATAAATATATACAGAGAGAGATAGTGATGATTAAATAAAACGCTAATCATATAATCTAACTAGGGAGAACAAAGCAACATACTAACTATAAATAGACTAATGGCTAGACCCACTTTGTGAAAGAGAACGATTGCTATATTTGCAAGAAGGAAAAAAGCTTTTAGGTTTTGATTTCTTTGTTATCCGTAAGGTTTTATACTTATACTTAAGTTTAGCTAAAACTAAAAGACATGGGGAAAGGATTCAAAGTAGTTGTGGTGAGAGAGTATGATCCAAAGAGAGACTTGACGAGTGTGAAAGAGCTCGAGGAAAGTTGTGAAGTCGGATCTTTATTAGTGGATCTCATGGGTGACCCGCTTGCCCGGATCCGACAATCTCCTTCTTTCCACATGCTGGTACGTATGTGACAATTTATACGTTTATGTCTCAAATGATTTTGATGCGTTCTATTGCTAAGTTTTTGTGCAATGCATGTGACAGGTGGCAGAGATCGGTAACGAGATAGTTGGGATGATCAGAGGAACGATCAAGATGGTGACACGTGGTGGAAATGCATTACGTCAAGCAGGCGGCGTTTTGCCGGAAATAAGCACCACCAAACTTGCCTTCGTCTCCGGCCTTAGAGTCTCTCCGTTTTACAGGTTCGTGTTGTAGATAGTATTTTTCCAATATTAATCAACTATAACAACAACAAAAAATAAAGAATTAGTACAATATCACTTCTATTTTAAAAAAATGTATGATGGTTACAACATAAATTATACTATTTTGATGATACATAACGCCTAACGGAAAAAGGAAGTTTCTAACTAATCAAATTAAGAAATATTTTAGGAGGATGGGAATTGGACTGAAATTGGTGCAAAGACTCGAAGAGTGGTTTCTACGAAACGGCGCCGTTTATTCTTACGTGCAAACCGAAAACGACAACACAGCTTCGGTCAAACTCTTCACCGAGAAAAGTGGTTACTCCAAATTCCGTACACCAACTTTCCTGGTCAACCCGGTCTTCAACCACCGAGTCACCGTCTCTCGCCGAGTCAAAATCATCAAACTCACTCCCTACGACGCCGAGTCACTCTACCGCAGCCGATTCTCCTTCACCGAGTTTTTCCCTTCAGACATCAACTCAATCCTCACAAACAAACTCTCCCTCGGCACTTATTTGGCCGTGCCACGTGGCGAAGACCATGTTTCCGGTTCCTTACCCGACCAGACCGGGTCATGGGCCGTTATAAGTATCTGGAACAGTAAAGATGTGTATAGACTACAAGTCAAAGGAGCGTCGCGTCTTAAACGCACATTAGCAAAGATAACGCGCGTTTTCGACGGAGCGTTTCCGTTTTTGAAAATCCCGTCGTTTCCTAATCTTTTCAAGTCGTTCGCGATGCATTTCATGTACGGTATCGGCGGCGAAGGGCCACGAGCGGCGGAGATGGTGGAGGCGCTTTGCTCACACGCGCATAACTTAGCTAGAAAAAGCGGTTGCGCCGTCGTGGCTGCTGAGGTGGCGAGCTGTGAGCCGCTTAGTGTTGGGATTCCTCATTGGAAAGTGCTCTCGCCTGAGGATTTGTGGTGTTTGAAACGTCTCCGAGACGACGGTGACGATGACGGCGTAGATTGGACTAAGTCACCACCTGGATTGTCTATTTTCGTTGACCCTAGAGAAATATAGTAATGTAACAACCAAACACAAAAACAAAAATAGAAAACCTTATATTAAACCAGAGTGTTATACTAAATTACACTTTTTTAACTATATATGTAGTTTCATACTGAATAAATTGTAAATAATTTGGATTACAAGCACAAGCTAGCAAAACATATGTAACCAATTATGTTTGTACAGTGTGAACTTGAATTATATCGTTTGTATATATTAACGTATACCGGATTGTTGTTGTACGAGTAGATTGTTCTTAGATTTGTTATGTTTAGCATTAGCCACTTCACTGTTTTTTGGTCAACTTGTAATTTCCCTAATTTCTATGTATTTTTCATTTAAAAGCAGTTGTACAAAGCTAAGTAGTTGGTGATAATTGAATAAATCTCCATTTGTGGAATACGAGAATGTAAATCTTCCGGCTCTTAGCTTACTCTTAGGTTTTAATTTGATTTAAATTAAATGGGAAATGATGAATAATGTTAAGAGTTGTTTCTTAGTTAAAGAGACAAAACTCATGTTAAGAGGCGTCCACGTGGCAGTGTCTGACTGGTTGCTCGTAAATCTGGGCATTCGGTTAATCTTTCGGTTTCGGTTCGGTTGCGTTCGGTTTCGGTTAGTACATATATTATGATTATTAAAGTATTTGATTGTTTTGATTCTAAAATAATTAATATTTTGAATTTATAATTATAATTTTGGGTATTATTTTTAGATATCTTCTAGGTTTTTGGATATTTCGGTTAACCGTTTGATAATCGGTTCGCTTTGGTTCGGTTTCGATTAGTTTGGATATATTATTTTACTAACTATTCAGTTATTTTAAAAACTTCGATTTGGATACGGTTCGGTTCACCAAATCGGCGAGCACATAAGGACAAAATATTATAGAAATCAAGTTTAAAACTATTGTGCTTTATGTTATTTAAGTTATAAATTGTATTTCATGTATGTTTTAATTTTTTTAATTTGCAACAATTATTAAATTTTCTATAATTATAAATTTTATTTTTATATTAATATTTTTTTTCTAAGAACCACATGTTAAGATCCTACCATTAAAGACACATAAAATCTTAACCTAAAAATACAATCTCTTAACTATAACTTTTACAAATTTATTACTTAAATATTTCTAAGATCTATTATTAAGATCTCATTGATAATCATCCTCTTAAGGCCTTAGCAAAGGAAGTCAAAACCAAAGTCTTGTTTTTTTTTTTTTTTTTTTTTGATAATTCAGGTATCCGGGTCGAAGCCCGACTAGCACCAAGGCTTGATGCCGGTTTTCTTTCGGACCGTCTGAGCCAAACGCTTAGTGTGTTTTTTGGAGGCCCGATGAGCTAGATGAAAACCTCGGTGGCCAACGGGAATCGAACTGCGGGCACCATATTAGGATTACTCCTTCAAGTACCAGTAGCCCAATCCACGTTGGTTGGTTTTATTTTTTGTTTATATAGTTCATTCTTTTTCTAATAGAGGATTTGTTTTCTTTTTGGTCAACGAGGAAAAGGGCAATGCAATGAATCCCAAATAAATAGATAATCAAAGTAAATAGATTATTAAAATGGTCCAAACGTAACCTTTTGAAAGTATATAATAAATTTAGATGACGTAGAACAAAGAAGCTCATGGAAAATCAATCGACTTTTTTTTTTTTTTTCGTCAAGAAAATCAATCGACTTTGTTTATAGTTTTGATGGTCAATTCTGCCGGCTTAAACCTTTTATTTTTCAAAATATATTATTTTCTTGCAAATTGCTAGTATTATTATTATCACAAAGAAGAAGAACAGGTTCGATCAATAGATATGAAGTTTGCAAGTAATCTTCAAAAGATTTTCTTGACATTCTTGTTTACTTTTTAGTCAAAAAGAAAACTTAAAAAAGGTAACATCAGTAGAATTCTTGACAAAACTAAAAGGCAACATTAGAATTTGGATTTCTCAAAATTGTAACGGTTACATAACCAATGACTTTGGGTTGTAATAACCAAAACAAAAACCCAACTTTGATCTAAAGCAAAGTTAGCTTAAAGAAAAGCCCTAATTTAGAAAAGCCCAATTTGTCTAAAGTCAAGACGATGATCTTCTCCGGCGAGTCGACGGCGTCGATTTATCACCGACGGTAGTGACTGAGCCAGGACTTTCAGATGTATCCGAGCTACTAACATCTCCAACACCATCTTTATCTTTACCTGTCCAAAGCTTCGAGAAAATTCGAGACATTACAACTCCTTTAGCTTTACTCTTCTCAGAACTACTCGTCTTGTCTCTCGTCGTCTCCTCCGTGGCCGTGACTGAGTCACACTCTTCTTCCGTCGTTGTCCTCGAGCTCCCGTGAGAGCCACTCGGTGGAAGAGAAGGTTTCGTGGTGGGACAAGTCGCACGAACTTGCTCGAAGAAGAGGATCTGCACAACGACTCGTAATGGTAACCTCTCGTTTTGCACGGCGTGAGCACAAGCCTCCGGCGATAATTTCCGGCAATCCATTAATCGACATAGAGATTTCTTCTCGCTCTTTGTTATTCCTGGATGTTGCTGTAAAATCAAAGATCAAAACTTTAGTTTCCAATGACACAAATCTGATGCATTTGTGAGCGGACATTACCTTCAAGAACATGTCAATGGCACGATAAACACCATCGTGTGATGATCTTGGGAAATTCGAAACTTTTTCTGCTACTGTGATGAACTTTAAAGGAGACAAATTGGGTTCGATTCTGGAGATTTCAGCTAAGTATCCATCGATTAACTTGGCGACATTTCCTTTTGAACTGTCTGAAACAAACCCATTCCCTTCGTCTGAACAATCAAGCTCGTCCCTTCTCTGTGTCTGTGTAAGAAACTCATCTATTAAGGTTTCAACAATGTCAATGTCATAGACTGTTTCACCTCCCTCTGGAGCTCTGATCAAGAGATCAGCTACATTTGCTTCCTCTAGCTTCTCTCCGATTCTTCTACTTAACTCTTTCCTCTCTTCTTCTCCACATTCCAAAGAAACAGAACATTTCAATAGCTTGATCAAGAATCCACAAGAAACACTCTGTTTCTCACTAGTCAACATCGAAACCAATGTCTCCAACAAAGATCTTTCTTCCATCACATCTTCATCATCATTATCATCGTTTTGGATCATGAAACAAGGAATTCTCTTCGCTGCATATACCTCGAGAGCTTCTCCGATAACCTCAGGCAAAACCCCGCCTTTTCGTCTGATAGTCGAAATCACTCTTTTGAATAAATCAATACTAAGCTCGGCGAGATCCTCGATCCACCAGTCTCTTGGTACACCATTGTTGTTAATCTCAGGCGGAATAAGCTTTCTTCGGTTATACGTATAAGACCAATCTACTCTTGCTGGATCAATAGCAGCTTTCAAAGCGATTGACTCCAGACACCGTACATCGATTTTCACATCTTCGGACCATGGATAAAATGATCTTGTCGTCTGGAGAACTATGATGGAGTCTTTCCAGCTTCTTAAAACACTCGAGTTCAAGAAAACCTCGATCTTGTAAACAAGATTCCCGCTTTCAATCGATTCATACATCTCGAGATACTCAGCAGCGCAACGCACAGCTACAACATTGTATGCGTTGAGAGTCACAGTCATTCCGTAACAGAATTTCGCGCATATCTCAAACGCTGGAGGCCCTCCCGGGATATCGGGAATGCGGATTTCATCATCAGATTGTTCATCGGTCGTGGTTGTGGCGATCAACTTCTGAAGACGAGCACTCTTGGACAGAAGAGGGAACTGTTTTATACCCAAAAACATCACTAGATTAGTAGCTAAGACCAAAATTGTTAGTTCTTGATTTCTGAAAACTTATTAGTTCTTGAATATTACCTTATGAAGATAGAATTTCACGTCTCCAACATTTACAACTACATCAGTCGCTAACTCCGTTGCTACATATCTATAAACAGCCACAAAAAGTAAGAAGATTCTGAAGCAAAAAAACAATGATAATACTAAAATCTTGAAGACATTTTTACCTTATGCAATCTTCATCAGACTGAAACGAATCCGGTTTGGACCCAAGTTTCATAAACTTCATTTCTCACAAATAAACAAACCAGAAATAGATTTTTGTTCTGCTCTCTTCTTCTCTTAACTTGGAATCTCTGAAATAGTTTTTGTCACGACAAGAGCATTAGTGATTCAAAATCTGAGATCCTTATTGGATGCCAAAGGGATCAAGAGTAAAGTATAATCGAGCAGAGTATTGTTGAAGCATAAGCTGAGAAACATTTTATATATGTTAGACTTTTAGACTTAAACTAAAAGAGAAGAAACCTATTTTGCTTCTTCAGTACTGATAATAACCTTAAGAGAGATTAAAGGAAAACATGAAAGTGCAAAAACAAAAGAGAGATGCTCCACTTGCTCGACACGTTGCATTCTTTATTATCAAACAATTCTCTGTTTCTTTAATGTTCTGTTTCTTTAACGAATCTTTTCAGGTTCAGAAAGCATCAAAGGAAGAAGAAACAAAAACCCAGAACCCTAGAAAAAAGTGCGAATATCAATAAGAATAAAGCTGTTCTTGGTTTGTGTTGAGGAACAAAAGCATTAAAGAGAAGAAACAATGAAGTAATCAGTGGAGAGTTGCTAAAAAAAGATTCTTTCATGTTAATTAACGAGATAAAACAATTATCCAAAACTATAGACTAATCTAATTAGAAAAATAATAATCAGATCGACCCATTTATAGAAAATCGAACAAAATTTTGGTCTTTAGACACCAAAACATGTGGTTAATAGTTTCAAATCTACAAAACTAAGAACTTTAAATGTGCCGAATTCACAACTTACACACAAACTCTAAAAAGGTGATTTTTAGAGTTTTTATTTCGATTTTTGACCTCAAAGCAGCAAATTTCAGAGTAAATGAGTTGGAATTAACGAAAAATCATACCTTACCTTTGGTGGAAAAAAAAGAAACCTTCTTTAGGACCAAGTCGATGAAATGAAACAAAGACAGAGGCAAAAAGTGTGGGCTATATTGCTGCTGCTGTGTTGTAGTAGACAGAGAGAGGAACAGAGAACTCCTATCTAATCCAAGAGTAATCCGACAAAACACAAAACAGCAATCCAACAAAAAAACCAAAGAAAGAAAGAAAGAGAAAAAACAGAGAGAATCAAAAGAAGATGAGCTGTTGTTTCTTCGTCTTCCTTCTCCCTTTAGTGCAAATCTGAAACTCTTCAGAATGTTCTGTCCCCTTTACCTCTCTCCTCTCTCTCTCTCTCCTCCCAATACCCCACTCTCTGAATCAGCACCACCGCCTCCACCACTCAACTTATATAACTTTATTAAATTATTAAGATCAAAGATAATAAAAAGAAAAGCTGTTGTTTGATAATAACCCAGGATTTGTCTCACTGTTTTCAATCGAATTCAGTGTGATGTGTTTTTTGCTTTTCTCTTGTGGTTGTGGATATAAATTGGAAGCAATGGTTTATAGCTTATTAAAAAGAGAGTACATATTAGCAAGTAGCAAAAGATTGTATGCGTATACATAAATTCAGTCACGCTAATATCTGACAAGTTAAACTGTGGTTTCCACATTCTGACTCTTTTCTTTTGTAAAAAAAAATGAATATTATCGCAAGAGAAAATAAATAGTTTTAGTGATTTGAGTCAATATTTTGAGTCAAGTCAGTCTTTTCGGTATGTTTGATGTTCCATCCACAAGGATTTGTGCCAATAGTTTGGTTTGATGGGTTGACCATTAAAACCCTTTTTTTTCTTTCTTTCTTGGAAGCGTTTACGGAAACAATTAATGAATTAATAATGAAAAATTTTCTTTTATCAGAAAAAGTAATGATTTTTTTATATTAGTTGTTGGTATTTTTATCAAGAGAATTTGCTATATCTTTTTTTTTTCTTCTTTGAAAAGTACTGTTATTTGCAATGTTTTTTTCTGCTACAAATTTATCGCGATGGAAGAATACAGTAAATGTTTGTACCTACCAAACAAAAAAAAAAACTATTTAAGTTCTTTTATTATGATTTATATATATTTTGGATAAATGATAGACCGATCAAACACAAGTGAACCCTTCTTTTGCCCTAGTGGACGAAAGGGGACCGCACGCAACATTCTTTTTCTTTTTTTTGTTAATAATTATGTATGTATTAGATTTTAACCCGCAGTACACCGCGGGGCTATATTTTCTTAAAAAAATCAAAATGTAATTTGTTTGATAGATTATTTTGATTGTTAATTTTAGGATTTCACCCGTGGTATACTATCTTTTATAAATATCAACCCAAACCCGTCCCATCATATTACCCGTCTCGTGAAATTAAACATCATTTAGTTATTTTCTTTTTAATAATACTTTTATTTAAAAGCTATATAATTCAAGTCAATTTAAAAATTTCTTTTAAATGGTTCCCATAAGATATATATACATATATATTAAATTTGTATAGAGTTGAAAAATATTAATATTACAAACTTTTTATATAATTTAAATATTATAAATATTTTTAAAAATATGCAATATATATTTTTGTTATTGAATAAGAGGATATTATGTGTAAGAAATGTAGAAAATAAGAGTTTAATATTTTTATTATGGAGTCGCAAGAAAAATCTTTTATTTCTATACATGTTATTCTTTTATTAATAATAAAAGAAAACAAATCCTTTAAATTAGATATTAACTAAAATAAACGCACCATAATTACTTATTAAGTAACAACCAATAAATTTCACCAAAAAATAGGTAACAACCAATAAATTCTAAACGCAGTAATTAAAGAATGAGATATTAAAAAAAATATCAAATAAGATATAAGAATCTTAAAATAATTGAATATCTAAATAATTTAATTGTTAGTGTCGATTTTAATGTCTTCATTAATGTGGATTTTTTTTTTTACAGAGAAATATTTTCTAAAGATTATCACATTAATGACTCAGAAAATTAAGGAAGATATGAATTTATGATTCTCGAAATCGTGTTGGTAATATCTTTAATTAATATTTTTCAAATTTAAATAATTAATGTCAATGGCATTCATCCGTAAATACATTCCAACTCCAGGATTTATTTGCTAAAAGTCATCCAAAAATGTATATATAGATTAAATTATATCTACTTTGTAAAAATAACAAGGAAATTTGTTTATAATATATTTCTTCTGCCTTTTAATTCTTTCTATAGACCCCAAACACTGAAATCCAAAAGGATCCAATGTCAATTTAATAATACGTTTAACTATAAACTATTCATACTAAAATTTTAATATGACTTTTGGCCACGTCACCTTCGGACTCATCCGCATGAATGTGCAATTCTTACATTTTATAATAAGACATAAAAATATGAATTAAACAACTTAAAAATTCTTATAAGGAATCTGACGGCCATCACCCTAAATTGTAAGGCTACGTAATTTGATAAAAGCTGTTTAATGTGATTAAAGAAAAAGATGAAATGTCTAACCCAAATGTCTAACCCAATAAAGAAAAAGATTAAACTTGACAAAACAAAACTAACAAATTTTAAGAGAAGTTTTTAAATTGTAGAACTAATGAAATAAGGAATTAAACTGAAAAAGGAAAACATAATAATTAGATTAAAACAAAAGGAGAAGCATAAAAAATTGAGGGTCACATGATTATGGAGAAAGATAAGCTAAGGTATCTTTACTTAAGAGTTTGGTCGGTTAGGAGAAAGCTGATACTATATGATTACTTTCAACGGTTTTGGTCAATGGACTTTAAACATTGAACATTACTACATTTCACATGTGCTTTGCGGATTTCTTCAACGTCCTATCGAATTTATATCAAGTCAAGAGTTTCTTCTCAATTTGTTAATATTTGTCACTGATAACTCTAATGACTTCGATCGTGTTTTTCTGTTATATTGGTTTATATTTGCTTTCTAAAAGATTGATGTGATCCCAGAAAATGATAGCATGAATGATCATAATATCCAATTTTTTTGCACGAACAACTATTACTAACATAGTCTAGCTAGCTAATAGGCATGAGTTGCTTAGTAATCAAATTAGTATTTGATACTTTCGTGGTAAAAAATATCGTTTAGTTTCTTATATATTATCGGTCCTGTATAATGACGTGAATTAAATTAGTAAAAACAAGATTAAATTGATATCGGAAGGGGCACATGGGAGAAGCAGATTCTCGTAGACAAACAAAATCGAATGCATGCATATATGCTGATTCACCTCAGTGTGTGGGTAACATGTTCGAATCATTACAGTCAAACTTCTTGTAGTTTTCAATTTTAATCCCTCTACAACAAGTTTACCTTATTTTATTTCTCGTTTATCATTAAAATATATAGTAAAACCTCCATAAATTTATACTCTATAAATTAATAACCTCTCTAAATTAATAACTTTTTTCAGTACCGAATTGGGACTAATGTAAAATATGATATAAATCGATAAATTAATAAGATAATAATTTTTTTGAAAATCTCATATAAACATATAGTCTCATATATATCATAAGTTAATAATTGTATTAACTTATCAATATATATATATATAAATTTATATATGTTATATATGAATTACTATTATATATATTTAAATTATTTTCTATAAAAAATTTGATGAAATATGACTCTATTATTCAAAAAAAGTTTGTGATGCTTTTTAAACTTAATAATTGTTTCGTAATTAGTGTTTAAAAGATATTGTTTATAAAGAAAATATTTATTTTTAGATGAGTTTTTTTAAAAAAAATTATAAAATTAGTAAAAACATTATTAATTTATAGTGGTTTTACTGTAAATTAACTATCGAAACATGCATTTCTGCTTTGCACTATTGGGCCATTAAAGAAAAAAACAGACTAACTAAATACATGGGCTTCTTAAGTTGGCTGAGTTCTCTCTCGTATCATCAAATGGGCCTATATTTGAATATTAAGATGGTATAGGGCCCAATTCGGGAAAACTTGATGTCGGTCCACTGCGTTTTAGACCCCCATCAAACCACTAGAACAAGGGTCTTCAACTTTAGTACAACGAGTCTACGACAACGATTTTAGATTTTGGATCGAAAACAAAAAGTTTAGATGGAAAGTCATTCATCTAACAAAAAATTCAAGTTGCACACTGGAAAATCATTTTGAACAAGTCAGAGTATTTTTAGTCGATCAAACGTATTATTAACTGAAAAATATGACAGACATGATATTGACTACTTATTTTTTGTAATAATTATATAGTTTTTTTTTTTTGTTAATTAATAATTATATAGTTTATGTGAAGGAACAGATCACTAGGAGCTGTGTGGAGTAACAGAATTCAAGTGGCTTTCCTTTGCTTGCGGAAGTAAATGAAGTATAGATTACGAAAAAAATATTTCTAAAAAATAATAATTCACGATTACAGAATGGTCCACTATATAATAACGTGTACGATCCAATAATCCATCTCTGCATTATTATTATTTTTATAAAAAAAAAATTTTAATATCCCAATTGTTTCCTCTAATCTATAAACAAATCCAACAACAAATTAACATTTCCTTTTTCAAAAAAAAATAATAATAATGCAAGTCCACTCCAATCATTTTCATTACAGACTCAGTCAAGCTCAAGCCGAAGCAACTGGAAAGAAACGACCGTTAAGCTTCACCGTCCACTAACCCTTCTTCTTAGCTCGGCAGTTGACTTTTCTCCCAAACTGAGTCAACGTTAAGAAATCGTCACTGAGACTTGATCAGCCGGTAAATTTAGGTCAAATCCACGGTGGCCACCAATAGCACTTTCTTCCGACGATCTCTCGTTATCCACATCGCTGACGTCACTACCAGCAACGACTTCTACGCTGTTGCTGCTACTTCCGTTACCGTTACCGTTACTGCCACCGTCATAGTGACACCGTTTGTGTCCACCTAAGGCTTGACCTGACGAAAACGACTTGAAACAGATCGAGCAAGTGTGAATCTTTCCATTTTGACTAACACCGTTACTAGTATTAACGGTAACGTTAATAACAACGGAACCGCTGTTACTGTGACTGTTATTTGATAGTTCTTGGTTACCGGAAGTGATACTGTTATTCGTCGGTTTCCGGTGACTCGTCTTGTGTCCACCTAAGGCTTGGTAAGACGAAAACGATTTTCCACAAACGGAACACTTGTAATCTCGGTGATCGGACGGTGAAGGACGTGACGGTAGAGGAGGAAGAGGAGGAGATTGTACGGCGGAGCCACGAGCAAGCATGAGGAGACAAAGAGCGAGATACTCTTCTTCAGAAGGAAGGTGATTCTTATTCGTTTCTTGATTCTGATGACCGTGATCAAAACGTTGACGTTTTGTTCGTTTTCTTTTAGCCCATTGCTCGAGATTCTCAGGCTCCATTTCTTCACGATACCGGAGAAGAGGACGATCGGTGGTGGTGGCTGTTGGAGAATTGAGAGTCTCAAGAGCCATATGGTTTTTAATTTTGAGATGTGATTTTGATGTATTTAAGAAGAAGAAAGAGTGAAGTGTGTGGTGTATTGTGAGCACGTCTTGTGTTTGTGTTTCTGAGAGTTAGTTTTGATTTATATATATATATATATATATATATATATATATATTTTTGTAAGAAATCTTTAGAATTGGGATTGAGAGTGGGAACGTGGGCTATGAGTGATCAAGTGGTGCTGCTCTTGCTTTCTTCAATCCATTAAATTCCTTTATTTTATATTGACATATAGATGTAATATGTTGTCATTAATTTTGGATTATTAATTAGGGTAACTATTTTACCAAGTCAATGCAGTGTTTTTAGTTAGAAAACTGCCAGACTTGTTCATAATATCTTCCAATTTTACGTTGAATTGAAAAAGATTACAATACTATACGTCACTAATCACTATATGTAGTTTATATACATTTTCGAGTTTATCCACTAAGCTACTTATGTCATATAACTGAATTTTTGTTATTGATCATTAGCTGCTAACTAACTATACTTTTTATTTTTTAGTTTGTCCTAATTAACCTTTTGTTTATTTCGTGCTTGTTCAATGGCTTATTTTATCCACTTGCATTTTCTTAAATTTCCCGATCAACTATGAATTACCCATTAGTTCCCACCAATTGATCGAGAACTCTTCGAAGGTTACTAGTTAAATAAATATCGAAAATTTGTATGACTTCCAAGTTGATTCTATATCACACTTTTCCCGGTAGGCACCCAAACTTTATATAATAATAATGCAACAAATTAAATAACGTTAATTAGGAATGTAAAAAACTAAAATTAGGAAGACAATTGTTCTTGAAATGGAGTGCCATATCTTCGGAGCTGTATTAAAATAAACAAAATAAAAGGAAGAAGAAGCTTTTGCCACTCTGGAATATAATCTTTTTCCCGATTTGTGATATGTGGTGGGATTGATTTATTGCTTATCTGGCATTCTCTCATTGGTTAAAGAAGGCTGGATTCTTCTGGTGGACCACGTGGCGTAATAAGAATGGTGAAACTTTTCGGTGGATAGTTAAAGTCGGTACGAGACTAAAGGGCTCAGGCTAACATGACGGTGACACTTCGTTGCACCACCGTCAACACCGTCACAAACACTATTAATGTTTGTTTACCTTCGAATTTGATTGGTTTGTTTTTTATTATAGAAATAAGAATAGCTCACTTGATTTTTTCTCAAAAGAATGTACATAGGTTTGTGTGTGTAAGACTTGCCACTAGTCAGTAGTCCACCAACCAAAACACAAGAGTTAAAAAAACAAAAACAGAAGAAACTAAATGAGATTAAAGTAATGTGTTAAATTAACAATTGGGGTTCGTTGACGGAGATAAAAAAACAAAGTGGAGTAAGTCTTTAAGTCTTCGAGTTTGTTGTTGTATTATGAAGTGGGTCGTCGTCTTTGCTCATAACAGTTTTGTCTACTTAGTCAATTCAACTGCCAAAAAACGCTTCAACGATTATCTTAAAAGCTGTCGTTATGCAACTTATGATTGGGAACTTTTCTACGCGGTTTAATGTAGAGTCATTTTATAGAAACAGTCCTTTGAACATTTCGCAACCTTTTGAATACGAGGAAAAAAAAAAAAAATCACTATCAGTAATCACTTGGGACCAAAAGCCCATCAACATAACAAACGAGCCAAGGTTTAACTAATGGTTATATAAAACGTTGATATAAACGTGTCAACAAAATCAGAGTGGCGCAGCGGAAGCGTGGTGGGCCCATAACCCACAGGTCCCAGGATCGAAACCTGGCTCTGATACGTGTTTTTGTTTATTTTTTTCCGTTTCCCCTACAATAAGGCCCATTCCGGTCTCGGTAAAACAAAGCCCATTAACAGTACCAAGTGGGCCAAAGAACGGATTAATTAAAAGTGAACCCTAAATGATAAACCATGATTTATAAAATTAACAAAACTATAGATCACTACTTAATTAATATCATCTATCTTCTTTGTTTCCGGGGTTTCTCAGAGTCCAGAACTCCAGATCTTCAATGGCTGACAAATCTCAACTCAGAACAAACCGGCAATGCTGATAACCTACAAAAACAAAATCAAAATCTCATGAATTTGTAATTATCTTTCTCTATTGAATCTTAAAGGTAAATCTGAGTTTTAAAAACTTACTTGGGTCAGTTGTGATAAGCATGGCGGTTCCACCGAAAGAGCAAGTACCTCCGTTACGTTTAGTCTTTTGCCAATAACTGTTGAAAGCATAAGATGCGTGAGCCATGACTGTGTCTGGATAGTAACATATCCCGTGAGGTTTAATCTCATCGCAATTGGCTCCTCCTTGTCCACACGCAAAGTCCAGAGATTGTTGCAATGTCTCCGCCGCTACACTCGGTTTCGCCACGCACCATAGCCCTTCCACGTCCTTCTTCTTGACAGGAGACGGTGACGGCGCCGGATGGTAAGGAAGGCACGGCGGAAGAGAGATCCCTTGATTTGATTCCGGTGGAAATTGGGGAGGAGAGGGCATCGGAGATTGTGAAGGTTCTGAGAAATAGGGTATAGTAGGTGGAGATGGAGATCCGATTGAGGAGTGAATTGGTGAGTTTTCTGGTGATGGAGATGGTAATGTTGGGAAAGAGATTGTGAATTTGCTGGAGAGATTGATTAAAGATCTCAGATTTCTTCTTGTCATCGTCGTTGTAGATTCTTGTTCTGGTTCAGGGTTTAAGAAATTGACTTTGTTGAAGCTCAAAGATCCGAGCTTTTCAACGGAATGAAGCAAATCAAGATGATTATCAGGTGAAGAAAGGAAGTTTTGAGGTGGGTTTATGGTGAAAGTTGAGTTTATGGTTTTGAGGAAGATAAGAACAGGTTTGAACATTTCTGAGATTTTTGGGTTGTTTAAGCAATTGTAAGAGAAGCCAGAGGAGACTTTGATGTTGTTCTCAAGACCCCATCTTGTAAGAGAATGGTAAATGTTTTTCAAAGAAGAAAGAACCAGATCAGAGGTGGGTTTGTTTTGTGTGGTTTGGCAAGAATCAGGGAAAAAGACAACAATGGTGGTGATTTTTGTGGAAGGGTAACGAGAGAGGACATGGGTTTTAAGCCAAGTTTCGGCTTTTATGATACTTGAGGAAATCTCAGTAATGGTTTTGTTGTCACTCACAGAAACAGCGAGATCAAGATCAGTGGTTTGAGGAAGTTGAAGGAGATTGTGATGGAGATTTAGAGCTCTAATGGGTGTTGATTCTTGACCAGCTCCTGCATAAAAAGATCATAGCTATGAGTTGCAAAAAAAAGAAAGTATATACATTTTTGTTTGTGGTTTTTGTTACCTGCAAAACCGAGAAAGGCAATGAAGAAGAAAATGTAAAGAAGATGTCTCATTTTGGCTTTGGCACAGGTTTTTTTCTTCTTTACTTGTGTTCTTGGTTTCTTTCTCAGCACATGAGAGGTTTATAAAAGATAGGTTTTTTCTAGAGTACAGAGGAAGAATCAAAGTAATGTTATTTTTTACTTTTAAGGAAAAAAAAGAAAAAGGAAGATTAGTGTTACACAGTGACTGTTGTGTTGTTCTTGCTGCTTACTATAAAGTGGTGTATGGAAAATAATGCCGTTGAATATGTTGAATTGTTCTGTTTTAAGAAACCGTACATTGCGACACGTGTCTCTAGTGGTAACAATGCACAACAAAGTTGGTTGCTTTGTTTGACTGTTGGGTCACTTGAGTGTTGTTCACATGATTAATTTCAAATAGAGGTGTTAGACTGTTAGTTTTAACAAGTATTAGAATATGGTTCAGGCTTTAGATCGAAATTGTTGTAGTTTGATTTCGGATTAGATTGGTTCGATTTATCAACAAATATGTCTTTGGAAATGAAGAACTATAAAAGATAACAATGAGGTCGCATAACATTCACGGTAGGCACAAACATCGTGGACCCTCGATAACGTTGGAAACATAGCTTCTGCAAAACATTTTTGATGGACTTTTAATACCTAATCCTTATACGACGTCATATTTAAGTAGCCTTGAGTGATTTATTAGAACGGCATGTAATGGGCTTTAGTTAGGGCCTTTTTTAAAAGCCATAGTATGGGCTTAATTAGACCTCTACTTCTTTGCTTCTTTGTCCAAGTTCAGCCTTTTTTTTTTTTTTCTGCTAATAAGGAAACATTTTATCGTAAAAAATAATAATTTATATTTTATCTTCACAAGCAGATTTCCATTTCGATTTATTTTATTTAAAAGGCTGTGATTAGACTGATATTATTGAGTGAAGTGGTGTGGGATTCTAAAATTGCTTTGAACGTTTTGAATAATCCTGTCATAATGATTATGACAACACTAGCAAGGGATTTGTCTAGTAGCTTTATCATGATTACCACCTCAATTAATGTTTAAATTAACCAGATAATAAAAAAAAAACTAACGAATCAGAAGATGGCAGTGTATTAAAATCCAAGCATTGACCCATCCGACCCATGATCTTCTCGGATTTGTCGGTATGATTACATGCTACTAAATAGTCTTTTCTAACGTTAATTTTGTCTAACTACATCAAGAAATTTGTTTTGACAATAATATATTAGAAAAAAAAAAACTCTATTCGACAGTTTAGTTCTTAGGAAACTTTCACATAATATGGAACTTTTTACAAGAAATTAGTTTTGGAAAATGCAATATTAATTTAGTTGTAGATATACGGTTCAAAATAAATCTGCGAGCCTCTATTTAATAAATTAAACCCCCAGCTTAAAAACTATAATCATATTATAATTCTGGCTTGTGGATCCAATAGAAATATAAAAGAGTGACAATAATGAGTAATGACAGAAAAATGAGTACAAAAGTGTTGAAGAATATTATTTATCTTGAGCTTTAAGTATATCTCTATAAGACTATAACACAAGCGTTGTGCAAATTTATGTTTACGTGGGACAGAAGAAAACTTTTTTTCCCTCAGGATTTTTTTTTTTTTTTTGGCGTATAGGAATATTTGTTTCTTCTAATTGAAAATGCACATGCTATTCTTTACCAAAACAAATACAGCTAGAAGTTAAGAAAATACAAAATATACCAACTTGAAAAATAAGAATGAAAATTACTATTTTTGATTGAACCTCTTGATTTTGTATAGTCAGTAACGTTTCTGCATTATTTTGTTAGTAAAAGGATAAGAGATTTATGGCACAATTGTAAATACGAGGAAAAGAAATGGACATCCCCAGCAAATGAAAATGGAAAAAAAAAAGGTATAAAGATGAAAAAAAAAAAAGACAATGAGAAAGTTTTTTTGGTTTAAAACAAATTAAAAGAAAAAAAAAAGAAGAGAAAAAGCGAAACGCTAGAGAGCGTGTGGTTGACCCCTTCGTTCGTCACTTGTCGATTACCATTAATCCATTACCATTAATAAACATAAACAACAGAATGATAGTCGGTGGATGTATAAATCATTTATTTTTTCTTTACCTAAAATATAAAAAAAAACCTGAAAAAATAGAAAGAATAAAAGACAAAAAAAAGGAAAAGATAAAAGATAGAGATGTAACGTTAAGCCCGTTGTGAAACTTTATTCCAAACTTACATGTATGGGTCTTCTTTTTTCTTCCTTTTCTATTCACTATTAAATCTTTTTTAATAGATTCGCTAAAAACTTGATTTATACGTATTACCTATTTCATGTAAAATATTTCCCTTGTCTGCGAAAAATTGTTAGAATAGTTAACTAAATCTTTTAAATTTATAGAATCAAGCAATGGAGACTTTCTTATATTAATAGTATACTTTACTTACTTGTGACATTAGCTAAAAACAACCGACACTTTTGCAGTTTGTTTTCAACTCGATAAATTGGTTGTTACTTGTTAGTGTTAAAAAACAAACTTTAAATAGTCTTTTGAAAATTGTAATTGTTGGCCCATATTGTCATATGACTCATATACGGTACACTGGACCACAGAGGATTGTCTTTCCGTCTACAGAATCAGCCGGACTAGTTTTGTAACTTTGTTTAAATTATTTGTAATCGTAGTTTTAAGTTTTCACTAAAAGAATAAAAGTGTAAATATCGTAGAAAAATATAATAAAATCGAAAAGTCGATGGTGGAGGTAAGTACGTGTCTTTTTCCTCTTGAAATCAACGAAACAAAATCGGAAATTTTATACGTTGGACGGAAAAGGACAGTCACATTCTTCTTTAAATACTACATACTAAAGGACATTTACGTCTTTAAGCAGCAAAGCCATAGTATGTTTGTAGTAGTATTAGATTGTTGAATCTCACGTGGCGAAAATTTCCAAATTATATGAAATCTAATGCAAAGCAACAAGACCATGAGAGTCCACCATAATTTTAATTACAAAGTTGAATTTTTATTATAATCTTAATAGTCAATTTCCACGAAGCTTGACGTGAATAGCTAGGCTGTCTATTCTTCGTTTTTATGTCTTTTACTTGAGCAACTGGTAATTTTTATTTGTTTTTCCAAACATATTTTTGTTGTTGTCGTTCACAAATAGTAATACAAATACATTTGTGGTTAGTAGACTACAAATAATGTGATTATTATTTGTCATTTTAATACGTATGTGTAACTAATTAACGAATAAGTAAACGAGGTTAAAAAAAGCAGATTAAACGATCCCGGAATGCTGACGTCAGCATCATAAATCTCAGATCTCGAAACGAAACGGACTTTCGCTTGCTCTCTCTCCTCTCCTCTGCTATTCCTTTCCCTTTTTCACCTTTTTTTTTCTTTCTTTTTCTTTAATTTTACCATTAAACATTTCTTAATTTTTTCCTTCCTTTGAAGATATGATCTGACGAACAAGGAAAAGAGAGAGAGAGAGAGAGCAAAAAAAAAAAAAAACAGAAGAAGAAAGAAGAAGATGAATTTAGAGGAGAATTGTAAAACAGTTTATCACGATTCGCCATGAGAGCTTTTCAATTTAGATTCTTCTTCTTCTTCATCTTCTTCTCAGTTTCCGTTAGTAGTGAAGTTCATCGGAGAATCCTTCATCAGCCGCTTTTCCCGGAAACTTCTACTCCTCCACCACCAGATTTCGAATCAACGCCGTCTCCTCCTATACCAAACACTCCCGATCAGCCATTTTTCCCGGAGAATCCTTCTACGCCTCAACAAACTCAGTATCCTCCTCCGCCACCTCCTGTTTCCGCCGACGTCAATGGCGGATTACCGATTCCAACAGCTACTACTCAATCAGCGAAGCCTGGGAAAAAAGTTGCTATCGTCATTTCTGTTGGAATTGTCACGCTTGGGATGCTTTCTGCTTTAGCTTTCTTCTTGTATCGTCATAAAGCGAAGCACGCGAGCGATACTCAGAAGCTTGTTAGTGGAGGTGGCGATGGCGGCTGTTCTCGAAGATTCCAGGAAGATCCAGGACCACCGACGACGACGTCGTCTACATTTCTCTATATGGGAACTGTTGAACCGAGTCGTGTATCGGCGAGTGAGTCTAACGGCGGAACTAATGGACCGGTTAATTCGTCTCCGTACCGGAAATTGAATTCGGCTAAGAGATCAGAACGGTATAGGCCGAGTCCGGAGCTTCAACCGCTTCCTCCGTTAGCTAAACCGCCGCAACCGTCAGATAACTCTCCGTCGGCTTTATCTCCTTCTTCATCATCTTCCGGTGAAGAATGTCGTGATACGGCGTTTTACACGCCGCACGGATCTGCGATCAGCAGCGATGACGGTTACTACACTGCATTTCCTCGCTCCGCCAAATCACTTCCTCACTCGAAGAGAACATCTCCGAGGTCTAAGTTTGGATCAGCTCCTGCGACGGCAGCATCTAGGTCGCCGGAGATGAAACACGTCATCATCCCGTCAATAAAGCAGAAACTGCCGCCACCAGTACAACCTCCGCCTCTAAGGGGCTTGGAAAGTGATGAACAAGAGCTTCCTTATTCCCAGAACAAGCCTAAGTTCTCGCAGCCACCTCCACCGCCGAATAGGGCGGCGTTTCAAGCAATAACTCAGCATAAATCACCAGTGCCTCCACCACGGCGGTCTCCACCTCCAGTCCAGACTCCACCACCACCACCTCCTCCTCCGCCTCTTGCTCCGCCTCCACCTCCTCAGAAACGGCCGAGAGATTCCCAACTGCTACGAAAAGTCACCAATTCGGAAGCAACAACCAATTCCACAACGTCACCTTCAAGAAAACAAGCATTCAAGACTCCAAGTCCTAAATCGAAGGCTGTTGAAGAGGTCAATACCGTATCAGCAGGTTCTCTTGAGAAAACAGGTGATGGGGACACGGACCCAAGCAAGCCAAAGCTAAAGCCACTCCACTGGGACAAAGTACGAGCGAGCTCAGATCGAGCCACTGTTTGGGACCAGCTCAAATCAAGCTCATTCCAGTGGGTAGCATTGTTTACTACATTATCGTGCCGAATACATTTGAATTTGACGCTTTTCAGTAACTTTTTTGATCTTATTATGCTCTACAGATTGAACGAGGACAGGATGGAGCATCTGTTTGGTTGCAATTCTGGAAGTTCAGCTCCAAAGGAGCCTGTGAGAAGGTCAATGATGCCTCCTGCTGAGAATGAGAACAGAGTGCTGGATCCAAAGAAATCGCAGAACATTGCAATTCTCTTACGAGCTCTGAATGTAACACGTGAAGAAGTGTCTGAAGCTCTCACGGATGGTAAGTTATTTTTGATGCGAAAGCTCTATTTGCATAAAGCAAGAGTTGGCATTTTCATAGATCATCATGATAAGTTAGTAAGCTATCTACATTTAGGTTCCTCTGTTCGGCTCATAAACTGCTTTCAAATATTGATGCACTAATTGAGATCTTGCTGATAGTAGGTAAAATATTAGAGATGCTCATCAGAGGTAACAGTGGTGAGAATCTAAATTATACAAAAAAAGGCTTAGGCCTCAAGTTATAATCATCGCAAAGAACAATGACATATGACATTATTATCTCTGCTTTATATTGGTTCTAACATGATAGTTCAACTTATGAAACATACCACATGTAAAGGAGAAAAAGGGCCATCCTATAATATTTACAGGACTAGCAAATATGATGCAGCTGACATTCATTAAGATTCTCTGAGCACTATTGATTTTATTACGTTATTGTTCTAAGATGCATGAGTATTTGTGGTCCCTATCCTATTATTTTAATTTAATTTTACTTGTTGGACTGTAACAGGTAATCCCGAGAGCTTAGGTGCTGAGCTTTTAGAGACTTTGGTGAAAATGGCTCCAACAAAGGAGGAAGAGATCAAACTCCGAGAGTACTCTGGTGATGTCTTGAAACTAGGGACAGCTGAAAGATTCCTTAAAACCATTCTTGATATCCCTTTTGCCTTTAAAAGAGTTGAAGCAATGTTGTATAGAGCCAACTTTGATGCAGAAGTCAAGTATCTAAGGAACTCTTTCCAGACATTAGAGGTTAGTTACTTTTCAAGACACTTAATGATCTAATTGCTCAGACGGATTCTGATCCCTTGGTTGCTTTGTAGGAAGCAAGCTTAGAACTAAAAGCAAGCAGACTATTCCTAAAGCTCCTTGAGGCTGTCTTAATGACTGGAAACCGAATGAACGTTGGCACGAATCGCGGAGATGCCAAAGCCTTCAAACTCGATACACTTTTAAAACTTGTAGACATCAAAGGAGTTGATGGCAAAACCACATTGCTTCATTTTGTTGTCCAAGAAATCACAAGAACTGAGGGAACAACAGCAACAAAAGATGAAACCATCCTCCATGGAAACAGTGACGGTTTCAGAAAGCAAGGATTACAAGTAGTTGCTGGACTCAGTAGAGATCTGGTTAATGTGAAAAAAGCAGCCGGAATGGATTTCGATGTACTGAGCAGTTATGTGACAAAGCTCGAAATGGGTCTTGATAAACTCCGATCATTTCTCAAGACAGAGACAACTCAAGGGAAGTTCTTTGATTCGATGGAAACGTTTCTCAAAGAAGCAGAGGAAGAGATCCGAAAGATCAAAGGAGGAGAAAGAAAAGCTTTGTCAATGGTCAAAGAAGTAACAGAGTATTTCCATGGAAACGCAGCGAGAGAAGAAGCACATCCTTTAAGAATCTTTATGGTCGTGAGAGATTTTCTCGGAGTTCTCGATAACGTTTGTAAAGAAGTGAAGACGATGCAAGAAATGTCGACATCGATGGGTTCAGCTTCAGCGAGATCGTTCAGGATTTCAGCAACAGCTTCGTTACCGGTTCTTCATAGGTATAAAGCAAGACAAGACGACACAAGCTCGGATAGTGAACACAGCAGCAACTCTTCTACGTGATTGAAACAAAAAGCTGTACAGTTTCTTAGACCAAGACAAGAAGAATTAAAATTGGTGTTTCTCAAACCGGAGGAGATATTGAGTTGGTTTAGTCGGAGAACACGGACCGGTTATAGAGTAACAAACACTATAATGATCAAATTTTCGTAACTAATAAGGAACCCTTTTTCTTTCTTAGTTTTTTATTTTTATTTTTGTTTTTGTCAGCATTTTAAATATAGATAGATATAAATATATGTGAAAATATCGTAATTTCTTGATTTTGGTTAAGTTTTGTGTTTCTTTAGCCTTCATACGCTTTTTGATTCAATACACAATTACACAAAGATCATGATGTTAGTTAAAAAAAAAAAAGTAAAGATAGGTTCAGAATCGTGAGTTTTTTTCTTTGTTGAAGGAATCAGAATCCAATACGAAAGTGATAAGAAAAAGTGTGATTTTTAAAAGGAGGACATATATTACAAGGTACGATATTGGGATTTGGGTTTGTGACAATGAATGTTTGTTTCTAACCTTGCTTATTTAATGAAATAGAAACGTGTGATGTGAGTGAGACCGATTTTGTGTACACTTGTACCACGTCCTCTCTGATTGCTTTTGTCTTGTTCTACGTCACTTTTTCCCACCACGATCTTTTCGTTTCTCTTTTCGAGTTTTGGAGTTATTAAAAATAACAAAGCAAGTTGGGTCCTATAAAATTTGGTAGATTCTTCTTCTCCTGTTTATTTCACGACAAGATGACTCAGCTTATTACCAATTTTGCCGTTGAGTAATTAAAATGACAAAACCACTAAACCGATCGTCAAACCGGATTTGATACTCTTGGCCGACCAAAATATGTGTCATTTATTCAAATTCATTATGTTACACTTGTTTTTAAGATAGGATCACAAGAAACGCTTAAAACTCGCCCTTCTTGAGATTGACAAAATGGTGAAATCTTGAGACCACGTTTTTTAACAGCTTGTCACCGGTAAAAAAAAAGGAGAGCCTCCGACTTTCTTACTCCCCAATACATTCTTCACCAGAAGTTTCCATCTCGATTCATCTTTCTTGCTCTGTTTCTCCATCTTCTCCTTAAAGTTTCTGCATAGAGGGACTCGACATTGATCAGAATCTGCGCAAACACGTGAATGCAATTCAAGGAGTTGCCACATTCTCTTGCAATGCACGCAACCTCCTGGAACTCTAAGCTTACAGCCTGCGAAATGCCGGATCAGTGATTCTAATCCCTTGCAAGCTTCATAGTTACACGGTGCGTGGTCCGGTTTTAAATCTTTATCATGTGGTCCTATTGTTTTACATCCGTCTCTGCATATATGAACAAGAGCTTCCATTGCTTCGTATAGCTGCGAATATATCCTCTGATCATTGCGTTTTCTGATCCTCTCTTTCCGCGTCTGCGTTTATGTTCAAGATTTAGAGATTTGGAGAAAATACAGGGGAAAAAGGATGTTTGTTAAATCACTTACATTTGCTTCGATGATCACTGAGTCTCTAACTTCTTTCTCAAGAAAGGGATGGCTTTTCTTCATAGCTGTCCATGCTTCGGTCGCGGAAAGCTCCTTAAAGTGTTTCATGATCATACGGTGAGATATGAGGCTCAGCCGAGGGAAATCACACAGCAGCGCAAGCTGGAACACATCAATCACATTCTCAGTGGTAAGCAAACCATGTTCTAGATGCCATTCACAGACCCGTTTCAGCTGAGGAACCACATACGCGTGCGACAGAAGTAGCAAATGCATGATAAACTCGTTCATTTCTTCTTTCACATAGCTACACAAAGAAAATCAGGTTTAGTCAGTGATAAGATACGACAGATGTTAAAAGAGGCAGAGCAAATAAGTATAGAACAGGAAATGGATTTGTACCAAGAAGAGTAGAGGAAACGGATAAAAACTCGCACAGCATCGTGAGGGACACCGCGGATTGAGATTGTATGCCACTTGCCATGTCTCTTGGCTTGCTTCAACATGCCTTTGATCACAGTGGAAGCAGTTCCCTATTAATTCAAAAAGACAAATGTCAATATCAACCAAGTCTAGAGCTTTATGGAACCAGGAACACTTTCCAATCAACCGCTAAAGTCTGTATTCTCGTCTTTGCTAGAGATCCTAACTACACAATGACAATTCTGTTCATAGGAGTTAGTTATAAGGAGAGCTTACAATGATGTTGGCATGAGCATAGATGATGCTGCCATTATCTGTATAGATCACTACATCAGCTTTGTATCCATCATTGAAAAGACGATCACACATATCTCTTGTGGCTGTCGAAACACAGCTAGGCCCGAGTCTTTTCTTGTGTCCATCAGATTTTGATGGAAGAGGTGGAGGAATTGGCACAGAAGATGAATCCGCAGATTTGAAGGATTGATGAAGATCCAAACAACCAGTCACCATTCTCTTGTTTAGCTTATCTTCTCTTTCCTGCGTCAAATATAAAATAAACATTCTTTGATTCTTTAGACACAAAAGCTTCATTGTTGTCCCTTCCAAAAAAATGTTGGAAAACGATTCGGAATATTTGCTCAAAAGTTAAAGACAGATCTTGCTTTCACTCAAAACATGTAAAATGAAAAATCCAAAATCATTTATACGAAAAATGTGATTCAGACAACAATTTTCACAGCATTATCTAACCAGATCTCATTTACGATTACGAATCGAACAAAACACGAAACTCTATCACTCGACAAACAAGAATTGTTCCTCATAATCAACAAAAAGCAAAACAGATCGATAGAAAATGGATGCTCTAATATTTTCCGACATACCTTGAAACGATTCAGACCACAGAATTAGCTTGTTTCGAAGAGGCAAGTCTATCAAAATTAACGAGAAAATCTCCTCCTTGGTGGAAAGAGCAGGAGACGAAACTCTATAGAGAAACTTGAGAGATCAGAGATCTCTTACCATTATATAAACACACACACACTCACAAAAACAATAGAAGACGACAAAATTTCCAAAAAAAAATCCACCGAAAGGATAATTTTATTATTTTAATTTCCTTAATTTCTCACTTTTTTGTTCAAAAATTTAGAGATATTTTCTTCGTTCATATCATCAAAAGACAAGACAACCACCTGCGAAAATTACCGAGAGGCGCGTGGAGCCTACAGTTACGAAACAGACGGCTGAGAATCCACGCGCCTTAACGGGTTTGTCCTCGTTCTGAAAAAGCTTCGTCAAGTTGGTTTTTATTATCGCTTTATCAATTGAAACACGACTCTGCATGTTTTTTTTTTAATGATTTAATTTATAAGAGCCGTACAAAAACAGATCTGTTTGTCCTTTGTTTTGTTCTTGTTCGGCGTTACACAGCTCATAATTAGCTGTTCGTTTCTTTTTTCAAATTTTTATCCGTATTATTATCCTTCAAAGATAAATTTAGATTAGTCTTAATTTTAACCACAATATCAGATACTCTGTCGTCCGCAAAATTGCGTCATAAATATTTTGTTGGTCACTTGATACTATTTCTTTTTGTGTGTGTTTTACAATAATGCCACGTTTCCTCTGTCGAATAATCTAGAAAAAGAAGAAGGTGAAAATGCGTTATAGGATCATTTTGGGTATTTTTCGTGTAATTTTATTAGTTTTGATCAGAAGTAAAAAATTTGAAATTTGTTTAATACTAGTATTAACTTCTGTTTTTTAAAATAGTACTAGAACCTGACCCGCACGTACGTGCGGGATTTCATATTTTAAACAATATTTTCTAATAAAATTTAATTCAATATAGATAAGACAATGAGAGAAAGTAGTGTCGTCACGTTCCGTCTCGTTGTCTATCTTAAAATTTCTCGTCACATAACTGTTTCTTTTAAAATAATTACCAATATGAGAATGTTTAATTTAATTCAACAGAGAAGAGAATGGGTAAGAGATTTAGATGGAATACCCGTATTGTCTTTACTTTTCTTTTCGGGATTTAATTTTTACAAAATAAATAGAATCTATCCAATTTTTTTTGTTAAACATTCTCTAATTGTTTAAAACGCTGGTGCGAGTTGTATTTGAACACTTATTTATTTGGTATAATATTCATAATTTGACAAACTCACGAAATAAATTTTCTAATTCATACTTATAGAATACTACATAAAAACCTTATTCACCTGCGGTCTATAAAAAATGTTTTGTTTTCTCTAGTTGAAAAAAGCTTCATGGACTGTCAAAAAAAAAAAAACAAAAAAAAAGCTTCATAGTTGTAAAGACTCAAACACAGAGAATAATAAAAACATCAAATACTAATCCAACTATTATTCTATTTGTTTTAATTATCTCTTTTCAAACTGTAGTAACATGATATTTTCTGTTTGGATTATCTTAATAAGTTCAAACTTAGACATATGAACTATTTTTATCACTTTTTTTAGTATTTCGTTTGCGTATGTCAAATGTATAAAATATGAGCACTCTGTAGGAAAGATCAAAGTTCATTAGCATTTGTACTAACTCAATTAAAATATTTGGTTTCTTTTATATATAACTCACCCATTACAAAAGTGGAATCAAGAGCTTATAAAAAATCTATTTGCTTATATTCTCCCCTGATATTGTTGGATCATAGTCATAAATTGCGTGTGACTTTCTTTTGCCCCAACTCAGTAGAAGCTAAGCCATGCCTCGACAAACCTATGTAGTTAATTTATAAGTTGTAGAAACATAACGGAAATGAGAGTACAATGTTCTATTTGTAATTATCATCACACAATTAAAAGAAATGTATCCAAAATTCAAATTTATAAACAGAGAACAAAATTTAATTAGTTCAACTTACATTTGGAATGGTAGGCTAAAGAATATTTGTGAGTCAAATTTTATATATTTATAGGGAGAGATGAAGTTAATGAGAAAAATTAGGTTTACCTATTTTGAATTTTAGAAAATGATTTAATATCTTAATTGATTATTTATTCTCATTTCAAATTTTAAGTCAAATCTCTTGTTTAAATATTTCTTATCTTTGAATTTAATGACAACATATTTATATTTCTTTCTTTTTTTCTATCATCAATATATTGGTCTAAAGATATATTAAGAAATCAATTTTAGTATTAAAATCATATTAATAGAATATAGAATATGACTTTCGTTAAATTTCAAATCATTATTTAAATTTAAACAATGCTCTTAAAATTTTTTGAAAATAACAAATCCAATAATATATTTTTCCTAAATTAATTCAATTAATTCAAACTAATTAAATCAGTCAGAATTAATTATCTTGCCGATTAAGTTTGAACTTCCAAGATTTTCTCAAACTATTAATAACTTATTTTTTCCCTAAATCCTGATTTTTAGGCAATAGATTAGATTTTCGGATTTTATATATTTTAAGGTCATATATATAGTTTTTGTTATTATTTGTAGTAAGATTTGGAAAAATCGAGATTTGGAAAGATTGAAAACTTTTAGTGATATTTATTAGGTAATTTTATGGTATGATTTGCATAGTTTATTTTATAAGAATTCTAATAATATAGGATTTTATATAAAAATTATTATTGGATTCTAATAAAAACAAATTTTGATTTTTTTAACCATATTATGATGATTATTAATTTCTATAAATGTTTGTTTCTTTAATGATAATAAATTAATGATTGGATATGAGTTTATTAATATATCCAAAATTTATGGTTGCAATATTTGCAAAATCTTGGAATTAATATAATTGTTATTAATATCACTAATATAGTTGCTATTTTTTCTCCTTCTTTAAATTTAAAAATCTCAATGGTATTATATGTAATATTTTACCTTTTATAAGGTTATTTAATTTTGAGTGATTCCCAATTAATAGTATAGATTGATGTTGTTGTAGTACTTATAGAAACTCAGAGCATGCAATTTTTTTTTCAGAGCATTACTGTAAAACTGTAAAGTGTAAGCTAGAGTTTTGGAACAGTTATCAAATACCTAATTACTACAGTAATTTGATAGAACTGATAATATAATTGTTAATGCAGTTTTTCTAACTACAATGATTGAGATAATTCATTCCTAATGAAATTTGATTCCAAATCAAAGCTAGAACTAGAGACGAAAACAAAATAAAAACTTCATAATAATACAGTTTTATGGAATAATTATGTATTCAAATAAACATTCCCAAGCAAAGGCAACGAGCCAATATGAATCAGAAACGTTTTCTTTGATGTTCTCTATTATTTTGCAGATACATGACATAAAACGATTTTTTTTTTCCCACTTTTCCCAGAAATAGTAAAAAGAAGAACTCAAGCTAAAGCAATGAGATTCATGAATCGTCTTAGAAATCGGAGCATCGACCACGTTGTTCCCAATCGCCGTACCGAGTCGGCTCAGGACCTCTAGGTCCTCCGATCTCACCAGTATCTTTGTTCACAAACTCTCCACCTCCTTCTCCTTCTTCTTCCCCTTCTTCTTCCTTCTGCAGATTCTGTTGAAGATTCTGATCTGGCTTCACGTTCTGGTTCAGATCCTGATTCGGAGACGGGGATGGAGCCTGCGGCGGAGGAGGAGTACCGGAGCTTAAAAACCGTGACACTGGCTGGAGCAATCTAGAGGAGGCGGATCCGCTTGGTGCGATCAAACGGACGATGTTGTTCGTCGCCATTGTTAGATGTGTCGGCCTAATCAGAAGAACAACCTTCGCAATTTGTGAGATAGTATAGGGTTCGTTAGTCGTTTTGGTTGAGCCATAATTTGACAACAAGCCCAGTAGGATCTAGGCCCAACATTTGACATGTTTATAAAAAAAATCTGAGAGAATTAATTACTGGGTCTGTTGCTTTTGTGCCACATCAACGGTTGTGAGTGGTTGGTTGGTCACTAAAGAAAAGTCACAAGCTGTTATTATAGTATTGGATATTCGCTATTTATTTCGTCTACCACGAGAAAAACAAGTCGTAATTCTTCTATCTTGATATCTTCACCGCCTTCTCCTCCAAATCTTCGCCGATCTCTCAATCTCCGATCAACCATGAGCAACGGTCCAGGACTCTTCACCGATATCGGCAAGAAAGCCAAAGGTATAATAATCATCGTATCGCTCTTCTTCTATATCCCTTCTCTCGTCACTTAGATTCCGGTTGAAATCGCGCAATTAGTGCGTGCGTTTATGCCTGTTCATTGATTCCAAGTGCTGGAGTTTCGAATTTATTTATCCTGTAGATTGATAGATTTTGAATTTGTTTTGGGTGATTCTGTCGATTTTAAGCTGATTCTGTTGATTATTTGTTTTCCTTCTCGGTAGATCTGTTGACGAGAGACTACAATTCTGATCAGAAGTTCAGTATCTCCACTTACAGTGCCTCCGGCGTGGTACGTTTTATTATATCGATGTGATCTCTTTACTATTCTCAGATTCTTGTTCGATTTGGCTTTCAATGCGTGGTGTATCGTTTTGATATTCTTTTTCAACCATTGTGTTTCTGTGTCGTTTGTATTTAGCGTTTAGACCCTTAAGAGTATATGTTCTTGGTCTGATCGATCTCCATGTTGAAATCGAATTCATAAGTTCCGTAGTAGATCTTGGGGAATTGTCAAGGGATCTAAGACACAAAACGAGTATCAGGATGATATTTCTTCTGTTTAAGAACTAGATGTTTGATAATGAGTGAAAATGAGGTTAACGTTTGTATAGCTTTCACTTTGGTTACAAAAGTATGCCATAAGAACTTCACCATTGTACAATTTCTTCTTTAGTTGCGCTGCTAGCTTATAGTAGAATTATTATGTTATTGTTTGTGACAGTATCAATTAGCTAAGTGCACTTTTTGTATTTAGAAGCCTAATGGTTGTGTGCAAATAATCTAGCAGCCTAACTCCATGGTTAATTATACGAATGGAGAGCCTTATTTTTTTTATTTTATTTTTGTCTGTGTTCTGTTGTTTAGGCCCTTACGTCTACTGCTCTGAAGAAAGGAGGAGTTCATGCTGCTGATGTTGCCACCCAATACAAGTACAAGAATGCTTTGTTTGATGTCAAAATTGACACTGATTCTAGTGTAAGTGTTGTTGTAGAGATCTAGTATACAATCCGTCATCTAAAACCATATTATTCTGTTAAGCGTGTTTGTATGTTTTTGCTTGGCAGGTTTTGACAACAGTCACACTCACCGAGATCCTCCCATCAACAAAAGCCATTGCCTCCTTCAAAGTCCCCGATTACAATTCCGCGAAGGTTTATAATCCTTTTTTTTTATGAAATCACAGATGTTTACTTCTCAGTCGTTTGAATGAAAATTAATCCTGCAGCTTTTGAATTTCATTAACAGCTTGAGGTCCAATACTTCCACGACCATGCAACAGTTACCGCTGCTGCAGCTTTGAAACAAAACCCGCTAATTGACATAACAGCTACCCTTGGTTCGCCAGTCATCTCATTTGGTGCTGAAGCCGGATATGACACAACCTCCAAAACTTTCACCAAGTACAATGCTGGGATCAGTGTGACAAAACCTGACGCTTGCCTTTCCATAATATTGTAAGAACAGAAATTTCAAAATAAAGCAATCACTAGCTCTAGCTGTGTCCTTTTGTGGGTCTGATCTGAGTTTTTTTCCCAGGGGAGACAAAGGAGACTCACTCAAAGCATCGTACCTTCATCACTTTGATGAATTTAAGAGAACCGCAGCAGTTGGTGAGGTTTACAGGAAATTCTCGACAAATGAAAACACGATAACGGTTGGTGGATTGTATGCAATTGATCATTCGACTTCAGTGAAAGCTAAGCTGAACAACCATGGCACACTTGGTGCTCTTCTCCAGCACGAGGTCCTGCCCAGATCACTAGTGACTGTTTCCAGTGAGATTGACACCAAGGCTTTAGAAAAGCATCCAAGGTTTGGTCTCTCTCTTGCTCTCAAACCTTGAGAACACACACACACACACTCACATCAGACCTGCTTGAGTGTTCCTTCTTTTCTCGTATGCTCTCATTGTTGATTTCTTCTACGGCTGGACCCGAGAGTTTGCGTTTTTTCCCCCTTTTTTTCTTCACGTTTAGTTGGAATCAATAAATAGTTCCGCAGTGAAATTGACGGATAATTCTTTTTTGGATATGTTTTGGTTTTTTGACCTTTCTTTTTTTATTAAGCACCATTCTTGAATACACTCAATTGATTTTTTAAATCTCTTTAATTTATTTTATTTTTACAATCCATTTTAAAGAAAAAACAAAGAATCAAATAAATAAGCTGATGTATGATGTAAATCTCTCATACACTAGCAAATATTAAATTATGGCTCCGACTAGTAACCAATAAAAGAACAAAAAGAAAAGGAATAAAAAGAATAATGCGGAATGGAATAAACAATTTTTGAGGAACGAAAAGGAAAAGATGCAGAGAATGAATAAAATGTACTATTACGATGAATGGTAACCAAACATTAAAAATATCTTTAAAGATATATTAAAAATAAATCAAATTTCAATGAAAAATACTAAATATTTTTTATATTTATTTATTTTGAAAATTTGTGAACTAAATTTATATATATCATTTTAAATAATAATATTTAATATTAACATAAAATAAAATTGAAAGAGTAATTTAAAATATATTATTCTTTTACAATATAAACATTTTTAAATTTATTTTACTATTTATATATTTTTCAAGTGAAGTCTTAAGAGTAATTCAACATGAAATTCATATCAAAAATATTTTTTCTGTTAATATATTGTGAAGATATGAAAATTATTATATAATAAAATACAAATATTATTGATAAACTTTATTTTTTTTTTATTTTAAAATAAAAACGAATTTTAATATTTGTTCCTTTTTTGTTCCATTTGTTCCTTATCAATTTTGGAGAGGAATATTTTTGTTCTAGTGTTCCTTTTGTGGTGAGAAATGTAGAGGAATGGTATGAAAAAAATATTACATATAAATGATAAAAATATTGAGGAACAAAGAGAAATATCACATTTCTCCTCATTCTTTTTACCAATTGAAGCCTATATGTAATCTAAATAGCTCCTAGTATTAGAATGATAATGGGGTTCGCATAATCTTGGAACAATGATCGTCTTAAAGAGGATACAAATAACCCTTTGACAGTGAGCCAGTTTGGTTAGGTCAGCTTCTTGATTGAACCATCGAGGTACATTTGCAAAGGAGATTACCCCAATATCGTTGAACCCAACTTCTAAAGTCCCCAATAAGATCTCACATGTTACCATTTTTTTGTCCGATTATGTAGAGGTTTACAATCACTCTCTATACCCATCTATATCCCCGACACCAAGAAGATCGCACACAACGATTGATTGAAATGAATAATGAATTATCAATAACGATTAAATCCCAGTCCAATTCATCAATCATCCAATTTCAATAGCTAGAAATATAAAAGTATAAATGATGGTAAATTGATACCAAAACCACAAAATCCAACTTCGAATTCTGAATCATATCATCATCCTTGAAATCAGAATTTCGTATAAACTCAAATAAAAAAAATAGAAAACTAGAAAGAAAGAAAAAAAAAACCAATACGTCAATCTCAATCTACGTTCTCCATAACATCTGCCGCTGAAAACTTGGTTCCCTTCTCCTTATCCGCGGCGGCGCGTCCATTAGCCTTACGCTCCAAAAGCGATTTCCTATCCTTATCAAGACGGAGCTTAGTGATCATCACATTCGAAGTATTGATTCCGACGTTGACCGTCGTTCCGTTGACTTTCTCCCTTGTGATTCTCTCGATGTGAATCACCCACTTGCGACGATACACCTGCATCACCTTCCCTTCTCTTCCCTTGAAAGTCCCACGAACAACTTGCACTTCGTCGTCTTTACGAATCGGCATGGATCTGACGTTGTATTTGTGACGGAGATCTTTGGATAGCGGCGAGCTCATGAGAACGCGCCTCACGCTTGAAGGAGCTGTGAAGTGAGCCTTCCTGTTCTTCCGGCGAGAAGAGGTCACACGCGGATTGTACTTCATCGCCGCCGAATTTGTGAAAAAATGAAGAAATTAGGGTTTTTGTGTGGCTGGAGAGGTGCAGCGATGAGTGAATGAGTTTATATGAGATATTGAATGTTACTTAAACGCCGCCGGTTTGTCTCATAAGTGAGAATTAGGGTTTTGAAGGTTTCTGGGTCTGATGGGCTTCAAGAAGTTATATATGGGCTTTCATTCAAATGTCTATCAAAGTAACCGTGTTGTACTCAATTCTAAAACCAATTACACTAAAAGCATTAAAGAGTTTGTATTTCTTTTTAATTTTTTTTATGTTTTCTCTTCAAAACAATGTGTTGGGTTCTTGAGAAGACTGTATTAAGATTTTCTTATTTTGTGGTGTTTATATTATAAAATAAAGTTGAATGAAATGGTATGGTTAGTGGGCTAGTTAAGTCTTTGAGATAAGGAAATCAACATATCATAAAAGATCCATTTTAAGTTTTAAATAAATACACACACATATAACTAAAAAACTTATTTAATACTAGGATCATTCGATAAGGTTTATCTCTAAGTCTCTAACTAATAAAACAAAACATGCCAAATCACATACAATCTCACTAAACAAATGGATTAGGTGAATCTGACAAAAGCCAATGATGCCGTCACGCTCATAAAACTCGGGTCCAATCGTGGCTAACTAACCACTCGGCTTCCACAAGCCCAAAATAAACAACATGAATTTATTTGACTTTTTTTATTTGTTATAATTTAAAACCGACTTAAAATATAAATTTAAAGATCGTTAAAAACAAAACTGTACAATTGTTTTCTGATTCAGAGTTCACCGTTGAGCGTGTTCAATTAAATCGTTGAATCTCGCGGTGCCATTTTACGTTGCTTCTTTCGAATCTTTCTTTACTTGTTTTGAGATATGGATATTGCCGCGGTGGCGAGATGTGTTGGAAGGTGCTATGTATCGCCGGCGTTCGGAGAATCCGAACCCCTCCGGCTATCGGAGCGGCGGTTTCTGAAATTGTCTAGCGCCAAGAATTCGGATCCCGCCTTTAGTAGAAGTTTGATATTTGGCGGGAAAAGTTACCGGAGACTTGGCTTCTTCCGTCCGATCATGGCTACAGATGAATCGATTTCATCGCGGTCCTCTGATTGCGCCGGTAATATTTCCGATCTTGTTCATCGCTGATTCTAGTTTGCAAGATTTGGATTTGACTTAAGCTAAAATTTCATGGGAATCTTCTTCCGCTTATCTTTTGCTTGCGTGTTCAATTCAATCCACTCTTCTCTCTCTGTTATAGAATCTTCTTGAGATCTTTGAAGATGGGCTCTTTGCATTGTTAATCCAATTCTTGAAGAATTCTTCTGATTTTCCATAGTTTTAGCATAAAGTTTGGATCTTATTAATGATGAGTAATCAAATACGTATATCTGAATGGATCTGATCAGGTGAAACAAAGCAAATCAACGGAAAGCAAAAGAACATTGTCTGGCATGATTGTCCCGTTACTAAATCCGATAGGCAAGAATTGATTAAGCAAAAGGGATGTGTTATTTGGATTACTGGCTTAAGTGGTTCAGGTTTGGTTCTTCTTCTGATTGGATCTTTAACTACAACTTGTGAGGTTTCTTTTGGATTTCTTTCAAATTTTTTAAATATTTCAGGGAAAAGTAGTCTGGCATGTGCTCTTAGTCGAGCTTTGCACAATCGTGGGAAGCTTTCGTATATACTTGATGGGGACAATGTTCGACATGGTTTAAACAGCGATCTTAGTTTCGAAGCAGAAGATCGAGCTGAAAATATTAGAAGAGTTGGTGAAGTGGCTAAACTGTTTGCAGATGCTGGTATAATCTGTATTGCAAGTTTGATATCTCCTTACCGGAGAGAACGAGCTGCTTGCCGTGCATTGCTACCCGAAGGAGATTTCATTGAGGTTACTCGAAACTCATGAATGTGAATCCAGTGTCAACACCAAAATTTAAACGAATGTACTGAAGTCTCTTTCTCTCTTGGTTCTCCTGTTAGGTATTTATGGATGTGCCACTCCATGTTTGTGAAGCTAGAGATCCAAAGGGCTTATACAAACGTGCACGTGCTGGGAAAATCAAAGGTAACTTTGCTTTTTCTCTGCATATGTTTTTAACTTGACCCGGTTTCTGTTAGTTTTCTTTCTTTAATCATGAGTTATAACCTTCAAAATTGTTCCCCAAAACATTTCTTCCCCAGGTTTTACAGGAGTAGATGATCCATATGAACCGCCTTTGGATTGCGAGGTTCGTATATATCTAATTTTTTGTTATAGACAGTTGGTATATAGTTCATCCTCAAACTTGAATGTAATGTTGTGTTTCCGACTACTCATTGCAGATTGTAATACAAAACAACAGAGACAAGGGTCTTTCTTCTTCATCTACATCTTCTTCTCTGTGTGAAATGGCAGAGATTGTTGTATCGTACTTGGACCAAAATGGATACCTCAAGACGCCTTAGAAACACTCCACAAAATCACATAATTGTATACTTTCCTTGTGATAGGCTCTCATGTATGTGATACTAAAATCATTGTTGTAACGTTTCTTAAACCTATTTTACCTTTGGATGATTACATTGTGAAAACATCAATGTATCACAATCTGCAAAGAATAGCCGCGAAGTTGGCGCCAACTCTCGGGCTTTATAAATGTAATCGATGAATTGGGCCTAAAATTTGTCGGCCCAGTTTGAACAAAACAGGCCTTTTTATATCCGGGTCGGATTCTATTAAGGCTGGATCGGGTTCTACGGCGGCGACTTCTGAATATAATAAATATATATAATAAAACAACACGCGGTGGGGAGGGCGGTAGTTTCAGATCTCAAGCTACTTCGAAAATCGCAACGGTTAGGGTTTCAGCTCCTGAAATCGAACTTGAAATCTATCAACTTTTCGATCCGCAATTTGGATCATTCGAGTTTAAGTTTTGAGAAAATCAAAGTCGACTTGAAGAAGAAGAAGAAGTAAACAATGGGGAAGAAACAACACAGCAAAGATCGGATGTTCATAACGAAGACGGAGTGGGCAACAGAATGGGGAGGCGCTAAATCCAAAGAGAATCGTACTCCTTTCAAGAGTCTTCCTTACTATTGCTGCGCGTATGATCCTTCCACAATTCTCAACTTCGTTTGCAATTTGGATTCAATCCCTAATTTCAATCAATCTCTTTGATGTAGGCTTACGTTTTTGCCATTCGAAGATCCTGTGTGTACAATTGACGGTAGTGTTTTCGAGATAACGTGAGTGTAGTTTCATTGTGTTACTAAGCTTTTTTTACTTAAGCATTAGAGCTTACTTTTTATTGATTTTGGGAATTGGGTATTTGAATTGCAGAACTATAGTCCCTTACATAAGGAAATTTGGGAAGCATCCAGTTACAGGAGCACCATTGAAAGGAGAAGATCTAATTCCTCTCATCTTTCACAAGAACTCTGAAGGTTTCTTCTTTCTTCTCTCTCTCTCTCTTTACCTATTAATATGATTCGTTGTGATTCTCATCCTTGTTATGTGGCTGCCATTGTAGGAGAGTATCATTGTCCTGTTCTGAACAAAGTCTTCACTGAATTTACACATATAGTTGCTGTCAAGACTACCGGAAATGTATTCTGCTACGAGGTTTGTGATTTTCTTTTGGTGTTCTTTTGGAGTCATCTTGCTTGCTTATTTTTGGTGTCGATGATTCTTATTGTTGATGTATAAATTTAGGCAATCAAAGAGTTAAATATCAAAACCAAGAATTGGAAGGAGCTTTTAACAGAAGAACCATTCACAAGAGCCGACCTTATAACAATTCAGGTAACTAACCTCTTTCTCTCTGCTTTAAGCTTTTTTTTTTGTAATGGGTTTGTGCGTTTAAGCATTTTTTGGTAATGTTTTGCAGAATCCTAATGCAGTTGACAGTAAAGTGACGGTGGAGTTTGATCATGTCAAAAACGGCCTTAAGATCGATGATGAAGGTTAGATTTCAGTTTTATATTCGACTAAGCAATTTATCATAATTCCGTGTTTTGTTTAGGTTGGTTACGATTCCATTATCTTGTGTTTTTTTACAGAGTTGAAAAAGATGAACTCAGACCCAGCTTATAATATAAACGTGTCTGGAGATATCAAGCAGATGCTTGCGGATCTTGGAACCGAAAAAGCTAAAGAGATTGCTTTACATGGTGGAGGTGGAAACAAGGCACGTAATGAAAGAGCCGCTGCTATTGCTGCGATTCTAGAGTCAAGATCGAAAATCAAAGAGGATTCTAAAGCAGAACAACCGAAGCAGATCTACAGTGTTGTGGATGCTGCATCTGCTTCGGTTTTTGGAAGAAGTGCTGATGCAGCTAAAGCTGGTTCTAGTGATAAAACAGCTGCACGAATAGCTATGCATATGGCTGGAGATAGAGCACCTGTTAATTCTAAAATGGTTAGTTTCTTGTACGTAATAAACTCGGTTTAAAGCTTTGTGTGTTGTTGTTAAAACGTTTGGTGTTTTTGTTGCAGGTGAAGAGCCGTTATTCGTCGGGTGCTGCTTCTCGTTCTTTCACTTCCACCGCATTTACTCCTGTAACTGAAAACGATTTTGAACTAATTAAAGTCGAGAAAAACCCAAAAAAGAAAGGGTATGTTCAGTTTCAGACAACACATGGCGATTTGAACATAGAGCTCCATTGCGATATTGCTCCTAGAGCATGTGAGAATTTCATCACTCTCTGTGAACGAGGTTACTACAATGGAGTGCCCTTTCACAGAAGCATCAGGTATATATATGCCTTGGAAATCTGTTTTGTTTTAAGAGTTTTTATGGGGTTATTATCAATATAAACATGATCTTTTGACCTTTCTTCTACAAAGGAACTTCATGATTCAAGGTGGCGATCCAACTGGGACAGGAAAAGGAGGTGAATCCATTTGGGGGAAGCCATTCAAAGACGAGCCGAACTCGAAGCTACTTCACTCGGGAAGAGGCGTAGTTAGTATGGCTAATAGTGGTCCTCACACAAATGGTTCTCAGTTTTTCATCTTATACAAATCTGCAACCCATTTAAACTACAAGCACACAGTGTTTGGTGGAGTTGTTGGAGGTTTGGCAACACTAGCAGCAATGGAGAATGTACCTGTAGATGAAAGCGACCGTCCTCTGGTAATCACCAAAAACTCAACTCATTGTGTTCTTGAGTAGTTTCAGTCTCCTGAGGGTATTTTGTAATTTTTGCAGGAAGAGATTAAGATAATCGAGGCAAATGTGTTTGTGAATCCATACACGGAGCCTGATGAAGAGGAAGAAAAAGAGAAAGCTGAGAAAGAGAGGAATGAAGACAAAGACATTGTTAGTATCATCCCTTCCACCAAATATTATCTCTCTTTGTTCTCTTACTTTGGATTGGTCTGATAAGATTATATTATTACTTTGTGATGTATCAGGAGAAGGTCGGGTCGTGGTACAGCAACCCGGGATCAGGAACAGCTGAAGGTGGAGCCGGTGGCGGTGGTGTCGGAAAATACTTGAAAGCCAAGAGTAGTACAGCCACTAAAGACACTAATGGTTCCCTAGACTCTGATATTTCAACCATTGGAGTTACTAAGAAAAGAAAAACTACTGCGTCAGCCTCCACAGGGTTTAAAGATTTCTCTAGCTGGTAATTGAAAACATTCTCTACCTACTTTGTAAAACTGTTGACTAGTTTTGATAGAGCCCAAGTCACAAAAGCATTTGTATGCCTACATTGAACCTTTGATGTCCAAAAGCTGGAGCTGTGTAATAAAGCTTCTTCAGTAAAAGATTTATTATAAAGTATAATCCTTACAATAGTGTGTATGAATGCCTAATCTACAAAACAAATCAACAACAATGATCAGCACAGAGGGATCAGTAAGAACATATTTGGTTATTCGTATGTCTTTTAAGGCAGCCGCCATTTGCTGTGCCAGTAGATAGACACTCTTGACCACAATGGGAACCCGAAATTGAACTCCAAAGGCTGATCAGCAGGTCCACCTATAACTAACGGTAACCACACATATCTGGAATCCCGCAAATCAGCCGGGTTCCACCTATCTGCCATGAATATAAACGCACCGGGAACACCCGGTAACGGAATCACATAAGTGCTCTGCGCAAAGAATGTTGTTAACCGGAAAACTTTGTTACCACCGATACACGGATTCCCCAATTTCTCCCATGGACCCATTATAGATTCTGCCGCATGAGCCAAGGCTTCATTTGGTGCCCAACCAGTGCACCAGGAAGTGACCATGTAATAAATATTCTGATACTTGAAGATAGCTGGAGCTTCCCTGTGTTGTCCCACCATTACTCTCTTCATAACCGGTGTCACATCGAGGTAATCTTCCGTTAAGGGTCCAATATGAAGCACGCTGTTGACTTCAGACGAATATATCAGGTAAGCAACACCATCGTCATCTTTGAAGACAGTCATGTCCCGACTATCGAATCCGTGTGGACGTTTACTGTATAGATACTCGAAAGGACCTGTCGGGTTATCGCTAATGGCTACACCAACTGAAGCTTTAGTGTAGTTTGCATCGTCGATATGCATCCACATCACATACTTCTCTGTCTTTTCATTGTAGATCACTTTGGGTCGCTCAAGAACATTGGATTTATGCAAATCATGGGTCTTGTTTGTTTCATCAGCTCCGAGTACAATGCCTTCATTTTTCCATGTCCATAAGTCCTTTGAAGAGTAACAACCAACCCCTATTATATCAACCTGAAGACAACACAAGATCGAAAATTTACCCCAAAATACCGACAAGGGAAATGCTAAAAGACTATAAATCTGAGGACATGTGAAATATAGTGATACTTACTCTAGCTGGTCCTTTCTTGTGAGCATGGTAAGTTGGACCATCTTTATATTCTCCATACCAATAGTACGTGTTAGATTTCTCGTCAAGCAGAATCCCTCCGCCATGTGCTTGAATTGGATTCCCTTCTGTGTCCATCCAAATTTTCCCAGGGAAGTAATACGAGGTCTCGTTTCCCATATCCTTGGTGGGACCAAAAGCGGCGGTTTTGATACCGGGAAAGAAAAGATGCCGTATAGGTGACTTCTCGTCAAGAAACTCTTCAACCATAGGGATCGGTTTTCTCGATCTCCGTTTACTAGTACGAGGAGAACGCTTCCTAGGTGGGGGCATTCTCAGGATCTCTTCTTCAACTCTTACAAGTTCACGAACAACAGGATGATGAAGATGTTGATGATGTACTAATTGTAACTGATCAGAAGAAACTTGTTGATGAATGTTATCTTTTCTGCTATACAGAGAGATAAGATGAGCCACCAGGAAAAAACCGACGACGGTCCAAACAATAGTAAGGAATGAATATCTGCAACCTCCTGCATCATTGCAATGCAAAGATGTTGATTTCTTATTGTATTTGTTGTTGTTCTTCATTATCCTCATTCTTTCTCTATGTCTTCTAAAACACTGTAAATATACAAAACCCAACAACTTGTGTAGATCCAAAACATAACTCTAGTGCAACAAAATTTAAGTCTTAGCTTCAAAAACTCTAAATCAGTAAATTAGTCAAATCTAACTCCAGATGAGCTCAATTATAGATATCAGATCCGACGCTAACATCCAAATTAGCAGAAGCTTAACCCTAAGAATACGAAGCAGAACACAACTAAGCTCTATAAAATCAGAGAGACGAAGTCATCGGAAAACTTTACCTGAAAATCCTCGGAGACCGGCAGAAGCCGAATATCCCGACATGTATATATAATCTCAGAAATTATACAGAAGATTATCACTTTCTCCGAACCAAACACCAAATCGGAAACACTTTTGTGTTCTGTCAGATGCAAAGCTTGGTCTGGAGACTGACCCGAGAAATCCAAAGCTAGATTCTTTTTCTTTTTGGGAGATTCAGAAAAGAGTAAACAGAGAAGTCTAGTTGAAATGGATCTATCAAAGGTCTATTGATGATTCAGACTTGCGAACGACGACGAGACTGATGACGATTCTAGTCTTCTTCTTCTTCTTCCTCTGATTATATTTATTTTTTTCTGCTTTCTCGGCGAGTTTTCCCCGTTGTATTTATATTATTTAAAAATAAGTAGTGATTGAATGGTGATGATTATTAATTAGTGCAATAATGTATATTCTTAATGTTTACAAGTTTTAAACTATCATTGATTCGTAATTTTTCATATATAGAAATAATTAGTATTTTCTTTTTATTTAAGGATGAGTTCCAGTTTTTTCTTTCTCAACAAATTCCAATTGATTCTCTTAATTTAACAGTGATTAACATTTAACAATGGGTGTTAGTTTGTTATCTACTCAAAGTTATGTACATGCACATGATATGTGACTTCTTGAGTGGTTGATCAATTCTTTTTCCACCTTTCTTTTTAGGTTCATCTATTATTCAAATAAAACTTAACTTCAATGGATATAAATGATAAAAATAGATGGTGAATAATGGTATTATTGAATGTAGACAAATACTTGTTGCGTCACGCTTATTACAAATGTTTGATACAATGTCATATTTACACTTCTTATACACTCTCTATATATCTTTCAATGATAATTTTTTTAAAAATGTAAATACCAAAAAAAATCAAGTATAATAGTGTATATATATATATATATGCACACTAACCACTATATATTCACTTGTCGTATTTCTGCGGAAGAAGTTGGATGAATCGAAAACCGAGCAAAACTCTTTCCTTTCTCCTGGAAAGCTTTGGCGAAGAGGAGCAAAACTAGAACCACCATGATAAGTGACAGAGCAAGAATTGATGCCCAAAGGCAATACATCGATGCTTTAAAGGGTTCACATTGGTTAGAGACTATGCTCGATAACGTGTCTTTCACGGCTAGGCATTCTGTTAGGTTTTGAAGAGAAGGTAAGATGTCGAGCATGCCTTGTGCTGAGTTGCTGTAAGCATATACCTTTAGGTAAGCTGCTTCCGGGATGAATTTTCCGGTGATTCTGCAAGTTTCCGGTGGATCTTTGTCGTGGCATGTAAATCTCGAAAGAATCTAACAACATAAAAAGGGTCTTTTTGTAAGAATAATTTCTGTTCTTACGATTAATATACATAGAGATTAATGGTTTAACTTGGGTTGGGTGCTAAGAAGTATAGTTTAGAAGACTTACATTTGGGAATTCGCCGATTGGAATGGCGCCATTGGAGCAGCTTTGTGGTTTGTAACTGTTAAGTTGTTGTCCGCCAAACGGATCGCATATGATTCCAGATTCAGGCGCCCACGAGACAGTATTGCTCCGATCAGCCAACGCATTAGAACGCATTGACTCTGCTACTTTTGAGTTTAACTGAGAACAAGATACAGAGGATTTAGATTTTACCACTAGCCAGAGAGTTCATGAAGTTATATATGAATCATTAATACCTCGGTGATGAAGTTATGAATCATCAAGCTTATCTCGATTAGGGTTTTATCAGAATGAAGAGGATCCATACAAGGGAAAAGATTAGTCAGTGTGCTGTTTTGTGGGTTTTGTACGAAACCTTTGAAAGCTGAACAAAGGTCTTCTGCGAAGCTGCGTGAGCGGAAAGTTGAGGAGTTAGGGTTTAAAAACATGTGGAGGATTTTGATATTAGGGCTTGATTTACTTACGTGTGAATAAAGAAATCGAATCCAGTTAGAACCCAACAAAGAGTTGCTATGATCCAACACAAGAATATCACCCTTCGTAAAAAGAAGCAAAAATGAAGAAGAAAAAGAATAATTTAATCTTTTGAAGTTTAAAAACCAAATTTAACAATAACAATGTTTTGGATTGCTTACATGATGAATCCAGGGTGCCAGTGAAGCAATAGAGGTACTGAGACAAAGACAAAAAGGGTCCATTAAAATTAGTCCAAGATCATCACATTTTCACAAATTACGTGATTTTTAAATGATCTCACCAAAGGCTAGAAGCAGAAGGAACAAGTTGGTCGATGCAATCATAAGATGAGAGACATACCTGAGACAAAAAGAAAAAAAAAAACAGAGCAAAACAATCAAAGACGATTCAAAAACAAAAACAAAAAACAAGAGTTGTTTTTAGATCATACGAGATTTTGATAGCTAGATCAATGGAACGACCGTTGTGATGAAGGAAGGATTGAATAAGGCGAGATCCTTTTCCGAGTCGATGGGTAGTGACGTTGAGAAGATGAGTCGTATTCTGATCGTATGGAAGCAACAAGTACTGTATCTTCGTTAACGACACTATCACCGTGCGGATGTTATGATCAACATCTTCTCCTGCTTTGTCTATGGTTTCTTTCATCTCCTCCGTTCTGTTCTTCGACCTCTCGTTCGCTGATATCACTATCCCTGTCGTTGCCCTGTTTTGTAAACCCAACGTAATGATATTTTGTTATTTCCATAAAAAAAACACTAACATTTTGAATTTATAAGCTTACATGGAGAGAAACATGAAGAGGAGGAGAAGTAAGAACAGAGGAAGATAATAACGGTCGAGATAACGGCGGCACGTGGAAGAAACGCGTCTCCTTTTCTTGGAGAAAGCTACGTACAGTCCCAAACATACGCCGACAATAATCAACACTCCGGCGACTGCGTAACCGTGGATTCCCGTAAATGCAGTAGCCTGAGATTCCGTTAACTAGTTACCACATTAACGTTATAATATCACAAGACTAAAGAAGAAGAGAGCTAGACTCACTGCCCAATAATGTTTGTTTCGAACATCAAAACCTCCGTCGTAATATCTAAAGCTGTTGAGAGGATCGCGTCTCTTAATAAACATCTCATGATCTCCACCGTATGATAAACTTGAAACCGCCAACATTGGAGAGATCACAGCCGTTAAAAGGAGCTGAGACAGAACTCCGGTTATTCTTGATTTTGTCATGTTGAAGAAGTTGATGATCGAAAATCATGTTCCTTGTTTATTGTCCTCTTTTGGGGGATTCTTTGGATAAAAAATAGAGATTTGTGAAGAGTATAATTATTTAAATAATTGCCTTTCTTCTTCGAGTGTTTGGCTTACTTACTAAGGTAAGGATAGCTTGTAAAAGATTGTTTTATAAAAAATCTTTTTTTTTTTTGTTAAATAGAAGAAAGGAGAGTGATTAGAGTAACGTATCTTGAGCCGTTTTCTCTGGATTTTTATTTGACTCAGCTCTTCTTTTTTTGGGGTTTACTTTTTTTTCCAAAAAAGGTTAAAAGAAGTGGGAAAAGATCAAAGTATATTAACCGATTCTTCTTGCAAAAACATTTTGGTGGCTTGTTTGGCTTCAGGTTTAAGACTATCATCAATCAGGCGTCGTTCCAAACCCGCTAAAAGAGAGAGAGTGTTTTGTTATGTTTAGTTTCACTCATTCACAGAGTCCCACATCGCTAACAGAAGAAGCGTGAAAGAAAATAGGACTAGTATAAAATACGAGGCCATGGGTCTAAACAATTCATACCTTTCTCGGCCTTTTGGCTAAGATCAAGTGTAGTATCTGTTCTTATCAGTTTAATATCTGATATGTGGGCCATCGGCCTACACGATATTAACTCTATTTTTTAAGGGAGAAGGTCCATTAAGATAGCTTGCTATCTGGGCTTTCGCGAGTCGCTCATGTGTTGCACTACTGCACGGGCTTGGCTCAACCCGCCAATTATTTAGTCTAAAGAAATTAAAAAATTTAGAGATAAAACTGGAAAGCTAATTAAAATTCACAATGGCCATGAACGCGGGTTATTCTTTTATTTTATGGCCCATTACAATTGGGCTTAAGAAGCCCATGATCAAACCTATCCAACGGTGCGTAGAAGAACAGCTTCCAATATTGGTCCGTGGTAATCACGCGGCCTCCTTAACGCGAATGGTTCTAAGAACACATTCTTTGGTTTTTTTCTTATCAATCTAAAATTCTTCTTCCGAACTTCTCTCTGTCCCATCGAATCTTTCTTCTGATTGGCTAATTGTTTATTAGTAATAATTACTACTACAATACAACACAAAGCTCCATGATTTTCGCTCTGTCACAGACAGCTTCAGTTTCCCTACAAAACGAATTCTAATCAGATCTAGACCGTTAATCTCGCGACGTAGAGGAACCCACATAAGCATCGACGGTTCAGATTTACTGACTTTTTATGTAACTTTAATTCGCCGGCTCTCTTGCCGTGTTTTCGATTTTGACAGAAACGAAAAAAATCTTCAAAGGGATAAATATCAGCAGCGGAAGAAGGATTGAAAAAAGGAAGCTTTCCCTTTTTTTAAGCCCATCAGAGATCCGTGGAGGAGAATTTCTAGCAGACCGATCTGTCTCTGTTTCTACGAATCTCTCTGTCTTTGTCGGAAACTTGAGTTGTCTGAAATCATAAATCATGGGTTTGTGGGATGCTCTTCTCAATTGGCTTCGCAGGTCAGTTTTTATATTTTCTACTTCAAATTTCTTGTCTTGGTTCGTTGGATTTTTGATTTGGTTAGCGACAAAATTAGGGCTTTTAGCTAATTTGATTCCTGATGCAATGAGGAATATACGATCACATCAATCTCTGGCTAAGAAAGCAACAAACTTTCTCTGTTTTTAAGCTATTAATGTGATCGTCAAATCCACCTTTTAGTTTTGATTATCAAGTTTTAAGTTTAGACAATACAATTGTGAAATTCCATCTTGGATCTAGAGATGGTTAATCAGTAGATGAATATTGCTGCACAAAATATAATATATAAAGAATCCTATGGAACTAGTTGTGAGCAAGAACTATTGCTTGTGATATGCATAGTCTCACAATGCCTTATTGCAGCCTCTTCTTCAAGCAAGAAATGGAGCTTTCATTGATAGGACTTCAAAATGCAGGAAAGACATCACTTGTTAACGTTGTTGCAGTAAGTACTATGCTTCCCCACAAACTGTTCCCTCCTTTTTCCTCTTAATCACTCGTTAATGGCTTCCTTTTACCTTTCCTTGTTCAGACCGGTGGATACAGTGAAGACATGATCCCTACGGTGTGTTATACTACTTCTTATGATGTTTACTTTTAGGTAGCTTGATTTTGGACTAATCGTTAAAAGGATTTTTACTCTTTCTTAGGTCGGATTCAACATGAGGAAAGTGACAAAAGGAAGTGTTACAATCAAGCTTTGGGATCTTGGTGGTCAACCTAGGTTCCGCAGCATGTGGGAACGTTACTGCCGTTCTGTTTCCGCGATTGTGTAAAGATCTGTTGAAACTATTTTTCTTACTATCTTTAATGTTTCAGCTTTAGGTTTCAGATGATTAAAACTCTCTGACTCTCGCCACAATGCTGATTCTGGTTTCAGGTATGTAGTTGATGCTGCTGATCCTGACAACCTCAGTGTCTCGAAGAGCGAACTCCATGATTTGTTGAGCAAGACGTCCCTTAGTGGTATCCCTCTTCTAGTCCTCGGCAACAAAATCGACAAGCCTGGAGCTTTGTCCAAAGAAGCTTTAACTGAGGAAATGTAAGCCTTAAACCGAAAACATGACAAAAGACTTGGCACTTTTTACTTTGATTCTAATAATGTTTTTTTCCATTGTTTGCAACAGGGGACTCAAGTCACTTACAGATAGAGAAGTCTGTTGCTTCATGATATCTTGCAAGAACTCCACTAACATCGATCAAGTCATTGATTGGCTTGTAAAGCACTCCAAATCATCGAGCTAAACTTTGCACCAAACGAACAGAAGTCAACTCTCTGCAGTTCTCAGTCTTCTTGTGTTTTTGGTCCTTTGATGATGATGATGGTGATTGTGATGGTGGAAGAAGACACAGCTTTCTCTTTTATCCTGTGAAAAACAAGATTTGTCTATGTTTTCTATCTGATTCTTTATCGTCTTTCTCCTTGGTGTGTTGCTGTGTTCTCTGTATATTAGATTTGATTGGTTTCCCTCTTCTTAAAGCCATGAGATCACTTCCTTCGGGGTCAGCTTTTTCAATTTTACCAGTTCATTGCATGATTCGAAAGAACAAAAACATATGTGGCCTGTTTCGTAATTTTGAAAAACTTGAGGCCAAAAACGGATATTTAAAAAAAAAGAAGCAACAAGATAAAACTAAGGACTATATATATAGGCTTTACGCTCACTTAATAATATCGACAAAAAGAAGTTACATCTCTCATATCCATCTGATTCTTCGCAGATAAACATGTCTTTACTGGAGTTGATATTCTTCACCTTATTAAACTGATCATCATTCATGTTCTCTCTTACGTTTTCATATATAAATTTTGAGAACAAAAAAAAGTTGATTTTTTGTAAACGTTATACCAAAAAAGGAAAAAGGATACAACCAAAACGAAATTTTCTTTTTGGTTAGATTGAGTAAATGGAAATCGGATATAATTTAGATTAATAAAAGTAAATGGAAATCGGATCTAATTTAGATTTCCTCTATAAAACTGATAAATCTCAACGGTTAGATTAATAAAAGTATGTAAATAATCTCCAACGGTTAGATTATTAATAAGCAAGGGTTCTTGGTTTATTTCCTTTTTCTTAAAGAGTCTCAATCATTGCTTATAAATAATACACACTATAACGCATTCTGTTCTTCTTCATTCTTGAGAAATCAAAAATTCTCTCTCTATTCACCTTCTTCTTCTTCTTTTTTCTTCGAGAGAGAAACGAAAACAAAAAAAAAACAATATCTATCAATCATCATTCTCATCCATTTCTCTTTTTAATACCTAATCGCCGATGATGATCCATGTATGACTCAACATTGAAGTAAGCTCGTGGCGTGAATTCGAGTTCATCATTGAAGAATGATCTCCCCTACCGTCTCCAATCGAGAATTGATTTCAGTTGCGTTCGGGTCGCATACTAATTTGAGTTTAGAATCTGAAGTTGAAAATCAATCAATCGATCACCTGACGACGCTAATGTCGACGCCAACACTCTGATGAACAACAGCTGAGAGCAATCGATCCCACACGTAACGGAGGAAACTAAGTGAGAGGATCAACAAATAAAGAAAAGAAATTCGAAGTGAAGAATCTTCGTCCAAAAGTGAATGTCGCCAGTGGTGGATGATGATGTCACGGGAGAGCTACCAAAGAACGATGGGCTCGCTCAAATCTGACTTTGGAATGGGTTTTTTTCTACAAGCCTTCTATGCTACCAAATCCAACAAAGGTATTACTTTCTTCACTCTTATTTTGTTTCCTTTTATTTTCTTTAAGATTAGTTTAAATATTTAATTAGTTTTAAAAGATTAACTGTTAATTAAAACAACTAAAATAATGATTTCAAAAATAATAATTATTTAAAATTTTAAATAAACACTTAAACTTTAAGAAAATAATGCTTTAACCCAAAACCATGTGAATTTCAATATTACTTTTTAAAAATTAGTTTAAGTGTTAAATTTTAAAAACGTCGAAAACTAACCGCACCTAGGCATCCTGTCCTTAGTTGGTCCGTAAGCTTTGGTGTTCGAAGTTCAGCAATGTTTTCACGTAATATAGATTTAACACTTAAACTCATTTTTAAAAATTAATAATGATTTTCACTAAATTTAAAATAAATTTAACACTTAAACTTTAAGAAATAATGCTTTAACCCAAAACCATGTGAATTTCAATATTACTTTTTAAAAATTAGTTTAAGTGTTAAACTTTAAAAACGTCGAAAACTAACCGCGCCTAGGCATCCTGTCCTTAGTTGGTCCGTAAGCTTTGGTGTTCGAAGTTCGGCAATGTTTTCATGTAATATAGATTTAACACTTAAACTCATGTTTAAAAATTAATAATGATTTTCACTAAATTTAAAACAAATTTAACACTTAAACTTTAAGAAAATAATGCTTTAACCCAAAACTATGTGGTTTAAGTGTTAAATTTTAAAAACGTCGAAAACTAACCTCGCCTAAGCATCATGTCCTTAGTTGGTCTGTAAGCTTTGGTGTTCAAAGTTCGGCAATGTTTTCACGTAATATAGATTTAACATTTAAACTCATTTTTAAAAATTAATAATGATTTTAACTAAAATTTAACACTTAAACTCATTTTAATAATGCTTTAACCCAAAACCATGTGAATTTCAATATTACTTTTTAAAAATTAGTTTAGGTGTTAAATTTTAAAAACGTCGAAAACTAACCGCGCCTAGGCATCCTGTCCTTAGTTGGTCCGTAAGCTTTGGTGTTCGAAGTTCGGCAATGTTTTCACGTAATATATATTTAACACTTAAACTCATTTTTAAAAACTAATAATGACTTTCACTAAAATTGAAAACAATTTAACACTTAAACTTTTAAAAAATAATGCTTTAACCCAAAACGATGTGAATTTCAATATTACTTTTTAAAAATTAGTTTAAGTGTTAATTTTAAAAACGTCGAAAACTAATTGCGGCTACGCATCATGTCCTTAGTTGGTCTGTAAGCTTTGGTGTTCGAAGTTCGGCAATGTTTTCAAGTAATATATATTTAACACTTAAACTCATTTATAAAAAATAATAATGATTTTCACTAAAATTTAAAACAATTTAACACTTAAACTTTAAGAAAAAAACCATGAAATTTTATTAAATCTTTTTTAAAAATAGTTCTAAGTGTTAAATTTTAAACACGTCGAAAACTAACTGCGCATAGACATCATGTCTTTAGTTGGTCTGTAAGCTTTGGTGTTCGAAGTTCGGCAATCTTTTCACGTAATATAGATTTTAACACTTAAAACTTACTTTTAAAAATTAATTTTTAAAAAATAATTCTAGTTTTCTCTAATTCTTTTAATATCACTAATATTTTACACTTAAACTTTAAGAAATTAATGCTTTTTACATGAATTCACTAAAAAAATTTAAAATTGTATTTAAGTGTTAAATTTTAAATACGTTAAAAACTAACCGAACTCAGACATACCCATAAAATCCTACTAAACCACACACGAGTCGGGCCAACTTGGACTTGAGTTTGGATAAGTGGGTCTTCGATAGCTTATCTTTTTGTTCACGTTTTAAATTTTGTGATCACTACAAGATTTGATTTGAATCAGTCAATGCAATAAACTCTCAAATCTGTAAACAGCTCACGAGATTCTTCTTAATGTCCTTAATTGGTGCATAAGCTTTGGTGTTCGAAGTTGGTTGTGTATGTTGTTTTTACTCTCTCCAATTCTTTATCGTCTGCGTATGTTGCTGTGTTCTCTGTATATTAGATTTGATTGGTGTTCCCTCTTCTTAAAGCCATGATGAGATCACTTCCTTCGGGGTCAGCTTTTTCAATTTTACGAGTTCATTGCATGTTTTGAAAGAACAAAAGAATATGTGGCGTGTTTCGTAATTTTGAAAAACTTGAGGCCAAAAACGGATATTTTCGAAAAAAGCAACAAGATAAAATAACAGGACTATACTATAGGCTTTACGCTCACTTGCACTATATCCTCTTCGCAACAATGGATGCTTCGGTGGTGAGATTTTCCCAATCGCCGGCAAGAGTGCCGCCGGAATTTGAACCAGATATGGAGAAGATTAAACGGAGGCTGCTCAAGTACGGTGTTGATCCCACCCCCAAAATCCTGAACAATCTCCGAAAGAAAGAAATTCAAAAACACAACCGTAGAACCAAGCGCGAAACCGAGTCAGAGGCGGAGGTGTATACGGAGGCGCAGAAGCAATCTATGGAGGAAGAAGCTCGTTTCCAAACCCTAAGACGGGAATACAAGCAATTCACGAGGTCAATTTCTGGAAAAAGTGGCGGCGATGTTGGTTTGATGGTTGGGAATCCATGGGAAGGAATCGAGAGAGTGAAGCTGAAGGAGCTCGTTAGTGGTGTCCGGAGAGAAGAGGTTAGTGGTGGTGAATTGAAGAAAGAGAATCTAAAAGAGCTGAAGAAGATACTTGAGAAGGATCTTCGTTGGGTTCTAGAAGACGACGTTGATGTGGAAGAGTATGATTTGGACAAAGAATTTGATCCTGCGAAACGGTGGCGTACCGAAGGAGAAGCAGTCAGAGTTCTCGTTGACAGGTTTGAACACTCTTTTTGCATTTCAATTTCTGCAAATTTTTGATTCTTGACGAAATTGTTCGATTGATTTTGTGTGATTAGATTGAGTGGTAGAGAAATCACTGAGAAGCATTGGAAGTTTGTGAGGATTATGAATCAATCAGGGCTTCAGTTCTCTGAAGATCAGATGCTTAAGATTGTTGATCGATTGGGACGTAAAAACAGTTGGAAACAAGCTTCAGCTGTTGTTCATTGGGTGTATTCTGATAAGAAGCGTAAACACAATAGGAGCAGGTGATGTTTTCATGTCGATAATCGAAACATTGTAACTTTTGATGGCCATCGTTTCTTGAGGTTGAATCTGTACAACTTGCTTTCTACAGATTTGTTTACACCAAGCTTTTGTCCGTTCTTGGGTTTGCGAGGAGGCCTAAGGAAGCTCTTCAGATATTCAGTGAGATGCTTGTAAGTAACTTCTGATTTGTGTCAATTCGTGATAAGGTTGATGTAGATGATCATTATACTATAGCATCTTGCAGTTTTTGGATTAACTCTCATTCCTTAGTCACTTTAGGGTGATCGCCAGTTGTATCCTGATATGGCGGCGTACCACAGTATTGCTGTAACACTTGGGCAAGCGGGTTTATTGAAGGAGTTGCTTAAAGTAATCGAGCATATGAGGCAGAAACCGACTAAACTAATGAAGAATTTGCGGCAAAGGAACTGGGATCATGTGCTTGAACCAGACTTGGTTGTATACAATGCTGTAAGTGAGCATTTTCGAGTTTTTAAACTTCTTTAATATCTATTTGCAGCGAGTCACTGTATCTAAATGCTGTGATCAATTATTGGCTTAACTGGTCCCCAGATTCTTAACGCTTGTGTTCCAACACTCCAATGGAAGGCTGTTTCATGGGTATTTGTAGAGTTAAGAAAAAATGGTTTGAGGCCTAATGGAGCTACATATGGGCTTGCGATGGAGGTAGCGTTCTTGTTTTCCTACATAAACGAACTGCTTAGATACTTTAAGTAAGATGTGGTGTAGTATTTGTGGGTAACCTCAAATACGTAGAGTTGTCTTTAAGATGTCGTTTTGACAGGTTATGCTGGAGTCAGGGAAGTATGATCGTGTTCACGATTTTTTTAGGAAGATGAAAAGCAGTGGCGAAGCTCCAAAAGCAATTACATACAAGGGTAGCTGTTGATTCTCTCTGCATTTAAGTTACTTCATTTTGGTATCTATAAGGTGATATGATTCTCACAGCGCATGATTGATTTTCAGTTCTTGTCCGAGCTCTTTGGAGAGAAGGCAAAATCGAGGAAGCTGTTGAAGCAGTCAGAGATATGGAACAAAAGGGAGTTATAGGAACGGGTTCAGTTTACTATGAATTGGCATGCTGTCTGTGCAACAACGGGCGTTGGCGCGATGCAATGCTTGAAGCAAGTTCCCTCATACTTTACCCATTTTGCTTCTCAGAGAAACCCACGAAATTAAGTTTCTTCATAATTCATTAATGCAGGTGGGGAGGATGAAAAGACTTGAAAATTGCAGGCCGCTTGAAATTACCTTCACAGGACTCATAGCGGCTTCATTGAACGGTGGTCATGTTGATGATTGCATGGCTATATTCCAATATATGAAAGATAAATGCGACCCGAATATAGGAACTGCGAACATGATGCTTAGAGTTTACGGAAGGAATGATATGTTTTCGGAAGCTAAAGAATTGTTTGAAGAGATTGTCAGCAGAAAAGAGACTCATCTAGTTCCAAACGAGTATACATACAACTTCATGCTTGAAGCTTCAGCTAGATCACTGCAATGGGAATACTTTGAGCATGTTTATCAGTTGATGATTCTTTCTGGTTACCAAATGGATCAAGCAAAACATGCATCAATGCTTATAGAAGCATCAAGAGCCGGGAAGGTAACAAATCTTCTTATAGTTAAAGTGTTTATGGAAGCAAAAGCTGTTGTCTAATTTTGTTTGTTAATGCAGTGGAGTCTTCTAGAGCATGCCTTCGATGCAGTTCTTGAAGATGGAGAAATCCCTCACCCATTGTTCTTCACTGAACTCTTGTGTCATGCCACAGCTAAAGGCGATTTCCAAAGAGCTATCACACTGATTAACACTGTGGCTCTCGCATCTTTCCAGATTAGTGAAGAAGAATGGACTGATCTTTTCGAGGAGCATCAAGACTGGCTTACTCAAGATAATCTTCATAAGCTCTCTGATCATCTCCTTGAGTGTGATTATGTGAGTGAACCAACAGTCTCAAACCTCTCAAAGTCATTGAAATCTCTATGTGGGTCTTCTTCTTCTTCTTCTTCTTCTTCAGCACAACCATTGTTAGCCGTAGATGTAACAACTCAAAGTAAGGGTGAGAAACCGGAGGAAGATTTGCTTCTTCAAGATACAACAATGGAAGATGCTAATGGTGAAGCTTGGGAATTTACGGAGACGGAACTCGAAACGTTGGGTCTAGAAGAACTCGAGATTGATGATGATGAAGAATCTAGTGACTCTGATTCACTTTCAGTTTATGACATTCTAAAAGAATGGGAAGAGAGTAGTAAGAAAGAAACATGAAAAAGCTTGTAAATTTCCTCAAAATCTTAATAGAACAAAATCTAAATTTATCTCTGCTTATGCATCTCTCTTCAAACCAATTCCAAGGTTACTAAACAGATCAGCCACATACATTAAAAGATCAGTTATACAGAATCTCAGACTTGGATAAAGAACATACATATGATCAAACTGTGGATTTACACTGTTACTAACCAAAAAAAGAGAGCATAAAGGTTTGGAAACTTTTTAAGACTCTGCAGGTGATGAGATATCGCCTGATTCAAGACCGGAACTCTTAAGAAACCAGTAAAACTACTAAGTATATATGGCTTACTTTGTTACAAAACTTCCCCATGATGGCTATTTATTTCTGTTTCACCAAGGATGATTACGGATCCTGAACTTCAAAGCTTTCATTGCTGCCTTTGCAAATATCTGAGCAGCTTCAGCTTCTGCTTCTGCTCTTTCTGCCTCTTTTGCTGCTTCTTCAGCCTCTGTGATAGCAAATTCTGCCTCTGCTACTGCTCTTGCTGCAGCCTCTGCAGCTTTTTGAGCTGTCATGCCTTTTATCATAAATAACTCACCGTCTACTCGGGACTTAGTGAGGCTTTTGGCGCCGTTCTCCTCGGGTTTTGGTGGGTCTTTCTTGTTGTTTCCTTCCAGAAAGAGTTGAGGAGACATCTGTCTTGCTCCTACGGGGATAAAATTAGAAGAAAACCTGTACTTGTGCTTTATCTGAAAGTGAGAAATCACCAAGTAAGTATTTGAAAATTCTGAGAGTAAGGAAGTGTTTGTAATCATGGATCTTATGTGTGTTTACCTTAACTAATGTTCCATTCGATGATAAATGCTTTAATCGTACTGCGACATGTCTTTTCATATTCGGTGGAGTCTTGAAATTCTCCTGAAATTTTAACAGCTACTAAGTATGCAGCTAACCCCAAAGAAACATAGAATCCCAATGGTAGAAATACCTCTATATACAGAAAGATCGATGTTCTGTCAGAACCGCGCAGTTCCTTCAAGTTAGTAATTGCCTCCAAGATGATCTTATCCAAACTACAAGAACAGACAATAGCTCAAGATCAAATCTTTATGAACTCAAGAAAATCTTTATGTGGTGCATGAGTCAGAACTTTGCATGAAGCAAACCTTGTAATTGATCTCTTTGAAGCACAAGAACCTCCAGGGGAAGTTGGTTTTGCCCGTTCATCGTCATTAGCCAAAGCCACAATGCTAAGAGCTGTGTTGTTATCATCCTGTATAGTAGCCGGCGGAGTCATTTTAAGCGCAAGTTTAGCCTTCTTCCTTGAACCCCATAAAGCTGTCACGCTTATGTTTCTCCATTTGTCCTGTTACGCTTTGAACTATCAAGATTAGTCCGAAACAGGCGATCAAAACCTCAAAAAGCAGATCTCTAAGTGCCACAATTTCTTGTATCGAGTAATATTCTATTACCTTAAGATCAACATTTGAGCGAGACTTAAGGATTAAGCTAAACTCAGTATCGGAGAGTATGGTACGCCACTTCCCAGTGCCATGCTTAAGAACTCCAGCTTTAAGAGCTGCTTCTTCTTCCGGTGTCCACTTCTGCTTTGGGGCACCCATCCACAGTTATCAAAAGATCTCACTTTTAAAAAAAAAGAAGTTGAATTTTCTTCTATTCTCTGCCAAGAGATGCGAACACTAAAACCTTAGAATCTGTGAAATGAGCTGTGAACAAAAACAAAAAGACCACATCAACGCCATTGTTGAACATTCAACTGATATGTAGCAACCTATTCTTATCCAAAAGAATCTAAATTTTGAAATTGGAAGTAGAGGAATTTTGGTCATCTAACAAGTGATTTGTGAATGCTTTTTTTTTCAACCATTTTTGTTACAGAAACAAGCACAATGGAAATCAATCTAATCCAGCAGATACACAAAGCCATAGAAATGATGGCGAATTAAATACGCCCCAAAGCTCAATTCAACAAATCAACGAGTGAATCTCGAACCAAAAAGAGGATCAAATTCCATTAACAACGTCGCAAATCAACAGGAATTTGGAAATTCAGCCAACAATCAAAATCATTAGCGAAATTACCGACCGAAATCAAATGGGGCAATCGGAGAAAATATAAAAATGGAAAATTCGGAGAATTAAAGAGAACCAGCAATGAGGAAGGAGGAGAAGAAACATGCCAGATCAAACGAAACCAAAGGAGAGTATTCGAGAGAGACACTTGATGATGAAAGCTAATTCCTTGTGTAGATGTGTCATAGATTAAATGCGAATCTTAGAATTTCGCTGAAACGAACGAAGAAGAAGAAGACCAGAGAGACTGTATAAGGAAGAATATCCATAGAAACGAAAACACAAACTTGAGCTTTTCTTTTGTATTCAGGCTAAGGAAAGATGTAACCCTTCATTTCTTCAAATTCACAAATTTGCCTCAGATTTTATTAAATTACACATAACACCTATTAAATAAATAAATAGGCTCAACCAGAATAATAATATTTTAAAATAGCATATACATATAGGATTTATTTATTTTATATGATAAAAACTTTAAAATTATTTGAAATACAGTAAGATAGGAGGAATTGGGTTAAATTGATACCACAGATAGTTTAGGGAGAATTAAATATTTTCATATAATAGTGACCGAAAGCATAATTTATAAACATTGAATGGCCAGATTGAAATATGTTTTTGTTTCCCTTGGCCATTTTTTTTTTTTCCTAAAATCACAGAAATAGAAGAAACCGAAGCGAAATCAAAAAGCTCAGAGATTTTCCAGATTTCTCTAATTGCGTGACGATGGCGCTTCGTGCTACTACTCAAGGGACTAGCCGTATCGCGGCGACGCTCCGGCGTGTTGCTCGGCCTTTCTCTACTGACGCGGTGGTTGAGTCGGATTACAAGCGTGGCGAGATCGGTAAGGTCTCCGGAATCCCAGAGGAGCATCTTTCCCGCAAGGTAAAGAAGCATTCGATTTAGAAAATTAGGGTTCGTGATCGGAGAATGTTCTTAATTGAGCTAAATCGTGTGTACTTGGTTTGATTTCTGAATCGAATGGTCTAAAAGATATTGAATTTGGAATTTGCAGGTGATAATATACTCACCTGCTAGAACAGCTACCCAGTCAGGATCTGGAAAACTTGGAAAATGGAAGATTAACTTCGTCTCCACCTTAAAGTATGAACCTTTTCTCATTCATTTCTTAGTTTTGTCTTTTTGATTAAGATAGTCCTCTCTTGGCTCACTCTTTGATCATAATATGAGTTTTATCCTTAATGTCATATCTTTGCAATACTAAAGTCTTCTGCTTGTGAGTAGTAGTAGTCCATCACTTGTTGATTAGATTTAGCCTTTGGCAGGCCAATAGCTTCTGGTATCAGTTATTTGTTCCATGTGTAATGACGTCGCTTCTCTATGGCATTGATATGTTTGTAGGTGGGAGAATCCATTGATGGGATGGACTTCTACAGGTGACCCCTATGCCAATGTTGGTGACTCTGCTCTTGCTTTTGATTCTGAAGAAGCTGCTAAGTCTTTTGCTGAGCGTCATGGTTGGGATTATAAAGTACGTTGTTTCCTTCTGCAATTTTTTTCTCGTCGTATTCAGAGTACTGAAAAATTTACATCTAACTCATTGCAGGTCAAGAAGCCCAACACACCGCTATTGAAGGTTAGTAACTATCTTTTAGCTAATGCCACAGTTATGACTAACGTGCTTTACTCATATGAGGCGTTTAAATCTAAGCTGGAGATTCACAGGAACCTTTACATGTTAATAGATAGGATATTTTAGTCTCTAATTTAAGATTGTGTTTCATTAAGGAACTGCTTTAACTTAACTCATATTGCTTCATCAGAAATGGTTAGCTGCCTCTAGTTTAAGATTAGCCGACTAGTTTGGACAGCGATTGTCTCTTTCGCTCCTTGGATTTATTGGTAGAACATTCTTTAGATTGAAGTTATAACCTAACCCTTGATGGTTCATCATCTACTATCACTGCAGGTCAAGTCTTACTCGGATAACTTCAAGTGGAAAGGCAATCCTCAACCAGAAAACTGATCTCACACCTTCTTCTTCCAGGAGAAAACCTCATTTGATAAAAATTCTCATGTTTCTGTGTTATTTAGCATCTTTGAGCTTTTTGTTTGAAAAGAACCATTATCCATGGCTTTGTTTCCTTATTACAATAATATGATGATGATGAAACACACTCCTTTGATATGTCATCAAGAATTCAGATCATTTATTTTACTGGTTTATTTCGAATTGGTGTGAATATGAAAAAGAGAGAGATGGTCAATAATAATCCATAAGATACCAAAAAGTTAAAAGACAAATTCGAATTGAAAGAAGATAACAACAGAAGAGAGATTGTTGAACGAGACAAGAAAATCTTGTCTTTTAACATTACATAACATATATGAAATAGAATCGTTGACTGAGGCAACAACGTATCATCATCCTTCGATCAGAAACATGCATCCAAGAGACAGCAACAACAGAGCGCAGCCAAACTGTGACGTATATATGAACAGAGAAAACGCGTATTAATACAGTATTAAAACCTAAATACAAAACTAAACAATAAACTAAAGTAGAGATGGGATCAAGAACGTACCATCCTTCAAGCATACCGGCGTTTTGCTTCTGCTGCGGAGCTTGAGAGTATTGCTGCGGAGGATAACCTTGAGCAGGGTATCCCTGAGCATATCCCGGCGGAGGATAACCGGCCGGAGGATAACCGTCCTTAGGTGGATACCCTTTAAACCGGAATTCAAGAGCAAATTAAACTAGCAGATCGAAGAAGAGAAACCAACTATCCAAAACTAAAGAAAAGAAGAAAAAGATAATACCTTGGGGAGGAGGAGCACCGACAGGATGTTGTTCTTGATGATACATCTTTCTTCTTTCCTCTTCTTTTTTTTTTTTTTGAGTTCTTTGAGTTTTTTTCTTTCTTTCTTTCTTTCTTTATCTCTTTGTTTAAGCAAACTCTGTTTCTTTCCTTTATAGCGAAGCTATGCCGGTGAAGAATAATAGATATTTTTTTTAACTCTTCTTAATTTAATAAAGCAGAAAATAAAGAAATTATTCTTTTTTTTTTTTTTGGTGAATATAAAGAAAATATTCTAAAAAAGGGTCTTTCTTGCATCATAAAGCATACGAATAAATGTTAAGGGTATTTCTTTGAAAATTAGGTGATCTTCTGTGCTAGACACTTGACCGTACAAGAATTTTTAATTTTATTTCAACTACTCTACTATTAGAATCATTAATTATGGAATAAATATATCAGAGAAGGGGTTTTAACACTGCTTCATAGTTTTAAATTCAGACACTTGACCGTACAAGAATTTTTAATTTTATTTCAACTACTCTACTATTAGAATCATTAATTAAGGTACTATGAAGTTAAAATTTAAGCTTCCCTCTTTTGGGCTTTAGACTCCGGGGATATCTTTGTTTTCCGCCGGCTTAATTAAATTAAAAAGAATTAAGCAAATTATGTAAATAAATTGATTTAAAAATTTAAGGTACTATGAAGTTAAAATCACTATTTGACATAAAAAAAAATTCATAAAATTCAGTCAATTTTTCACTATCAACGTTTTCCTTGTACTTTAAGTTTATAATAACAGAAGAAAACCAAATTTAATACAACCTCCTCGCTTGAATAGAGAAAATTTCAGAATTCGAGAAAAATATGACTTTTAAGTTTTAACCACCCATATGCAAGTCCATGTTCCCATGTCATAGATAATCTTATTGTAATATTCGAAATATTAATATCCATTCACATCACCATGAAAAGTAGAACCCATTAAAGACCATAAAAAAAGAAGGCTCATTGCATTTTTGTCTACACACAAACATGACACAACCTAAAAACCAATTAGGATCGTCACAACAAATCGTGGTCTCATCAACAAAAAAGAAAGCTAAAACACTAACCAAGTCATAAAAGAAGAAAGCAACTTTACCTACACGAGCTCTCTCTCTTTCTACAAAAGAGTTCATTTTCTCTCTAAACGGTATGAAACTTAAAACTGGCTTGGTTCAGAACCAACGCAGCCATTTCCGTGGTCGGTTTGTGCTAGAAGACCCTTTTCTTGGTGTTACACTGATCCTATCGGCATTTACTGCTGCCCATTTTCCAAAATCGGGTGACGAAACCAATTCTTGAACGGCCTTGGTTGTGCTATCCTTAGTGAGCTTTTTCCATTCTTCTTTTGTTAGTTGGCTCCTTTCAGGAGTTTTATGGAAAGAGGATGGAAAGGTATCTGATTCAGATGGTGAAGATTCTCGCATCCCGTTGTTGATTCCTGAAAAGAATCATTGCAAAAGCTTATTCTTGGTTTCAATATAAGTATAAGATTGTAATTTGAGAGAGAGATCAAATATCAGACCTCCTGATGGAGAAGCAAAAGTAACACGGTTGCGAAATTCAGAGGCATCAGGACTCTTTCGCATAAAGTCATGGAGATATCCCGGGACGGATGGTATATCAGCATCACGAATTGCCTCCCAGATTCCTAGCAGTAAATTCAATGGAATCCTGTTCCAAAGAAACCAACTTGCATTCAAAATTGTACATTTTCAGGGATATAGATGCTGTATAATCAGGCGAACGAGAACAAACATAGTTTGGTTTGTTGAAGAAAACAGATCAAAGAGATTGGTCGCAACTCACTCGTATAAAAGTAGAAGGAACTTCAGTCTGGTTATCTTCTTCAAAGTCGATGACATAAGAATTACAGATATCAGGGCTCCTCCAGCAAGCAGCGGATCAACAGAGCTCTGTAAACAACAGATTCTTGTTAAAAAGATCAATTGGTTAAAAGGAGAAGTATACTTTGAGGGACACTGGAAAAAAACCTGAAGGATCAAAACGGCAGCCATAATTCGGATGGACCAAGAAACAAATAGTGATGTGCTAACGTCAATGGAGCCATCTTCAGTCAGCATAAGTTTCCTCACGGTCCAAAATCCGAAAAATGCTCCACCCAAAGATAGAAACGCCCCCACAAAAATCGCTACCTGCAAAACCAAATTGCGGATTATTTCTTTAAAATGGGCGTTTTAACCAGCAAATGCTGACTGATGCAAGACACACCTCTAAATTTACAACAGCTGCAATGTATTGACATTATCAAAACTTACATACAGGTGTGTACATTTCTTCGTCGATTCCCATCTCTGTTAGCAGACTTTGAAACAATCCAGGTATGTAGCGAAGAAGAAAACCACCCAAACCAAGCTGGAAAGAAGGAAACAATCTTGTGAATGGTACATAAAACAAGAAAGTCAGAGAAAACGAAAGAGCAAGAAAAAGGAAAAATTATTCAACAATCACCAGGGATGAGTAAATGAACAATGCAAATGAACTCCGTCCAGTTGGTAGAAGCTTCATTCCCTGTATACATAAAATTACAAAACCGAAATCAGAGAGTTAATACCCTCTCTTCTACAGGTCAACACGATAAACAAAGTGAACAAAAAAACGAAGTTACCTGAAAGAGAACAAGCAGCACGACAAGGATAATACCAACAGCCATGGCACTACTGTAGTAAAACGCTAAAGATTGGCTCAGTGTAGAAGCCGAAGCCAGTAATACAGCACCAAGGATTAAGAATACTATGCGATACATAAATAATTCTGCAAAGCCGAAAATTGATAGATTAGAAAAGTAGAACAAATTTCCAAACCAGAAAGAAAGAAAGAAAATGCAAGGCACCTTCTACAGCAGACATTTCCAAAGTGACCTTGTTAGAGCTAGCTACTCTAACATCAAGGATTTTGTGGTCGAAGGGGGACATTGTCTGAACCCATGAACCCTTAGAGGCTTTCTCCCACCGACTATGAGGGCACATTCCAATTGCACGCGACAAATTCCTTTAAACACACAAATCATGGAAACATTTTAGATCTATGATAACCGAACCATATATTCTGTACCAAGGAACTTACAGAAACTGGTTTGGACTATAAAATATGAAGAAATATCAAGAATTCAAGTCCAACAGCAAAAGATAAAAGACTCACCGGTGGAAGCAAACGTCAATGCTGCTTGTTTTCCCAACGGTTGACGCGTTAACTACCAACTTGAGTGAATGTGCATACTTGTCTATATGCTTAAACCTTCGAAGTCCATGGATATGAATCCTCTCACAAAGAACTGTTCTATCTGGCTTCAATCCAGGAGAACCCTTAACCTCTAAACTAGGAGTCACTTGAAGCTCTCCAGTTTCTCCCACAACTGTCCCATAAGGTTACAAGACATTAACCACAACACAATTACAAATTCATTCAACTAGATTAGTAAAGTATATACTAATTTGTCTTTAGTCGCTTACGAGAATCAACAATTTAGGATTTTCAGAGCGTAGGAATCTCAAAGCGGGTCAAAGAAAAATCAAATTCGAGTACTCAAGTGCTCAAAATTACTTGAGCGATAAACCCTAAATTACTAAAATTTCAACCCACAATTTCACAAAACCAAAACTGGACAATAAGTAAAAATTAAGAAAACCTCACCGAACTGGAGTTCATTGGATGATACAAGAGAAGCGAAAGCAAAGAGATGTAGCAAGATGATTCCGACAACGACGCCGGAGTTTCGGAAAAGACGATAATCACCCATTGATTTCTTCTGGGTTTCAGGGCGCGTACTTGAATCAAAAAAGCAAATAAGAATAAATCCTGAGGGTATTTATGGTAACTTGAAAGAATATAAAACACCGTGGACTCTCGGCCTTGTTAATGGGCCTTCGTAAGCCCAATGCTAAAAGATGAATAAATTCCATTGCTTTTCCTCTATTTCATGCTTCTATTTTCTTAACTAGAAATGGACCCACGCGTTGCGTGGGTTTAATAATATATATTCAAATTTTTATAGTTTTGTAAATTACATTATTTAAAAAAAATTTACTCGAATACTATTTAAAATATATATGTAATTCTATTGGTAAAAAGCGGTTATATAATATAATATAAATGTTATAAGTGATAATTGTATAGATGTACACGTCTATTTATAATATGCTACATATATTAAACGATTTTTTTTGTATTTGACTTAGTATCCTATGACCGTTCATTATATATATTCTCTTTCAGTGCATGAATTCTTATGAATAACATTTTTTTTTATAATTCTAGAAACTCAAATGTGATATTTTAAATGTAGTTTATTTTTCTAATTTATATCTATTGTATTTAGAAGAAAAAAAGAAAAAAAAAATACTTATATATATCTCATTTTATATATTTGCTTTTTCTTTAGGAATTTAGCTTTCTGACACTAATTTTGTCACTATTATTTTTTTTTTACTTTTTTGTTTCTATCTTATTAAATTCAATGTTGTAATTGTGCTTTTTCTACTTCTTTTTGATATTTTTAAAATAAACTTTTATATTTTTAATAAGTGCATAATATTTGTATTACTATCAAATGCATTTATACATTTACTTATATAAAATTTTATATTATATTTATAAAAAGCTAAAATATTAAAAGTATACATAATTATATTTTATTTTTTTTAAAATTATTATACACGATACTATTTAGCTATATTTTAACATTTTGTTTACTATAGTTTACAAACTAATCAACTATTGTTTCAATTAGTAATATGTCCTAAGATTCATCACTAATTCACTATATAGTTTTTTAAAAATCTAAAAATGTATGCCTTTTCAACTTTCATAAAATTTTAGAATTACCCAACATATTGATTTTTAAGTATTTCATGATTCATTACTATATTTGTTTTTTGAAAGTTAATAAATGTATGATCTTTCAACTTTCATATAATTTTTGCAATATCCATCATATTGATTTTGAATATATCAATTTTAAAAATGAAATATCCATCATATTGATTTTTAATATCTCAATTTTAAAACAGAAATGTTTATAAAATTTTAAATATGATTAATCTTAAACATTTTCTCGCTAAAATTCAATTTCTATTATTATGTATAAGTTTATATTTCTTTGTGTTTTACTTATAATATTAATTCATTTGTATTTAACTTAAATATTTTTAATCATAAATAACAATAACTAAAAATAAATATATATTTAATGAGCATTTAAAATAAATCATATTTTTAATTTTTTGATTAAACGCATGCTTAGGTGAATGATGATGTTGATAGCCTAGATGGAGAGAAGACTAAATTATATTATTATGTATAAATTTATATTTCTTTTATTTATTTATAATATTAATTTATTTGTATTTAACTTAAATATTTTTAATCATAAATAACAATAACTAAAAATAAATATGTATTGAATGAACATTTTAAATAAATTATATTTTTAATTTGTAATTAAATGTATGTTTAGATGGATGATGATGTGGATAGCGTAGATGAAGAGAAGACTCTCCTATTATATCTATAGATTCCACTACGCTTTGGAATTTTACCCAAAAAAAGTCATAGACTACTCACTTTTTTCATTTGTTGATAAAAAAAAAAAAGTCATAGACTACTCGATGTGACACATTATTCGTCTATACACAATTCTTTTGGCGGTATAATGCAATTTGGGAAAAATATTATTAAAATTCACAACTTATTCAATTGATCTAAATCTTCAACTCACAACGAAAAGAAATAAATATTAAACTTATATTGACTTTCCAAATAAATATTAAACTTATGTTGACTTTCCAAATAAACACCAAACTTTCATGGACTTGGCCATATTAGGCATGAAGTGTGTTAACAGACAATGTTAACGGGATTAATTTTCTGTTAACAGACCCGCTAATTAAAAATGACAATATTGTTGAACTATAATCAAATCTCATCTAAGTCATATAACCTAAAGTCGTATTCATATAAGTTAATTAGTTATTTACCTAAGAGTCACGAATTTACGTACGTATAGTTGTGTATATTCGTAAAGTTGTGTCTTTTCGATTAACACATATACGTACACGTTGTTTCGTGTTGTATAAGTAGATCGAGTCAAACTCAATAACATTATTGTGTGTAATACATTTTATCTTATCAATAAAGATCAAGTTTCTTCGTACTCTATTTTTCATTTTGGTTTTGTTCTTCATACTCTGTTAAAACAGAGTTCGTTTGTTGATCAAAACACTAACAAGTATTCCTTCTAAACATAAAACGACGTTGTTTTGTCGTAACTGTTCAATAAAATCCCGAGTTTCAAATCATACTGTATTTAAGGTTAGGGATTTTGCTCGATTTGGGGATCTAAGATTGACTTTAGGGATTTAATTCAATCGTTACGACAAAACGAAGTCGTTTTGTTGTTATATGAAACAATGTCGTTATCAATTAACATATATGTTAACAGAAAATTACCTCCGTTAACGAGATATATTAACGCACTTAACGTCGTATCTAATATGGTCAGGTCAACGGAAGTTTGATATTTATTTGGAAAGTCAACATAAGTTTGATATTTATTTCGTTTTGTCATGAGTTGAGGATTTATTAACCCACTTAACGTCGTACCTAATATGGTCAGGTCAACGGAAGTTTTATATTTATTTGAAAAGTCAATGAAAGTTTGGTGTTTATTTGAAAAGTCAACATAAGTTTATTATTTATTTGGAAAGTCAATATAAGTTTGATATTTATTTCGTTTCGTCATGAGTTGAGAATTTAAATCAACGTTTTGAATAAGTTGGGGATTTTAACGAAATTTTTTCCCAATGCAATTTTAAAAATAAATGCTCAAGAATCATTTCTTGGTGAAGAAAATTTAATTTGGTTATTAATGTCTGTGTATATCACGTCCAATGCCGTGATGCTTATAAAATATGGTTGCTTGGATGGTTAATGGTGGACTATTAAAGAGACTGAAAATGATTGAGCTGTTAATTACGTTACGTCGACTTAACTGAACAAAAGGGAATGATGCATTAGTGATTTATTTGAATTATTGACTGCATAACTATGATTGACAAAAAATGCCGACCAAATGATCTGCCAACCATATTTTAAAAGCAGACAATGAGACAATACATTTACATTTTCTTACAAATAAAAATGTAAACTATAGTTAGTTATTCAATAATTACCATTGCCTTAATACTCGCTCAACGCTTATCATTTGGTTAGTTGACTCTTGACTGGTTGTTTAAGCCTAACATCTTCACATGAAACGTTATGATTGGATCATACGATATGACGTAAATTCTAATTAGGTCCAACACAACAACAATATCCAAACGTATACGAACTGTCGGTTTACCCTTTTCATTATTACATACATTGTTTCAGGAAATAAATGATTTGTGGAATCTTGAATCTGCAAAATATTTCCGGTTATATACAATCAGTAGGTCCAGTACATACATGGGACAACATTTAAGCCGAAAAAAACACAGTTTTTGGATTGAAACAAATATACAATTAGGTATCATGTCGCAAAACAAAAAGTTTGAATAAGCTTAATTCAATTATCGGTTGATAAAAAATTATGCATACCTTAGTAAAAGATAACCTTAAAATGTCATATTTCAGCCACACAATTTCGTTTTTGCATTTTCGATACGAAAATTTCGAAGAGATTCGTCTCTAATGTGCGTTAATTTTGTTTCCGATATCTTTAAAACTCTTATGGATATTTCTATTTTTTTTTCTTTTCAAGTGTTAGAACAATTGTAACGATTAAAGAAGTTCTTGAAAATATTTGTCCAGACTGAATCTCATTAAAGCCACATAAAACAGTAACATCGCTTTACATAAATCTTTCAATGTTGTCGGATAGTTGCTTTAAGAATATCTACGCTTTCAAGATCTCTCATGAGGATCCAAATTCGGGGATGCTGTGTAAAGCTGGCCTCCACCCACCGCCACCTCTTCCTCCACCGTGGCTCCTCCTCATAAACCCATCTCCCCCGTTTTCTCCGGCGACCTATAAGATCGGTCGAATTAAATTAGCATTCGTATAGATTCATAATGATAAAAGGACAAAGCGATCAGAGCAATGTGACCAGGACAGTCATGTACAAATATCATATTCATCATATCTTAATTAAAATCAAACTTAGTGCTCCAATAATATATTTTATGATGAAAAATAAAATCTGAACGTGGTAAAACGTAAAAGAAAGTCCTCAAAGTGACGATGAGAGTATTATTAACATGCACTTACCGCATCATTAGCTCCATCTTGGTTCGGATCCGGGTTGACTCGGCCCGTTTCCTGATGATCCAGCTTCTTCTTCCTGTGTTTCTTCGTCTTCTTCTTCGTCAAGTCAAGCCCTCCTCCTTCTTTCAATAACTTCCCAAGCTTCACACACTTCTTCGTCGCAAACTCGTTCAAAACCTCTGAATGGTCAAATTGTCAACAATTTTTAATAAATCATTATATTACAGAAAAACAAAACAGAGAAATTGAGTTAAGAGTGTATACCTTCGAAGCTGACGAGACGATACACATGTCCGATGAGTAAAGTGTCGTCAGGACGAAGGAGCTTAAGCTGCTTCAATGGCGATCCTTTCTCGTTCTTCATCGTAGGTGACGTCACCACCACCGCAACGTAATGACCAGGATTGGATTTCATGACATCACTCGCTGTCACTGACCAGTAAATCCTCTCCACCTTGTTCTCCGCCGGGTGATGAATCAAAACCGTCGCTGCTTCCGCCGCTTGACAATTCCCCATTTTTATTTTTTTGCAAAAAAGAAAGAGTTTTGATTTTTTTTGTTGGGTTCCTGTCTGAAACTAAAGTACTATATAAGAAAAGATTGTATCGGTTTTAATAAATAGTGACGTCAGAATTCTTCATCATTTGGGATTGTCAGGTTTGACAAAGAGGTCGCTTGAGATCGATAAAATGGATTAAAGTATTAAACACAAGCAACAAAATTAGGAAAATAAAAAGAGAAGAAGAAAAAGAACACAGAGAGAAGAAGTTGTAAATTAAAGATGTCACAAGAGATTAAGCAATGAGACGAATAAATAAAGAGGTTGGGGGTGGTAGATCTATTTATTTTATTTCTTATGTTTAATGATAATGACATTTGAATTTCATATGAAATTAATAAATGTTATTTAAGGATCTTGCATATGGCAACCAATGAACTGATTAACGACATGTTTAATTCTCTTGAATTATTAAGTTGACTAGAGGTTATGGTATCTAATTAAAAACCAAATTAGACTGTAAATTTAATGACCAACCATCTTTTTATCAATACTATTCAACCATTTAAATTTAGAAAGTAATATATTGATGATTTGATAACTAATTAAAGGGAAAATAATAATAATTACTGATTAAGAAATATTTTAAATGTGTAATCTATATATTTAGAGGAAAATAATATGATCAAAGGTTGATTCTTCTTCTTTTTTTTTTGACTTTATGTAATTTGTTTTACGTATGGATTGATTGCTGTTTTTATGGCTTTAATGTGTGATACGACTCTCTGAAATGATATCCGAGCAACACGCGAAACTAAAGTCCATTTTACATGTTATTTGAACTAAAGTGTGGTTGATAACAAAATCTTTAGGGATTTGAATATTCATTCTCTTGTAAAGATAAGAAATCCGAATATTCATCTAAATTTAAATTTTATGTAATGACCATTCACATATTTCTTTAATTTCGAATAATGACAAAGATTGTTTTGACGAAAAAAAATATTACAAGTAAAGGCTGTTGCAAATTTACGAAGGAAGCGTGTTGATTTGGAGTTACGGTAACAGTGAGAGATTGGATAGAATGTAGTGTGGGTCCCATTACGAGTCGAATCAGATGGTTTGATGACCGTTGGATTCACGTTAGTCTCATTCTTGACCGTCAGATTAAGAAACGATGTATCTGATAACTCTGTCACAATGGCAGAGTACCGAAAGACACTGCGACTCTTTACTGTCTCTATTTTCAATAGATTTGTTCGGCTTTTTATAATGCATATTTTTGGTCGAGCATTCACCAACGTGTGATGTTTTTATTTTTGATTTACTTGCAAGTGATGTGTAAATTAGATGAAATCAACCCATGAGTTTGGATCCTTTTGTGTGGCCACTAATCATTAACTCTATTTCCACAAAGCCGTTTGTTTTGAAAGTTTATTCGAGAAATATCAAGGACACACGTTTTCAAATTTAGTTAATTATTCACTAAACAAGTTGAAATCGACCCGACCAAGCAAAATAAATTCGTTACACCAAAACACGCCACCAAAAACCGATGAAGTCTGGTAAGAGAACACTCGTAATTAATTTTTTTCTCTAATGGAAGAAGAGCCTTGCATGCGTGTCAATTTTGCCCACTACACACGCATTCATTTACTATACTCGTCTATATTGGGCTTAAAGCCCATTAAAAGTCTTACCAGGCCGAATGAGACAAATTGAACCGAAATAAGTTGACCAAATCCAGACAAAATCAAATTTGTACCAAACCGATCTATATAGAATTTGGTAACATCATTTTTAAGAACCGAGCCCACCCATATTTGATCTAGTCTAACAAATCCATCGTTACAACTTTTTAAATAAAAAGTCCAAACATAATAAATCCGAGTTCAACATCCTAATCATACATATCATCACGAAACATAATAAATAAGGCAAACAGAGATGGATCCTCAGATCTGCATAGCATCTTGTTCGTCTTCTGCAGCAGCTTCATCGTTTTTGATAGGTTCACTGAACATATACTGACTCTGATACTCCACAAGATACTGCATCGATCTCCTCACATCCAAGAACAGTCGGTAAACTCTCTCAATATCCTCCACCTCCACGACTTTCCCTTTACGTTTCTGGCATGACAATGCAGCCGCGGTTATAAGATGAATCGCATACCTTAGAGATGTATCACGTCCGATCAATGTCAAAAGCTGTTTCGCCTCTTCGTTCATCTCAACGTCTTCTTCTTGGCAACGGATTTCTAAGATCTTCCTTATGTCATCGTCTGTGTAAGGTTGGGTAGTGATGATGAGAAGACGGTCAAGGAGATCGATCGGGATCCCGTGGGGTGATTTCTGGTTTGTGCCACGGATTGTCGTCACTCCTCGGTTTGTTGCCACCACGAGGATTGGTGACATTTCGTTTTCGAGAGCTCGGTTAAGGAATGAGAAGCATTCAATGTCGAGCATGTGGACTTCATCAATGAAGAGAACTCCGGGAACTATCTCTGCTTTTCCTTCTTCTCTCCATTCAGCTACTTTTGTATCAATTTGTTCCCGGACTTCTGATCGGATTTCTCCAGTATCGCCAGTGAAAAGGGCGAGAAACCCTTGTGTCCTGCAACAAACAAAGAAGAAATAAAGACAGTTACTCTCTATCAACAGATATTTCAAATTCCAATTTTGAAACCTAAATTGTTCTAACAGTACCAGCAACAGCACCAACAGAAGGTCATAGTTATAGTTATAGAGAGTGTTCACTACACACTGTGCAAAGATGTCTAACTGAACATAGAGCTAAAGAGTTTCAAAAACATATAAAGCAATGAAGTAACCTCAATTGACACATCGTATCTGAAATTACTGAACCAAATCAACTAAATTCCAAATCACCTAAGCAATAAAAAACTTCAATTCTGCAATCTACATTGATCATGTATTCAGGGAATGCTAAAAGTACCTGCTGTTGATAACATCAATCTCGTGAAGTGTCACACAATGCACAACCTCTTTCCTCTTCTGCAACTCACCTTCAGGGCACTGCACAAACTTAGTCTGCGCACCCATAGCATCATAATCTCGAGACCTCGAAAACGATCTTCCAAGCTTAGTAATCTTCCCAGTAGCCTTATCAATGGCAATAACATCACCACTCTGAACTTTCTCCTTGTTCAAAGCCTCAATCATCTTAGCTCCCATATCATACACAGTTTCCATATCCGTCGTCTTCATAGTCATCTTCCCAGACTTCGAAGCAACACCAGAAGAAGCAGGCCTATCAATCTGAACCTCCACAACTTCTCCTTCAATAACCTCAGTCTCTTCTTTGATCCTAACACCAATCGCTTTACGAAAAGACTGAGTCAAAGCTTCTGTCTTTGACATCTCTAATGAGAAAATCTCACTTCCTGCAATCATCGCAAAAGGAGTTTCCAATCCAAGCGATTTCGCCATACCCATCGCAATTGCGGTCTTACCTGTTCCGGGTTGACCCGCAAGTAGTATAGCCCGCCCCGCGATTTTCCCTTCTCTAATCATCTGAAGGATTACGCCGGCGGCTTTACGCGCCTTCACTTGACCGACCATTCCTTCGGAAACAGCTCGCGGCTCGAGAGCTGAGTCGAGACCTAGCCCTCGGATGTGCGAGTGTGCGCCGATTCGCTCGACTCTGGTTAAGTCCCGACTCTCTGATAACTTCAGTTCCGCCATATTCGATAATCGTCTTCGTGCGATTGAGGCGGAGGAAGAAGAAAAAAAGTGGAGGTTTTTAGGGTTTAGAGAAAAAGCTACACAATGGCAATGGCGAAGTATTAAATCCTCTTAATAAGGGCAAAAAGGTAATTTTACTAATCTTAGAAATAAGAATTTACAAATTTAGGGATACACCCTTGAATTATTAAAGAAATGGTAATTAACATCTTACATAAAGGTCTGTATTAATTAGAACCCTAATTTAGAATTTTCTAGTTAGGAATTTTCAGGGGTTGGATCCATCCTGGATATTAGAACTCTCTTTGGCCAGTTTCTTTGCCTCTCTTCTCTTCTTGACTTTTCTCGTCTTATCATTGTCATCGATTTTCCCTACCAAACAAAAGAGTCAGACGCGTAATGTTTGAGTAAATTGCACAAGACCAACAATGAGACAACTTGATGAGCTAGTAGAATTTGATTGAAGTCAAACCCTTTATCTGAATTTCGTACAGATGATTATGAAATCTAGTTAGATAAGTACGAATTTTTCCCAAAAGATTTGAAACTAATGATATCGTTAAAAAGTCAAAAGCTGTGTGTACCTTGTTCCGAGCAGATGTCGCTAATGCTCCCACTAGTTTCTTCTTCGTCTCCATCAGAATCTTCTTCTTCAAAGTTGCTCCCACCAGCATCTCCGACTCTTATTCCATCATGGGTCTGAAGCATTTCAGTCGGAAGTAAAGGTCCGATGACTTTCTTCCGTCGAGCTGCTTCCTCTTTGAGCATCTTCTTCCTTAACCTCTTCCTCTTCGCTCGACTCGGTTTCTCTGCAATCCCCGATTCGTCTCCGATTTCGTTGACGTCCCCGTGATTCGATGAATCGATTTTCAAGTAATCTTCTGAAGAAAACCAAAATTTGAATGTGACTTCCAAGTGTGAATAAGTTCAACGCAAAATTCAGGTTTTAGTTACATTAATCGTACCTGGGTTTATGAGTGTCACATCGAATGGTTCGTCATCAACAACCTCCACCTGAAACATTTTATCGATTCAAAACCAAATCTAGAATAAACAGATTGATGCAAATAGAGAATGAGAAATTACCGGAGACGGTGGCGATGAAGGAGGAGGAGGATACAGTGTTTGAAGAAGAGCTTCGTGAAACTCTCGACGCTTTTCTTCTCGCCGGCGCATCGTCGTAGATCACTTAACACTCGGCAGCGAAATCTCCGTTCGATTCCTATGATGTGCAACTTTTCTTGTGTTTAGCTTTTCTTTTGCGTCCCTAAACTTTAGTGATAATTGATTTATCACCCCGTAACTTCTGAATAATCTCGATGGACTAATCATTTTTTTTTTGGATAAACACATTTCATTCCATGATCTCATATGCCTGGCGAGTCGCGATTGATAATATTTCAGTCTTAGTTGAAATGTAACTAAACAGTCCAAACTGACACAAATGTTGTGTTTGATTTATTCACAGAGTAACTAGAGTTTAAAGTTATATTTTCTCTCTAACAATCTTACAATTTAATAAAAAATGTTTTTTTCAATTCATCTGTCAGTTTTAGATTTGACAGTCGAACGTTGAGGAAATTTAAACGTTAGAAACAATCAAGTTTTCTTACCGTTATGGACTGATGAGTATGAATTATTTAATTAAAAATTGTGGATGATTATGACCTCTATAAATATACTTTTCTCATCTTCGTCCAAAATTCAAAATTCTTTCATTTCTGTTCTCCTTTTATCAAATTTATACACTCTTTTTTCGTTTCCATTCTTCAAACTTCACTTTCCAGCTCAAAACATTGTTTAGTTTCCTCACTTGCTCAAAAACCAACAGAGAGTCTCATCATCGTAAAAGGTAAGACTCTGGTCTGATCATTTTATTTTATCTTTTCAACTAGTTTTTGACTTATTCATCATTTTGGAAATAATTTGAATGACCCAATTTTAGATCTAGCTCATGTATGTAAGTGTTAGAAAAGAAGTTCATATGATGAGGGCATAAAAATGTTGTTGTTGTCTTCATAAGTGTTGTATACATGTGTTGGAAAATAGTAGAAAAGTACGTAAAAATTGGTTTCAATACATCTATAACAACAACCTCTGTTTTTTTTTGTTTGGTTTATTTGTAGATATTGGAGAAAAGATGATCGATAAGAGATCCATTTTGCAGCTGAGGGCATTGAAACAACATGAACATTATGGTAGGTACGTGTCTTACAGTCCAGATCCACCTTTCGCTTAATTCGTGCAAGAGACTAAAATTATAGATGGTACCTTTGTGGAATGATGTATGTAATAGATGTATGTATAAGGTTGTTATTATGTGTGTGTTAGATTAGATGTATGCATAGGGTTAGATAATCTGAGAATGAATAATGTATGTAATAGATGAATGTTTAGGTTTATTAGTATGTGTGTGTGTGTTAGATGTGTGTATATATATATATATGGTGAGAGAATGGATGATGTGTAATAGTAGATGTGTATGTGTAGGATATTTTTATTATGTGTGTGTGGTGAGAGAATTAATGATGTATGTTTAGGGTTATTATTATGTCTGTTAGATGTGTATGTATAGGGTGAGAGAATGAATGTAATAGATGTATGTGTAGGGTTATTATGTGTATGTGTGTATTATGTGTTAGATGTATGTATAGGATGAAAACGTAGCGTCAAGCGACAAATGCTAAAAATAGCTAACCTCAATGCTGCAAAAAGTGATGCATAACACAAAAACAATACAAACATTCTTTTGCAACATGTTACTCGAAACACTTAGGCAAAAAATCGTCTAAAGAAAAAACTTAGGCAAAACTCATGAAGCACTTAATCAAAACAACAAAACACTTAGGGGGTGTATTAAATAGAGGATTTGAAATGATTTGTATTAAAATTTTAAATCCTACAATATTAAATATTTTTCTAAAATCAAGTGTTATTGGATTAGTGATTTTAGTGATTATTGAAGTGACTTGAATGACTTTGGGTGGGATTTCAGAGAATATCTTAGTTAAAGTTAAAATTTCAGAGAATATCTCCAAAATTCACCAAAATCATCTCAAAACTCATTAAAAATCATTCTAAATTCTTTCTTCAACACACCCCCTTAGGCAAAATTCACACTATAGTCGAAACAGTTAGGCAAAAAACTCACACCTTTGTCGAAGACATAGGCAAAACTCGCAAAACTCACTAACTTAGTCGAAACACTCGAGCCGAAACATTTAGGTAAAACTCACACCTTACTCGAAGCACTTAGGCAAATCACACGTTAGTCGAAGCACTTAGTCAAAACAGGCCAAAACTGTTCGAGAAACACTTGGATCAAAACACTTAGTCATGCGCAAACACATAAGAACTCTTCGAAACACTTTACATTACACCAATATTACGCCAAGGAAAATAGAAAGACATACAAATGCTATAACAACAACAAAAAGAAACACCGAACGACAGGCCCGACCCACCTATAAAGCGCTTTAGGCCACAAAATATAACAAAGATTTTAGACCCATATTATTAAGAAACTGGTTAGTCTAGTGGTTATGTAGTCTCTAAAGTAGTGTCATGTCCCAAGTTCGAATCTTTCAGAGTGCCTGCCCAACGAAAACATACAAAATCAACTTTAAATCAACTTAGAATGATTTATAATGATTTAAAATCAACTCAATATTCAAAATCAACTTAGAATGGATATAAACAAGAAAACAAACAATAGTGATTAATTATGTCGAAACACTAAAAACATTCTAAAGTAACAAAAGAATCACAAAATATAATAAGGGAAGGAATACAATGTCAGCAAGGAAAGCGAAATCTCCGATCCGACATATTTCAGTTTTTTTTCCTTTGCGTCTTTAAACTTTAGTGGTGTTTTTTTTATAAGTACACGCAAGACAAATGTAATTAATACGTTGACGTTGGGTGATGTAAACTTGAAGGACTACTCTAGTCTATCGCCTAGAAGAAGAAAAAAAAAAGGCCTAAATAATAATCTCTTTTTGTTTGACCTTTTTTTTTGGATAAAACATATTTCATCTGTCTCGCATTTAGTGTTCGTTGAAATGTAACTAAAATGTCGTAATTCACAATTAGAGTCCGAATGATAACAGCGTATTTGATTGTGCAGGAAAAGCGGTTTTATAGTGCGGTACGGTTCAACTGCGGTACATACGAGAGAATTGTATTTGCGGGACAAGTGCGGTTTTTATAAAATAAGCGGTACAAACTAATATTGATTGGTGAAAAATACTATTTGCGGTACACAATAAAATATGTGAATGATAAAAAAAAAATATGTGTTATATGTTCATAAAAAAAATTATAATATTATAAACATAGAATGTATATATTATATCTATTATAATATTATTTGTATGAATTAATTAGTAATTTGTTTTTGTAAATGTTATTAAAATAAATTTTAAAAATAACTAAGTTGATTTTGTAATATATGTACAAACTACAAAGTATATTTATCTATATACAAATGAAATACCTAACTTATTACTATAATAAAATTTTGAATTAAGAAATTATAGATTAACAAATATGAATCATGACCCGCTTTGTATTATTAAGAACAAAAGCACTCCAAAATATAGATTAAAAACATATATCGAAAGAATAAGATGAGATTCTACAAAAAAATGTGATTATAATTTATTAGCTATAAGCATATCTTTGCATTAAAAAAAAATTATAAGCATATTTTAATTAAACTATTAATATATGAGGAAAATTTTTTTCTACTTTTTGTTTATGTGATTTTTGAAAAGATAGGTGTAATATATATATAGCAAATTTAGTAAACTAAAAAATTAAATGAAAAAAAAAAAACAAAAGTTTTTACCCATTGGTCGCGGATTTCTACCAAAACCGCTGGATAAAACATGATAGGTATGTAGAATTGTGGTTCTGTGTAATATCCAGCCTCAAAATCCGCGATTTGTTGCTTTTTCATTTTTTTAAAAAACGTAAATTGTTAAACATTTTTGTTGATTGGCTGACAAAAAGCGTTTTGACTATTTGCATCTCAATTCCGCTTTTTTCAAGTTACCAATCAAGGCCTTACTTGAGGATGAAACTATTCTTTTACTCTGTCAACAATCTATGTGTACTCCATACTGAAATTTATATACAAGCAAGAAAGTCTATAAGCACACTTGAACAATGCACACAAAAATCAATTTCTTAACTGTTTAAGCATTTTGTATCTAACCAGAAATGGAAAAAAGAAAACGAAAATTTAATCTGGTTTTCATTTTCTTTCTTTTATTGTTGATGAGTAGTGAAAACTCTACCGATTTTTCTTTTTTTGGTATAATCAAATAACAAATCCTCTGCTTCAAACTCATCACAAACCTTCTCTTCATCGATCCTTCCCATAACCATACAACTGTAATTTCTCCGGAGATCCATTTGTCGTCTCATCGCCGCCGTTTCCACCGTGATTTCTCCGCTGCCGGCGCCACGTGAGCAGCTTGTGACAAACCGGCAACGTTCACGTGTTGTCGTGGCGGAATTCAGGGTGAAGCTACGAGGGAGAAGAGTGCTCGGTGCTTCGCAGATTTGGAAATTACCGGCCGGTAAGCCAAAACCGCTGGAGCCACCACCACCGCGGATGAAACCGGCGGAACATGACGTCATGCTACGTATGTAAGCGTCACGTGCCATGATCAAGAAACGAACCGGAGATTTCACCAACCTTGCTAAGTTGCTCTCTTTCTTCATTTCTTTAGCTTTCATGATTTTAAGTGAAATATAAGAAAATCTAAGATTGTAATGAAAAAAAAAAAAGTTTATATAAAAGATTACAGAGAGAGTGAGAGAGAAAGGAGATGCGAGAAGAGGAAGATGCCGTGAATGATAGACTTCGTTATAAATGCATATTTCATTTCAGAAATAATAATAATTAGGGATGTATCTAGTTGGATGTTTACGGTTTGGTGATACTTATCTTATTAAGAATTTACAAAATTATAGTTTTAATTTAATTTACTTTGTTTAAGTCAAAATAATAAGGTTGAAATTGCAATCTTATAGGCCGGCAGCTTTATTTATTGATTTTATTAAAATTTTGAAGTATTTATTAAAAAATTGTTTTAAAAATCTGCTTAAACAACAATAGCCAAGGACTCGTCCATATGTCCTTTAAACACGTTATCAAAGAGTACAACCAAAAAACTATCAAAGTCGATATTATTGTTATTATTAGATGGATTGAGATATGACACCAAATTTCTTCAATTAAAAATACGTAAATAATGATAACTACGATTGGAAGTGAAAGATTCATTGGAAAGAAAAAAAAAAAAAAAAAAGAGTTTTAGATGTATACAAGTGGTATTCCTAGACAGTTGACTTGATTTTATCGTAACGATACCAGTTTCATTGTCAAAATTTAAAACCAAATTGTCAAATAAGAAAGACTGTCAAAAAAAAAAAAAAGATTTGCTTCAACTTGATTGGTTTCTATACAGATGTTTCAAAATGGATTCAATATGTTGGCAACTTGAAATGAGAGCAATAAATTTCTCGCTGACATATCTATCTACATGCCGAATTGGATACTCTCTTGTGGTCAATGTCTCAATGAAGTGTTTATTAGCAATCCAGTTGACTAGTATTTTCTTTTTGACAGATTGTTCGAATCTTTTAGCGATGACTTCTAATTCCGACGAGTGGCCTATTTTTTATATAGAATTGAGGAATTTTGTGTATTACAGGAAATTGTTCTCTATTTTTGATATTAAGTATATCCTTCGTAGTAATAAATAATACCTCCGCTGATCATCTTGTGAAATGTGAAAGAGTTTGCGGATTCTGTTTTTTCCATATAAATTCAACGGTTCCCGACTAGCTCTTTATAACTTGCCCCACCTATAATAAAGTTTCAAATTGACTTTTGAAACTTGTTCGTATAATTTTTGGGACGATATTAAATTTTTGATTTTGCATCTTTAACAACAACAACAACAAAATTCACAATTCCCAATTTTGCATCTTTATCTTTTTGCATGACTTGGGTTGGGCTTTTAAAATCCTAACATGTACGAAGGCAGTGTACCAACATTTTGAGGTACCATTTCGAAGCCTTACGGCCCAATAGAAACACATTATTATAGTACTTTTCAGATAATCATAGGTACATTACTAAAACTAAAAAGCAGCGAAATGTCATGTTAAATAATCTACGAGTTTAGGGACTCACGTGACCGTCTAGCTAGCTACAATGCTTCTTTTTTTTTTTGCAAAACTAGCTACAATGCTAGAAACAAAATAATGCAGTGTAATTAGTTAAATACGACAAATATCAATAACTTATTTCTAAGTTTAATAATCAAATCAAGTAATTTACCAAATTGCAATACACCACTACACCAGTAATAGGTGTCCTGATATTTGTTATACATTAGTCATCAAACATTATTTATAACAACCCTAACCAGCCTGTACTCATGGTCATAGCACTCTATCACATACAAACAGCCCTTAATTAGTAATTGTATTATCGTCTAATTTTTTTTTGAAGTAGTATATCACAATCAATCTCAAATCCACATGGTTTTAGTCGTTATTACTAACACGTCACATCAAATTAAAACTCTTGCCGGTCCGCTTTAAGTTTACTAGTTTGACCGGGAAACTCAAAACATCACCAAAATTGAAACACATCATTCATTGCCTATCTAGATGTTGATAACATACATTATTGAATTTGAATCTTTTAAGTTGTTGTTGATAATAATAGTATTCGACAAATTAATAAAACAAATACGTTTAAAGATGAACCGATCAAACAATATAGTAATTTTATTGGAGATTTTAAACGAGTAGGTTCAATCATACTTTTATTAATATAATGTTTACAATAATATAACACACAATTAAGATTGAATCCGTTATATCTTTGCAAAATGTTCTTTCATATTTGAAAACTTGTTAGGAATATCAAAATTCTGCATTTCTGGCATCGTACTCAGTTCCAACAAATACAACACATGGTCTCAGATCTCTCTGCTGACACTCCCATCAATTTTCGCTTATTATTAAAAATTATCTTCGTTTAGTTAAATTTGGATTAAACCATTCAAACAGCATTTATTAAACTTAAATCACGATGGATTAGGAACTAAATAGAGACGTGGAAGGATATAGGTGGTGACAGAGCAGTCAAAGACAACCGAGACACGATCGAGGCGTACAGTCAAAGCAACAACACACTGTCATGGTCAAATGTCTAGCTGGACCTTTTGCATGTCGTGGCCCCATATTCCTTTTATTTACACTTTTCTCTTTTTCTTTTTGGTGCCAATTTAGGAAATAAACTTACTATAAAATTAAAAATATATAGTATGTTCTTACAGAAAAAAGTGGGAGTAATTTACGGATTTGTTAAGCAACACATATATTTTCCATTTGAATGTTATCAAAGGAGAAACAGTAATGTAATGGTTATATTTTTCATATTGATTAGTGCAATTGTTCTTTCTAGAATATATATAGACTCCAAAAGAAAAGTATTTATAAAAATGCAAGGCGATTTTCAGATTTTTGTTTAAGAAAACAGAGAGTTGTTTAATAGTAGGAGAAATGATAAATGATTCAAATGAAAGGTTAATGAAGTAATTAGGCCTTGAAAGATAGTCGCACGTGCCCTAACCTGTCCTCCTGGGTTTTTGTAGTTTAGTGGTAAGTGTGAGACTGCTAGCAGCTTTTTTGACTTACGTGCGGGATTTTCTTTGCTCATCATCAATAATGACCATTATACCCCTCCTTCTTTTTTCTTTTTTTTTTCCCTTAATTGAGGTACACACTTTACTGTTTTTGATAACACTTTAATTTCATTAACAATAAGAAAAGTTGAATGGAAACAAAACAATCAATATGAAGATTTTGTTTTTTTGGGTAAAATGTGAAGTTTTATACCGTATTTAGTATGAATATTATTATTGGTCTGAAACTGTAAATCACTTCAATTTTAGCTAAAGATGGTCACAACTTATGGGTAAGGCGAAGGGCAAAATGGGTATTTACCCTCAGCGTTTGAGCTTGCACGTGTAGCGTATGGGTCGAGATGACTCGATAACCGGCTATAGCCTGTGAAATCTCGGTCAACATAAATCTGTGTTTTCTGTTTTCTTTTCTTTTCTTATCTTTTTTAGGTTTTGTCTCCTTTTAATTTTTATTTTTTTCCGAGCAAAAAGAGTGAAAAAGAAAAAATCTTAGGTCCAAACTCCAAACCAAAAGAAACGTTTCCTTTTTTATTTGTCTCTTTGCTTTAATAATTTTCCTCCTCACCGAAACACACCACAACCATTCTTCTTCCATCTTCTTCGTCTTCACAAATTCGTGAATTTCATCATCTGAGTTCTCTCAAATTCACTTCCTTTTTTCTGTTCCTAGATTTCAAGGTTTACTCTATGTTCTTTACCTTAATCTTCTGAGACTCTGGGAACAATCCAGATTTTTGGTTAGCAGGTGGGAGAGCATTAATCATGTATTTATGATACACTGCTCTATTATTATTACGAGAGTTTAATGTTTCCTTTTTGACCGTTTTTAAAAGCTAAGGAAGAAGAAAGACTTTGTCTTTAAAACCTTTTTCTGGGTAAATTTGTCCAAAATGCCAATGTTTCAGCCTTTTAAGAACGGTGGCTTTGATGGGCATATCTTAGATCTACACACGGCGGTTATAGACGGTGTGCTCGGCGGTTGCGGCGGCGGAGATGGGAAATTTGTGGTAGTTGTTACCGATGAGAAGAAGAAATTGGATTTGATGAAGATGATTTCTGAGCTGGAATTACCTGAAATACCCTCTGTTTTCATCTGTCCAATCTCTCTCGAGCCGATGCAAGATCCAGTGACCTTGTGTACTGGTCAAACCTACGAGAGGTCTAACATTCTCAAATGGTTCAATTTAGGGCATTGTACATGCCCAACGACGATGCAAGAGCTTTGGGATGATTTGGTCACTCCTAACAAGACTCTTCACCAATTGATCTACACTTGGTTTTCACAAAAGTATGTTTTGATGAAGAAACGATCTGAAGATGTGCAAGGAAGAGCTATTGAGATATTGGGTACATTGAGAAAGGCTAAAGGGAAAGCAAAGGTTCATGCTTTAAGCGAGCTTAAGCAAGTTGTGATGGCTCACACTATTGCTAAGAAGACTGTTGTTGATGAAGGTGGAGTCTTTGTGATCTCTTCTCTTTTAAGTCCTTTTACTTCTCATGCTGTTGGATCTGAGGCTATCGCGATTCTTGTTAATCTTGAGCTTGATTCTGATTCCAAAGCTGGATTGATGCAACCAGCTAGAGTTTCGTTGATGGTTGATATGTTGAATGATGGTTCGATTGAAACTAAAATCAATTGTGCTAGATTGATAGGTAGGTTGGTGGAGGAGAAAGGTTTTAGAGCTGAGCTTGTTTCTAGTCATAGTTTGCTTGTTGGATTAATGAGATTGGTTAAAGATAGGAGACGAAGAAACGGAGTTTCCCCTGCGTTAACGTTGCTCAAATCGGTTTCGGTTCATAAGCAAGTTAGAAACTTGTTGGTTAGGATTGGAGCAGTTCCTCAATTGATTGATGTTTTGCCATGTTTAGATCCAGAGTGTTTGGAATCAGCTCTTTTCGTGTTGGATTCGTTGTGTTTAGAAAGCGAAGGGAGAATCGCTTTGAAAGATTCGGTAAACACGATTCCGCATACCGTTAGGTTACTGATGAAGGTATCTGAGAAATGCACAAACTATGCGATATCGATACTTTGGTCAGTTTGCAAATTAGCTTCTGAAGAATGTTCATCTCTTGCTGTTGAAGTTGGTTTGGCTGCAAAGCTTCTGCTTGTGATCCAAAGTGGATGTGATCCAGCTTTGAAGCAACGTTCCGCTGAGCTATTGAAGTTATGTAGTCTACATTATTCAGACTCAATGTTTATCTCCAAATGTAAACTCACAAGAACAATCCAATAAAAGACTAATCAAGTTTTTCGCCTTTCGGGTCAAAATCACGACACGGGTCAAAATCGCGACACACACACAAGATGGATCTGCCCCATCTTGTTGATGTATATAGAGATGAAGAAATTCGGATTCCAAGCTATCGGTCTGATGGTGCCTTCGAAGGAGAAGCACATGGAGAATGAGACAAAGAAACGAGTTTGGTTGTTGAATTCTACATTGCAATGTGATTGGATTAATAGCTAAGTAGAAGCAAACTGTATAAATCTTTTTGTTATGTTTGGTTCAATATTCGGTAAAAGAATAGATTGAAGAAAGGAATCATTTTTTTTGGCCTCTTGTAACTTACTAGCTGTTTGTGAGTCATAATAAATAATTCGAGAAATTATTGATCTATGAATCCTTTTATTTGGTAAATGAATTTGAGACTCTTAATGGATCTTTGACAAGACATATTGAGGAAAGACCAAATCTTGATAGAACAGTAGGATTAGAAAACTGAGATGGGTAGGTCTCAGATTTTGTGGAGGGGAACAAAAGTCTTATTTATGAACATGCATTGGTCTGATTTTTATAATTCACTGTGTAAATGAATGAACAAGTGAAAAGAAAGGGATGATGATTTGACTTGTGAATCGTTTCAACAGTTCACTGTTTGTTTATCTCTGTTTTTTATTTAATTGGCTATGAGACTCTGAACATATCTCTGTGAAGTGTGAACAATTGTATCAATGAGTGTGATGTCTGTCACTCACTGATGTGAGAGCTCTTGTCTGGAAATAAAATCTAAAACACAGTTACCAAATCTGGAAAACAACTGTCTTAAGTTAGATAGAACCCAAAAAAAAAAAAACATTGCTTTCCCTAAGATGAGCAAATGAGATATCTTAAGATGGGCCTTAATTGAACTATATGGCTATTATCTAGGCCCAGTAATATTTGACGGTCAATTTAAAAAACGTCGTCGTTGGCTCCAAATTGGAATTACGCCAAAACGACGAAATTCGTTTTATAAGATAAAGATTAAAAGATTTAAACATAGATATTATTTAGATTGAATTTAGACGGAGCTCTCAAGTTTGCTTTTGCTTCAGCTGTAACAAAAAGATCACGATCGCAACTTGTGTGTGTGTGAGAGAGAGATTCAGATATGGCTTGGTTAGCTAGATCCATTGCGAACTCACTCAAGCTCGATGAGGAAGATGAAGATGATGATCAAAAGCATGCGAATCAACCGCCGTCGGAATCTGTATCGGATTCACAGTCTCCACGAGGCGTTAAGGAAGACATTAGCGAACTTACCAAGACCTTGAGAAGCCAATTTTGGGGCGTAGCTTCGTTCCTCTCGCAACCTTCTTCATCTCCGGATCTTCAGGAGAGAAATCAGACTCCCGATCATGCGGAGGAAGACGAGGATCTGATTGCTGGGATTAGGAACGACTTCGCGGAGATTGGTGGGAGATTCAGGACTGGGATTTCGAAGCTATCTGGGAACTTACCAGTGTCTGAGTTCACAAAGATCGCTTCGAATTTCTTACAATTGAATTCAGAAGATGTGGATTACGACGTAATCGGAGTTACAGAGGAATTAGTTGTGTTTGTGAAGGATCTTGCGATGCATCCTGAGACTTGGTTGGATTTTCCTTTACCTGGTGACGACGACGATAGCTTTGATGGTAAGTTTTCGTTTCAGATCTTCCTTTGTTTCTGTGAAGATCAATTTGGTTTCTCAGTCTGAGAAAATCAACTTATAATAATAGTGAAGTTGAAGTTTGATTTTGTTTCCCACTCAATTTTCAGACTTTGAAATGGCTGATGCTCAGTACGAGCATGCTTTGGCTGTGGAAAGGCTAGCACCGAGCTTGGCTTCTTTGAGGATTGAGCTTTGCCCTGAATATATGACTGAGAATTGCTTCTGGAGGATTTACTTTGTTCTTGTGCATTCTAAACTCAGTAAAGATGATGCCTTGCTTCTCTCCACTCCTCATGTAAGTTTGGATTCTCAACTCCATTGCTCACTAATGTCTACCTATTTCGTTGTTTTCGAGTTTATGCCTTTCACATTGTGTATAATTGTAATCCTACGCCTGATGCTAATCATACTCTTCTAGAAAGTTTAATGGTAATCGAATTTGTGTCGAAACGGTGATCCTCATTAGCATTTATTGTTCCTGTCACTTAACTTTTTTTTTGTCTTTGCATATGAAGGTACTCGAGGCAAGAGCAATGTTATCTCAAGAACTGCAGAAAAGAAACAAGTTACCTGTAGAAGAAGGGAATGCTGTCATTGTGGAACCTCTTACTGTGCCTCCTTATGAACCTTCACCGGAATCAGGAACTGTCAAAACCGTAAATCCAGTCGAGTCGTCTGACGTTGAAACAGACAAGCACCCAATTGAGAGCAAAGAGATACAAATTGTTGACAAATCTGTCATTGAAGAAAGAAGCACCTCAACTGCTTCTTCATCTAGATTTATCAATGTGCAAGTGGATGACGAAGAAGAAGACGATGCAGATGATTGGTTGAATGATGAAGAGACTTCATCTGTTAGCGTCTTTGAGGGAAGATCAACCTCAAATCATCATCCTCTTGGTGAAGACGAAGAAGATGTATCATTCAGTGATCTAGAAGAAGACGAAAATGGCGAAGCAGACGTCAAAGTGAGTTACAAGAACATTACTAACTCTGGTTCTGATTCTTCAGACAAAAATTCACCAGATTGGGTTCAGCTAAAAGAGGTAAAAGAGAAGAAAAAATCAAACGACTGGCTTGATGTTGATGCAGTGTGAGGGACCTCCAATGTTTCTTTTGGTAATATCTTATGCTTCCGTTAAAAATTTGCTGTGAATAGTTTTGTATACCATTTCATCAAAACCAATATATCTGAAGGCCCTAGTAAAAAACTGCAATGTTTGTATATAAGTCGAAGTTTATTCGCAAAAACAAATGATCAATATTTCTAAGTAACGAGGACAAAACTGGTCTCTCTTATCTGATATCTCGAGACAGCTTAAGACAAAACGATAGTAATTGACCACAAAAATAAGATACAACATTCGTTAAAAGGCTTGTACCACGACGTTGTCTTGGTTCTTGTGCAACTGTATTTTTTAGTCTTGGTGTTTTTAGTACCTCTCGAACTTGCTTTTACCGCCGCGTCTACCACCACGACCTCTGTTAAACTTATTAACCGGTTCTCTCTTACTCTTGTACCCTCCTCGATCTGTCTTCAGAGCAACTTTGGGAGGATCTGAGAAACCGAACGAAGCCGCAACCTCCTGCACATAAACAAAGATTTTCGGTTAACGTTTTAAATCACATTGCAGAAAAAAGAGACAAATTGTATTCCTGATTTCATGAGGTCTCGTTATGTAATGTATGCTGCAGATTTGGTTACCTTGAGATCGAGTCGGTGAACATTAAAGACATCTTTCATAGAGTGAGAATCATATCCTGAAATGTAAGTCTTGTATGCTTCTTTTGCTGACTCCTTTAATGCATAGTTTTTAGATATCAAATCCTCCTGCAATAACATTTTAAATAATCTCTCAACTTTTGTTTCTTGTAGTAAAAAATTTCAGAAAGAGCAAAAATGTTTTAGTTTTACCAGAAAAGATTTCACGTCGAGCAATTTCCCTTCTTCAAATTCATGTTCCTCAACAGGAATTTTCGCCGCCTGGAAAATATACAGTCGGAAACAGATTCTTTTATCAAAATTTCTATGATTTTTGAATAATATTAGTTTATTGAATGAAAACAATTTACCTTGAGATACTGAATAAACTGTAACTCATCTGGAGTAAGGACAAGCAGAGCCTTCCCTTTTGCTCCTTCTCCACGAGCTGTTCTACCAACTCTATGAATATATTCCTAAATCAAAAGTGACATTCAAGAATTCAAGGGATCTCTTAGCTTTTATTCTTGCGCGTGTTTGCCTAAATACTTGAAATTATAAGAGCAACATACCGTTGGGTTATCTGGAGGATCATATTGCACAATCCAGTCCTATACAAGAGAAAATAATCAAAGAGATTTGATTAAGACCAACCAATTCAGATTATTAAAACAAATGGTTAAGGAAGCATACCACATGAGGAAAATCAAGACCTCGGGCAGCAACATTAGTACACAACAAAATACCAGTTTCCGCCTTTTTGAATTGGAATAATGTTGAAGTTCTTTTGCTCTGGTCTATCCCTCCACGGATTTCAAGGCAATCTAATTTGATATATCGAAAGAGTTCGGCATGGAACTTTGTCGATTTGCATGTAGAGAAAAAAACCATGATTTTCTTTTTCCCATGGAATCTCTTCAAGAAGGTAAGTAAAAATAATAACCGCATCCCACTTGGCACAACGCAATAACCTTGCTCCAAGCCTTCATTTGTAACCTGCAGTTTCAGTTTTCACATATTTTAAAAAAGCCGGTTTTGGTCATAAAAGTAAAATGCGAGAAAAGATAATAGAAATTGTGTTAATTGCTACCTTTTGTCGTCCTTCATCCACATCGATATAAACAGGTGAGGCAAGTGACACCCGAGCAAGATCCTCAACCTGATGGTTTAATCAAGTTCCACTAATTTTAATAAACTGACACTAATAAAGAATTAAGTGAAAAAACTATACTGATTGGTAAACATACCTTTGCGCTCTGTGTGGCGGAAAACAGTGACGTCTGTCTAGTCTACACCAATACAAAAAGACGGTTTACCATTATCAACAACACATTGACATGAAAAGAACTTTACACACCTCTTTGATTCAGATTAAACTACGGTATTGAATCGGTTACTTCACTATGCAAGCCGCGAGAATACCTTTGGTAGAAGTTTAATAATCTTCTTCAGGTCCTCTTCAAAGTTCTGTTCCAATATCCTATCAGCCTCATCCATTACAAAAAGCTGCAAGTAAACAGAGATTAAGAGTTGCATTAAATCAATACCATGACAATACCAGTAGCACCCAAAATTGATATCAGACTTTGTGTTTACCTTCAAGTTCTTGAATACAAAACCATTTGTATTTTCAAGGTGGTCAAGAAGCCTTCCAGGGGTAGCTACTAATAAATTAACACCTTTGGCAAGAATCTCAGCTTCTTTCTTTCTGTTCTCACCGCCAATGACTTTTCCCACAGTCTGTGAATGATACTTAAGAAGTTCTTTTGCTACTCCATAAGACTGAAACATTGATGATGTATAATAAGTATCACTCTTTGGCATGATTATATAGAAAAGTGTGAGAGAATTAGGACCTGAATAGCAAGCTCTCTTGTTGGGCAAATGACGATAACACCAGTTCCATTGCGAGGAGTAAAACGAACATGGTATAAAAGCTCTGCAGCAGGAATAAGAAAAGCTAAAGTTTTACCAGAACCAGTCCTGGCAGCTCCAAGTACATCTTTTCCCATCATCAATGGTGGAATTGCTTTAGCTTGTATCTGCCAAGTGTTGAAATTTGTAAAAGGTCGAATCTTTGCTATACAAAAAACATAAGATTCAATTCCAGAATATTACCTGAGTCATGCGTGCAAAACCCATCTCCTTGACAGATTTATAAGTGTTATCAGATAATGACAATGACTCAAACGTTTCATTAGTCATTATACTTGTTCCCTCCACTTTGTCTTCTTCTTCAGACTTCACTTCCTCGTCCTTCCTCTTCTTCTTCTTCGGCTCTTCTTCTGTTATCGCTTCGTCATCAGCATCGTCATCAGCATCTCCACGCTGCTTTAGCTTCTTCTTCTTCTTCGGTTCTTCGTCAATTAACGGTTTGTTCTCTTCGTCATCACCATCTTCATGCTCGGGTTCTTCTTCATCAATTGCTCGCTGCTTTAGTTTCTTAGCTCCGTCTCTCGCTCTTTTCTTATGCTTCTTCTTCTTAATCTCTTCGTTTTCGGATGAATGCTGCTCCAAATCCAAATTCGCCATGTTTTCTTATTCGCCGCCAAATCCAAAGCTCTTATTGACTTTAGAAATCGAAATTCGTCTGCAATTGTGCCGCTCCCGCTCAAAAATTAGGGTTTTCTTCGAATTCGAGAGTGTTCGAATGTGTTACTGTATATCGTCACATTAGGGTTTGTTTACTCTATTTTCCTTTCATTTAATTTCCCGTTATGCCCTTGCATTGACTTGTTAATTACTACTGTAAAGTAAATTGTTTATTTGTCTATGACAGCTGTCAAAACCAAACCAAAATTGGTCTACATTCTACAATATCTCAAAACTTGAATTAAGACGGTATTAATGTTTCCTGTTTCTAAAAACAAAACATAATTCCAGCTGAGCACCATTGAACATCTAAGAACAAATAAGAGTGTCAAGGTTATGATCGAATTCGAATGAATCTATCTCATTAGTTCACATCTAAAACCAATTATATGAATTTCATTTCAATCTTCAAATATTCCTAAATCAAACTATATATATACAACGATAATTACCAGAACGAGAGAGGCAAAATCCTCTAATGAAACACTTCACAACGATCTTATAGACGTTGACAATCTCTCTAACTTAGACCAAAACAATCTCCCAATCGATGACTTAGCTTTGTCTTGCTCCACACTATCACTCGTCGAACCCATCCTCGTAGGCACCATCCCAACCGCTTTAACCGCTGACACAACCGCTCCACCTAATTCTCGTACAACCGCTTCAACCGCATTCGCATTCGTCTCACCTCCATTCACATCGGTGACATAAAACGAGCCAACCGCAATCTCACCTTGCGTGCACATCTCAGCTCTCGTTATCGATAAACCGTTTTCTCTCACGACTCTAGTCACATCCGACAACAAACCCATCTTGTTCTCTGTCCGAATCTCGAGTTTCAAACCTCGTGAAGCACGTCTCGAAATCGCAGCAACCAAACAATGTCTTAGTCTTTCTCTTTGCACTTCCGTTTCTAACGTGCACCCGTTCTTCTTTCTTATGAAATATTCTTGCTCTGCCGTGGAGCCTTTAGCTCCTGCGACGGCGTGAAACACTACGAATTGTAACTCTTTCAAAGCACACACCGTGTCGAAAAGTAGTTTTGGTCTATCTCTACACTTAACATTCACCATTGAATAGCCATTACATGCTTCGATCGTCACGTGTATCCTCTCGCATCTTCCTCTCCACAAAGCATCGCACCTGTCACATGTATCGAAACGAAGCTAAACACATTATTATTTTGCCATTGATGATTATAACTTCGTATAAATTCCAACGCACCTGTCTCCGAAACAATCGCAGTCGAAGCAATTCTCGTAATCTCCTTCGCCGTACATTAGCTCATGAAGTCGTCGCTCAGTGTGAGCCCACCCGACGGGAGCTCCTTTAGCCTCGACAACCCTCACGACAACATGAGACACATCGCCAACTCTGTGATGGGCCTCCATGACTGTATCAAGATGATCCTTTACTTGGGCCTTTCTTATTGGGTCGATTATAGGCCCACCGTTAAACCCGTCTTCTAGATAAATCACCATCGCCGCTCGCTCGTGGTGGGTCCATGCCACTGCAGCTGTCACGTGACATCCAATGTCGGAAAGTACGGCAGATATTTCGGACAGCAGACCCGGTCTGTTGATTCCGGTTATCTCAAAGGCCGTGTGCTCTGTTGAAACGTGGCGCTGTTGCACCTCCCGTTTTAGATTACTCTGCATCTCCTTTGTTATACCTCCCGTTCTACTAGAACATATTGCCTGAATTAAATAAACCAAAATCATTAATACTCTCTCCGTTTTCAAATAGTTGTTATTTTAGAGTTTCTTTTTGTTTTAAATTAGTTGTCGTTTTAAGGTAATAATATAATTTATGCCAATAACTACCCAAATTATCCTCATTTTAATAAACACAAATTATTTGTAAATAATTACTTGTCATTTTTATGAGGTTTAATATAGTCATTGTATACCTTTTCTTAATTTGTCCAAATACAGTTAAAACGAGAACTTAAAAAAAAACAGAGGGAGTAATCAATTGTATCAAAACAAGTAAACTCAAGAAGATGATTTTCCGGTTACTTAGTAATTTTATGATTTTTATTCACACCTGTTGAATGTAGAGAATAAGGCTTCGGTCTGTGAGCTTATTCCCGAGTTGGTCTGTCACGTGAAACACTAACAAAGAGAAATTTCAGATGTGAAGTCATATATGTGGTCCACCATGATGACATGTGAATGATGATGATGATGACGACTTACCATCCATGAACCATTCACCATCGGATGAGATGTAACATTTGGAGATAACGAGATCAAGATCGGCCAACACTTGAACCATGTCCAGTAATATCCCGTACTTGTTCGCGCTATCTACCTACATATATCAACCACATGTTTAATTAAGGCTTATTAGTCCCTATAACTAATTAGCATGATATTATCCAGAGCTTTTATATATACCTTAATAAGTGTGCACTCTGGGTCTGAGTCGTTGTCTACACAAACCCTAATTAGCGCACAAATCCAGTAATATCAAGATTAAACATATTTGTAAAAAAAAATTCTAACATAATGAGAAAAATATTAATAAGGTACTAACCTGGGAGGATTGATTCTCTCGACGAGTGATTCGATCTCGGAATCAATCCGAGGCTGATAAGCTATTTCCATCATCTTAATTAATACGGCTGATATTAATTAAATAGCTCTCAAAATCCAACCTATGTATACACAGAAACATGTTTTTTAGTCAAAGAAAAAAGGAGCAACGCATCGAAATTTGATAGCAAATTGAATAATAACAAGAAGTAAACGAGGTTAAAAAAAAAATTAAAGAGCAACAAAACGTTTAATAATGATTATATTAAACTTGACGATAAATAAGAAGCCGCCGAAGTATTCGGTTCAGGATCAAATCCGAAACCATGTTTCTCTTATTGCTCAGGAGATATTTTTTACCAAAATTCCTACTTCAAATTTCAGGAGAACTCTGGTTGTTTATGTTAGATTTATAGAGGCTGAATATTTCTTATATTGATAGAATGTGTTTAACACATATATATACACACATGATAGAGTGATTAGGGTAGAATTAATTACATTTGTATCCTAAAACTATTAATATTTACATATATACTCTTATAAGATTAAGATTAATCTCCACTTGGAAGAATAGTTGTTCGCGTAGAATCAACTCGCAGTGGAAAAATATTACGAACAGAGCAATAAAAAAGCGTAAGACTAACCCAAGATTGTTAATTCAGGAGAGAAAACAATAAAGATTCGGTTCGGTCTTTGACTAGACGATTCCCATATATGAGAATCTGAATCCAAATCCGAATCGTCTTGAATAACCAGAGAGAGTTTTGTAATTTTCTCAAGAATTTCAAGTACGAAAAAATAATAAGAAAACGAAGAGAGATAGAGAGATATACCTGAGAGTCGAGATTCTGATTCAATAGAGACTAATGGAAGAAGAAGAAGAATCCTAAAAATGGAGAGAGATTCTCCTGAAGAAAATTTATTTTATTTTATTGCTACAAAAGAGGAGAAATAGTTCTGTTGGTGGACGAGAAAAAGAGAAGCCGAAACAGATGCGAAATCGTATCTATCATGTACTTATCATATCTACGCAGGAAATAAAAACACTTATATACACATACATGTAGGATACATTATTATTTTTGTCAAATAAATCCCATCTTTTTTTTTTGACAAATGCATCCCATCTATATTACACAAATCTTTGCAATTTGGTAAACTTTTTAAATTTCTGACACAGTTACCTTACAAGTGTTAAATGCTATGAGATTTTATGGTAAAATAAATATGATAAATCAAAATTAAGACAAATTAGTAAAGAAGGAGATATTTTCTTATAAATGGTTTTTTCAATTATTTGTGGTAATTAAAAGGAAAGGTAAAATATAGAAGAAGACTGTCGATTCTCCTTAACCTTAGGATCATGGAACCACATTACCAAAAAATCATTAGAAAAAATAAATATAAAAAAGAACATGCAAAATTTGCAAGATGATGAGGTGTATTAGCGACCAACACAAGATTTGCCACATGTAAAGATTTAAAGCCACGTGGCAATATGGGTGGACTCTAGAGAGACGCGACGGCTCGCCTCTTCCGAATCGCAAGAATCAAACTGTCTACGTGTCAGACTTTCATTTCAGGTGAATTTCTTTATTTTCGTCTATAATAATAAAAAGTTAAAAACCAATTAGTACTATTTTCAGACTCGCTCATGTCACAGTTTTCTCTTTTGCAGTCTGATTTCTTTCATGTATATCATCAACCAAATAAGTTTAAAATTCATGATTGATATTGATATTGATATTGGGTGTTTATGCAAATTGAGAATACAACTGTTTATATATATATCACGAGTTTTCCGGAATGAGGAAGATAATTAACTTATTTTATAGTATAAGGATACTACTACCAACAAGACCAGCAGCTGTTAATCCCGTTTAAATGCAAGGCACTTACTACATTTGTTACACTTTGTTGCTCTTTTGGTATGTATCACCTCCTACAAAACATTAACAATGCTTCCTTGCAAACATTTGTCCAAGCTCTTCGTTATGATCCGTAACTAAATCAACGGTGATTTACATAACTCTGCTCGTAAATAGTACAAACATCTTTAGGTTGATGAATCTGAGCTCTTTTCAGTGACTTCCTTGGCAACAACAGCTTCTTCTCCTTCGAGCTTCTCTTTCCAGTACTGATCAAGCGGAGGCCCGAAAATCGCTTTCCCTGAAACCACACCAATCCTGCAAGCAAAACAAACATATTCAGATTGCTTCACTCTAGTAACGAATGAATCAGACATTTGACAAATTTCAGGAGAATATAGCATTTGGGCTAAATCTCGGTTAAGGCAATTTACATAAATCCTGATCTGATATTGCTAAAGTAATGATCTTTTGCTACTTACTTTTCAGAAAATTGAAGTCCAATCCTCAAAAGAATCATCTCGAATTCTACCTTATTGACTACTTACAATGCTCAGATCGATTATATTAACTAAATGAAAAAAAAACTTAATTCAAGTTGGAAAATCGAGTAATCTACAATTTACTATCTCTATATAATCTCCAAAAGCCAATAAGCAAAAATATCTACCAGGTCTTCTTGAAGAAACCATAATCATAGAGCATTCAAGATTTAGATTTTGGCCTAATTAAGATTAAACGACTACTTACACAACTGCTCCGATCACCATTGGCAAAGACAGAAACCTGTTCCTCCGAAACATAACGATAGCTTGATAACGGTCGCCGCCGATCGATCTTATCTCCTGCAGCCGTCTCTTAAGCTGATCTTTCCGGTCGGGGACGTTCGCGACGAATCTTAGACATTTATAAGTAAGGGTTTCTAGAACAGAGTTGACGTGTCAACTTTTATATGGGCTTGGCCCAAATTTTAGATGTAATCATTCAGGCCCATCAAAAGCCTTTTCCTTTTATGTCAACGCCCTTACACCGGAGGAGGAGAGACCATAAATAATTGTCACCGACTTCTTTCTCACCGTCTTTTTCTTTTTCTCCGTTTAAAACTTGTGATCTGATTTTGACCCTTTCCAAAACTCTTACGGCAATAGTTTTTTTTTTTTTTTGGGCTAATTTCTCCTAATTTTGTTATTATTGAATATATTGTTAAATAAAGTATAATTCGTATGATGCTAAAAAAATATTAATCAAGCTAATTCTTTGTTTATGTTGAGTATTTGGTGGTAAACAAAATGTGTGTATGTCATTATTGAGAAGTTTGTAGTTATACTTTGAACATCCACACATAATCGCAAATTAAAGCATATATGTCTCTATATGCATTTATAGATGTAGGTGTGTCATTATTTGATAGGTGTATGCTTTTATTATCTTTAATGCGTGTGTGGTATGCTGAGAAACTGATGCTATCAAATGAGGGATTCAATCTTCACAAAACAAAGAAAGTCAGCTTCTTTCATTTAAGACTAAAAAAAAAAGTAGAATAAAATGAGATGAGATTGTTTGTTTGACAAAATAATTATAATGAGATGAGATTAATTAGCTTGTGTGTGGTCAAGAAGACACTAACTATATCTCCAATCTTTATTAACGAAGAAAAAAAAGAAGTGTAGTTCAATAATTTAATAATTTTATACGCATAAATATTCAGATCAAGTGACAAAGATACAATCAGTCTGTGAAGTAGTTTCGTTAATAATTAAGAAAGTACAAAGTGCAACAATATTAAGAAGCTAATTATATGGATATAATAAAACATCATTATATATGGATTACTAATCCAACAATATTAAGAATTGCTAATTGATCATTTAGGGATTGTGGTCTTGAGTGTAGATGTAATCAGTGTGAGCAACTAAAGTTCTTCGTATCAAGAAGCATTCTTCTTCTCCAACACCTTCACAGTTTCCCTCCCCTTGTTCCATTTTCTGCACATAAGAAAAAAAAATATGCCCACGTTACTAAATTGTTAATCTCGATTCTCGATTATAATTCCTTTTCTTTTAGGGAAATCAGATAATCTTGAGCTGAAACCAGAGTGGTCTTTCATTTTTAGGAGAATTGTATAGCTTTGTTATTTAAAGCATTTTCGATCATATTTCTTTATTCACTATATATAGAGCAAATATATGAACACATAAACACCATGAGAATGAGGTTTAAGACCTTGACGGAGATATCTTCAGGATAAACGGAGGTCGGAGTGAGCCGGGCTGATGCGTATGTTAGCGTGGAGCAGAGAAGAAGAGCGATGATGAAGAAGAAAGTTGTGAAATTAGCCATTCTTTAGTATGACTTCGTATGATACAATTCTTGCTATAACTGTGAAACAGAGATCAAATATATTTAGAGAGGTATTAATAAAGATAAAGAGGAAGATATGAGGGATTTAAGTTATGTAATTGAGGCGTATTTATAAAGAAAACATGAGATGAGATAAAAGTTCTGCAGAAACGTGAGCCATATAATCTTGAGTTTGAGTAAATGAACGTCATGAAACCATTACTATACCGAACACGCACATGTATATTATTATTTATAAAATTCTCTAATTGAGTTTTGTTTGTATATAAATAGTTAATGTCGACAAGAAAAAAAAATATCCAAAATGAGAGTGTTCTTGGTTGGTTAATCAGTCTCCTTTGGTGAAATTGATCAATATGGAGTCAACTACATTTTAACTTTTTCTACTTATATTTATATATCATGTTCATATAATAAAATTTTACCTTAATGTTGAAAAAAAAGTTGGTGACGGATGTATCCGTATACTGATTACTGAGATTCACCCAATTATTCTCACGTGAAGTTAACTGAAGAAAGTGTGAACTTTTATAACCAAAATATATACATTTTGTTTTCTCGATTCTATTGTTAAGTGAATATAATGAGGTCCATTAATTTCCTACGATAAAGTGGGATTCTAGGTGACTTTTTATGTTGTTCACTAATTTTTTTGTTTATAAATTAAATTTATGGTGAAGGAGATAGATAAAGTACTGTTTATATTTGACGTTTTCATCCATGTCTATAGTATTTCATCATATACACATGTTATAGTGTTATGAAATCATGTTCACTTTTTGAAAGATAGTTGATGTGATAATTAAGAAGGGTCCATCGCAATGAAAACAACATTCTGCAAAAAAAAGAAGTCTGGTCAATAAAAGAGGGAAAAGGGCTTCCGCAAGCAAGATTCGTTTCAAACATGGAAATTATTTAGTTCTATCCGCACACGTACGGCATACTATATATTAGCCTTATTCAACAATTTCAATTGTTTTGTTTTGTATAATAATACTATGTATCTTGTAAATCAAGATCAAGATTAATCATCAGTGGACTATATAGGCCTTCATTTAACTTGGGCCTGTCTTCTACTCTATTATATGATTTAGGTTTTGGCCCATTTCATAACAGCTTGGGGTTTATTTTGTCAATTATTTTTTTGTCTAAATTCTTGTTATTCACTGTAATGTCACGAGCCACCTGGAATTTGGGAAGTTAAAATTAGTTTGAAATCATGAAAAATGTTGATACCGGGAAAGATTTATTCTTCCAACTATGTTTTTTCTTACAAATCCGGATCCAATTGGTCGAAAGAGAGTAAACAGGTCAGTAATTGATGAAATTTTAATATTTAAATTTAAAATTTGTAAGTTTTGTGACGAATTAATTTAAAATAAGAGGCTAAGTATAAAATTTGAAAATTCGATAACTTGATAATATATAGTCAAATATACACATTTTAAAGTTGGTGTGCACATGAATGCCTATAAAGTGGAAAGTGTTTTGTCATGCTTTTATTTTGAAAATTTTGCATTTTGTGCAGCTTTGAACGCAGCTTTGCCGTTAAGAAAACTAACTTCAAGAATACTCTCTTTTTTTATTCAAGGATTTTTTTTTGGTTTAATATTCCAAAATCACGCCTTTATATATACAAGCTAGTTAATATATAAATGTTTTGTTGTTATAAAATCAAGTCATAATACCTAATAACGTAAAATCCACTATATTTAACATGTGATTTCATATACTGGTTCCAAATATAATATATTATTTTGCATGTATTTGTTATATTATAATTTTATCATTCTGTCGGACTAAAGATTAAATCATGTGATTTCTTTTCTCTGATATATACATAGAATTTCAAGAACCAGAACATATAGTCCGTCAAACTAAAAGTTTTTTGATATACTCGATCGGCTGATCCGGTAAGCCTCGGTAGAAACGCACCGGAGTGCTACAGAGTGGACTCACTACCACCCCGAAGGATGGGCTACCACACTGCCTGAACCGAGTTTAGAATGCTTTCCGACTAATGCTCGGGGTAGCTGGATCGCCTGTTACCAGACTACCAGGTAAATTGCCTGGGCCGAAGCCCAAGCCCAGACTTCCCAACAAAGTGTTGATAACAGCGAGGGAGGAAGATCGAACCCGAGTTCGAGGATTTCACCCTCAACTCCGAACTCGCCCTACCACTCGCCCACCACCTTGCGGACAATCAAACTAAAAGTTCTAAAAGCAACTTAAAGTTATCTTCAATTTACATTATAAAAAAAAGTTATAATGTTATCGAAATAGGAACAAACCACATGGCCGTCAATTTATAAAAGTGAATAAATTATTAGAGTATCGTTGAAGGCTATGAAGAGAGAAAAAAAAAAGCGAAGAAAAAGATTTAATAGTCTTATAATATCAATTTAGGAACGTTTAACAATTTAGTGAAGAAAAAAAAAATGAATCTCAGAACTAATTAGAGAGTTCATTCTTCAAAATATTTCGTATTGAAATCATATAAGATATATAGA
>NW_003302548.1:22180517-22198258 GCF_000004255.2 Arabidopsis lyrata subsp. lyrata | reverse complement strand
AATCCATGCAGACATCAACATATCCATAGGTAATGTTTGAAAAAAAAAATTGTGAAATGAAACTCTTCCTAGTCCATCAATATTTTTGTGTTAACAGATCATAAGATTCATACCCATAATATGATTACATAAAGAATTGGTACTTCAGCTTAAAAAATATAACAAAATATACTGATATCTTCCGTATAGAATTTTAAATTTAAATCCAAGGTTTTTATTGGCACATTTGTCAATCAACTAGAAAATAAAAATGTTATTTTCCACTATGAAAAAGCTGTTATCCAAACCAAAGCAAAACTTGTTTTATCCGCTCATAAAAAAGATATTATTACTGGCAGATGGGTATTATTCATCATTTTCATATATTTATATCTCGAGCACTCATAAATCACTAATGTATATAGTCAGCTGAGTTAAGATTAAACAGTGTACTACAAAGTTAAAATGTTAATAAATTATCTACTATACATTTTTGCAACACTTTTAAGGGATCCTAATCGGGTCGGATTTTGATTCAATTTTGACCCGGAAATCTCAATCGGATCTTTCCTTAAATTTTGGCAAAATCTACTATACATTTTTGCAGCAGTTTTTGGGGTACCCAAATCGGGTCAAAATTTGTTTAATTTTGACCCGGAAATTTAATGTTTTTGACCCGGAAAAATCAATCTCGGATCTTACCTTAATTGAGCATTTTACCCGAAATCTTTCACCAAATGCTTCCATATTTGCTGCTACCTACATTCAAGGCTTAAATGATTAAGTTTCTCATATTTGAAAGATTTAAAGATATATAGAATATATATAGTTATAAGAAATTGATCCTAAATACAAAATGTTTCCTATTAAAAGGCGAGATAAACGATTTCATCTAGAATCTGTATAACTAATTGATCTTATATACAAAATGTTTCCTAGAATTATATAAATATCAAAAACGAAATTATTAGTTTGAGTTTAGGAAAATATCAGCCGTATATATCTTTTAAACAAACCAATATTCTATAATTAAATTGTTTCCTATTTAAATGGTAAAGATTTTGAGTCCATTAATATTTGTTTCCTAAATAAAATGAACCATATCAAATCGACATTAATCAACAACTGATTTTTAAGTAAATGACTAAAGCATATTCTTTAAACATGCTATATTCAATTCTTAATTTCTCGAAGATATCTTGACATTTATTTCGGATTTCTTATTATGTAAATGTTAGTTAATGATATCTAACAAATCTGGCTTGATCACAAAGCTATTTTCGAATTTTTATAAAACCTAAGGCCAAGAGACTATAACCTCTATAAATAGGTTTTCGATAACAGAAAATTATCACATCAGCAGAGATTTTACCTTTTAACACAATAAAAGAAGACTTTTCAGAAATCAATGGCTGCTTCATTCTCCAATCTCATAGATTTGAGACTTTACAAAGCTTCATGTGCGTCCAAGTTTAAGATCCTGCATTCATGGATAATATACTGTCAAAAAGGGAGACTCTTGATATGGTCTAGACTGATGAGGAAGTCAGTTTTCATGTACTGAAATTTGGTTCTAAACCTTTTTCTTATTAACTAACTTGATATGTTATATGTCTTAGGGAGCAAAGACAACTCTTTTAAACTATGATAACTTGATCTGCATACGAGGAATACCGAGAAAATCAGGTAGGTTGCATCTATCTTTTACAAACTATGATAATTTGTTAAATCATGTTAAGCTGTTGATGGGATCATGATGATCTGTGTTACCTTTTTTGTTGTCTCTTCTCATTTTGCTTATCTTACTGATGTTTCACAATGAAGATAAGCAAATCCGTGTAAAAATCTTGAGAATCTGGAAGCAAAAGGGAGTTCAAGATGAAGCAATCGAGTTATAATTCCTTGATGATAAGGTACTATAATTAGCTAGCAAAAATCTTATTCATCTTTTTTATTTCTACATATATATTTAGCGAGTTCTGTTTTTATTTGTTTTAGATTCAATATTACTAATGGGGAAGGTTGTTCTCAAGTATCTTTGATCCACAAATTCCAGAATTTACAAGATTAGGCAAACGTAACCTTATTCTAACCAAGGTAAATAATTAGTGTTGGGTGTTTGACAACAAGAACATCATTTAGTTTACTTTAAAAAAATAACAATACTTACTTAGAGCTACTGGATTGATTGTTATCAAGCATTGGCCTATAAAACTATAACTATAAGATAGATGCATAAACGGATCCGAGAGAAAGAGATTACCATTTCTTGCATGTGCTAATTATATTAGAGTTATTAAATCAACTGGCCAGAGATTTTGAGAACCTGAAATTGAACAAAGACAACGCCTGTTAGAACAGGAGATTATGAAGCATCTTATAAAGAAAAGTCCGACCAGAGAGACTTAGAACAAAAAAATTGAACGAAGTGGTTGAGAAATCAGAAACCAAAGATTCAACTAAGCATGTGATCTCTTACGATTAAAGTCAAATTGAATGAAACAACGACGGGTAGTCTGAGAAAATATATCCCGTCGTTGCAACGACCTCTCCTCCCGCATATAGGATGATCTTCTCTGTAATAATCGCTTCCATATTGATTCAAATATGTCGATGCTTTGATTCGGGAGGCTGAACTAACTGTCTGAAATCGAACAGCAAGACTTCGCCAATCAAATCCCCATCGAGCTTCTGAAATGCTTCAGACATGGTTCTCTGTTTGTCCTCCTTCAACCTCCATTATCGAATCTTCTTCTCTGTTCAATCGATTCATCATCTCAGCCTCGAGGAATCCGTACATGATTACTCTCCTTCTTGGGCCATCTCTTCTTTCTAGCCACCATTGGGCTTTTTCTGATTCAAAATTGGCTCTCCTTCGAAGTGTATTGGACTACGTAGCCATTGGGCCATGTAACATTTTAATTCTCATGCTTTTAGTAGAATATCTTTTATCCCAACAAAAATGTAGTAGACTAAAATATTTTACATTATATTAGTTTTGGTATAATATACTCCCTCTGTATTTGAAAAAATGTCGTTTCAACTGTTTTTGGGTGAATTAAGAAAGGGCACAGAATTACAAAACTAACCTTATGAGAAACGATTATTTACAATTATATTTTTGGTATCTGTAGTTTTGGTAATTTAGACTGATTAATTATGATCAATTAATTGGGGGTAATTTAGGAAATTTTATGCAAAAATTGTTAAAATGACAACTAATTAAAAACACAGGAAAAAGGCTAGAACGACATTTATTCAAATACGGAGGGAGTAATATTTTTTTAAACGGGTTCTTTTCATTATTTTAAATATATATCACTAATCTAAAGATGAAGTGGATCAAATAAATATATATTTTTAAACATATTATAAATATTTATTATATCTAGCCTAATTATTTATTTCGAGTAAAATAAATTATTTATTTCATGAAATACATTATTATATTTTGAATCAAACTGTTATATGATTGTGTGAACCATTTAAAATAAAAAAATTTAATTTTATTCGAATGATATGTTTTTTAAATAAATGTATTATTAAAAAAAAATAACAAAATGATGTTTAATTTCACGTGATGGGTTATATGGTGATTGGTAAGACGGGTTGTGGCAATATTAATACGGAACGGTATACCACGGGTGAAATTCTAAAAATAATAATCAAAATACATTTATACAATCTTAAACATTAAACAAAATAAATAATATTAACAAAACAAATATAACTTAAATTTTATATTTTTAGTTATAAATAAAATTTACCTGCTGTGTACCTAAAATCAAACATAAGTCTATACCAATAAAACATTAAAAAAAAAATTAATACAACAATAACAATATATATATATATATATATATATACATACATACCCAGTGGTATACCAAAAATCTATATAACAAAAAATATCATAAGTTTATAACAAAAAGTAATTCAAGAAAACAAGATAAAAGACAAAATAACATTAGACTACATAATCTCGGAAATTTACGACTAACTACAAACCGTAGATTATTAATTATCTTTTTTTTTTTTTCGATAACCGAGTGTCCTGGCCCCACCGAAATGGTCCAGACTAGAGACCGAACCCTTACGGCACGGACTCGGCCGCGATTAATCATCTTTTTATAATCAACAAAAACAAAAACAACAACAACAAGAAATACTATACACAAAAAATTCATCAGTTTCTAAAAACTAAGCATAAATAAAAAAAAATTAACCCGCGGTGTACCGCGGGTCATATCCTAGTTTAAAAACGAAATTAATTAATAAAATATTTTCTCAATTACTTATTATATCTAAACTCTTTATTTATGGTATATTATTTATGATTTTTATAGATAAGGAAATCAAATATGATGATTTAATGCTAATATAACAAATTTGAGCTAATTTCCTAAAACCTCTCTACCTAATTTATACATAAATATATGATTCTCATTTCACTTTTATTTGATCTTATATTTATATTATTTGAATTATTATAAAATATATGTAGTTAATAAAACCTTAGATTTTTTCCTGCATATGCTATGATTCAAATTTTTTGAAACGGACATATATTACTTAATCAATGAAGAAAAAAAGTATGTGTGTAATATATATAAACATTTTTGAAGAACAAATTTGCGCATTTAATTAGGTCGTTTTTTTTCTGACCCGGAATTGAATCATTTAGATCTTTCCTTAATTTCTACAATTATCCAAAGCGGGACCGTATACCACGGGTGAAATCCTAAAATTAACAAATCAAAATACAATTATTTAGTATTTTAAGATAAAATTATAAATTGTTTTTACGGGTTGGTCCAAAAACACACACTAATTTAAAAATATATATATATATATATATATATATATATATATATATATATATATATATATTATGGAAACCATTTGAAAGCAAACTTTTAAATTGACTCGAATTATATGTCTTTTAAATAAAAGTGTTATTAAAAAAATAACAAAATGATGTTTAATTTCACAAGACGGGAATATATAGTGAGACGGGTTTGGGTCGATATTAATACGGACAATATACCACGTGTAAAAATCCTAGAATTAACAAATCAAAATACAATTATACAATCTTAAACACTAAACTAAACAAATACAACTTAAAATTTTCAATTTTATAGTTACAACGCATGTGATCCGCGGTATACCAACAAATTATATTATACACAACAAATTCATCAATTTACAAAATGATTAAAAAATCAAATAATTAACCCGTGGTGATATCCTAGTATGATCAGATATTTGCGACTTATATAAGTATTTTGGAACTGAATATGCGGAATAAAAAGTTACACATGCGTAATGAGCCAGAAACACCCTCCTCGACTTACCTTTTTAGCTACGTCTAATCCCGTAATGACACGTGTCCATATACCGTCGCTTACTTTAATTTTATTTTCTGAAACAATGAATACAAGACTTTCATAAGATAATGACGAAACTAACCTTCATGTATAGGCCCAAGAGCCCGTCCATAAATATGAACCTCCTACAATGCAATTCTCCCCTTTTCCCCTTCTACTCTCTCTTACGTCTACGTTTTGAGATAATTAAGTTCTCTTTCGGTTTATATTTTGAGAAGCATTACTATGTCTACAATTTCTCCGGTTTTTTCATCTGAGCCGGTTTTTGCCAATCATGTACCGGCTTTGGAAACTGGATTCACCCCATGGGACGCATCCGATCTATTCTCCTTCTTCGATTCACCGGTTAGTCCCATGGAAATGAATCCCGGTTTGGAAAAAACAAACCCAAGTCAAATTCAAAACCAAAGTTATTCCAATCCCGGTTTGAAAGATAAACCCTTGGACTGTACCGGCTCGAACGATGTCGATGAGCGGCGAAAGAAACGTAAATTATCAAACCGGAAATCAGCTCAGCGGTCGAGGATCAAGAAACAAAAACACCTAGAAGACGTGAGAATCGAACTTAACAAGCTCAAGATCGAGAACCGGGAACTAGAGAACCGGCTCCGACACGTTTTGTATCATTGTCAACGTGAACAGATGGAAAATGATAGTTTACGGTTGGGGCTCCGTGTTCTCCACGAGAAACTGTTGAACTTACGACAAGCTTTGGTCATGCGCCAAATCCAACAGAGCTCAACGTGTGCTACGTGGTCATGTATTAATAGCCTTGTTTGAAAAATCGCTAGGCGCTAGTCGGGCGTTCGGCATGGGCCTAGCGATTAATCGGAAAATCGGATTAAAATCGGGGATTAATCGGGGATTAGTTTTAGGGTTATTTTAATATTTTTAAAACATATTAATCCAATATTATTTTTAAAATTGCAGTAAACACATAAAAATGTATTTTTGAGACAAATATTTATGATTTTTATTAAAATATGAACATAAATTATTGTAAAACATTACAAACTCCCAATTCAAATGATTGAATAACAAAAATAAAAAGTTTTTTTATACTGGCAATCTAAAAATAATCGGGGTATGTAAGATTAGGCGGGGAATAATCGGATTAGGCGGGGAATAATTGGATTAGGCGGAGAGTAATCGGGTGACTGATTTCTTTAAGGGATTAGTCATTAATCGAGGCGGACAGGGTGAGCCTAGCGATTAAGCGGGGAGTAATCGGGTCTAGGCGGGGATTTTTAGAACAATGATTAATAGTACCGTTGTAACGGTCCTACAGAATCCATCGATAATATAAGAAATCACGTAATTTAAGATTTAAAAACATAATATGCATCGTTTTAGACCAAGACGTATCATGAGATACTAGGAGTCTTTTTTTTTTTTTTTTTTTTTTTTGATAAAGTACTAGGAGTCTTTTCTACTTCTTTTGTAAACAAATTCCGAGAAGCAATAATTTTACTGATCATACGCTATAGTTTTATGAGGAAATCATAATATTTTGTTATACAAATCTTTCTCTTTTTATTTATTTTATTTTGTAGACGGGTTATCATATCGATAAGATAATCACTTGTCACTTAATTCGCCTCAGCTTTATATAAAAATCAGAATTCGTGGATCAGTTTGGTTCAAATACACCTCTGAAGATTGATTTCAAATGTTTAATTAAGTTTTCTAATTTTTATCACATAATCAAATTTACTTTACTTTTGGAAAGTCACATATAAGTAAAATAGGTTGAGACAACGTCGTCATCCCTATCCTATTAGCTTTACTAAAGTTGTGAGTGCATATGTTTCATTTTTACTAGCCATAGCGATTCACATGCTTTATTAATGTGCAATGTATACAAGTTTTTTAATATGTGGATTTGTTTTCTTACAAAGTTAGGAGATCAAAGACAGCGATATATGGTTGGAAGACTTCATCGGTCTACTAGTCACGTTTTCATGTCTTGATTAGGCGCACATAGACCATTTGTTAAATTAATCCTCCTTTTGGAATCATTACACTTCAGCTAGCGTAAGTAACGTTATCACATCAACATGATCTTTGAGCATGAAAGTTCGACGTAAAAAGTTGACAAAAGGCACAATGGCTTCAGTAGATAAAAAATTACCGTCGTAAATAATTGTTAACAAGCATTTATTTGAGAGATTAAAGATAACTAATAGATGATATGCTGAGAAAAAAAGAGTAAACCGTAGTCTCACAGCATCACTTCCATATGTTCGATCTTTAGTATCGATTTAATGGAGTAATAGTTTGTAGGTTGATTACATATAACAATAAGAATTACTTAAAATGGATCAAATAAAGACAAATCTTTGGTAAATGATAAGTTGTAAGAAAGTCCAAAAGGTTCTAATAAGATGTCTTAATTAAATTCGTTAAGAAAGAAAAGCAAAAGTTAACTTTCAACAACAAATCTATATATCTCTCTTTTTATTTTCTTTTGAAACGAATCTTCCACATTTTGGGTTGCAATATCGTCCATCCAGCCAATCAAAGTGTCTCTTAATTCTAGTGTTTGGGAGAAAAATCAAGAAAAAACTAGCGAGAGAGCCTTCCACAGTTTCATTTCAGTTCTGGTGAACTAATAAAGGTCCACAAATACAGGCCCATTTATGTAGTGATAAGCCCATAAAAGTCCAATGAAACCCTAGCTCTAGACGACTAGAGTCACCGTCGGGTATATATATATATAGCCACTAAACACTTCTTCTCTACCTTGCAACTTACAAATTAAAAAGCTACGCCTCCTTTTATTCTTTTCTTTCATTTAGTTATTATTTCCGTTTTTTATTTTCTTTCTTGATTTATGTGATTTTATTTGCCAAACTTTGATCGGAGAAGAGAGCGATGATTATAAAAAACAAGATTAAAATTCTGATCTGCTCTATTACTGGGCATGATAGACTCATATACACCCATAGAATATGAGCTCTCTTCTCAATCAACTATTTTTGTTTCCAAATCTCTTTATCATTCACTAAGTTTGTTTGTTCCCTGAACCAATAAAGGGAGTCTGGATTAATTAAACAACTTGTAATTTCATCAAATTAATTTTGTAATTGAACATCCGAAGAGTTTGAATTGTATTAATAACTTTATTGTTAATTATATATTAAAAAAAAATGTTGGATAAGTTATACCCCGATGGGAAATTAAAATGTGCTTGTAAGCAGAACAAGGCAAATCGTGGGAAATAAATAAGTTGACGTTTTGATGAACTTACGAAGAGAAAAGAGACTGTACACGACAGTTTGACCTATCATATGAATAACCTGTAACGAAATATTTTTTTTCTTGCAATGGACTTATAAATAAGAACAAGACTATTCAATCAGTATTCACTATTTCACTTGATCGTTTACTTGTCCAAATTAAGACCAAGACATGATTCACTTGATTGCCTTGTTTATAAGATGTTTCAGCCAAGTTTATCTATAAACAAAGTGAAGAACATTTCAATCTCCAAACTACAAAAAAGAAACGAATTGGAGCTTTATCTAGTGGTAGACAGAAAGAACAAGAAAAAGATGATGAGTCCATATTGGGGCAATGTTAACTAATAAGGTTTCTAGATAATAGGCCCATATAAGAACCAACTTATATTAAATAAAAGCCCATAAAAGCCCAAATAAACCCTAACCTTAAATCCACCGACACATGTATAAATTTACCCAAGAGACACACCATCCTTCTCATATTCGTCTCCACCACTCTCGTCTCACTCTGCAACTCAGGTAAAGCCTGCCTCCTATTATCTCATGTTCCATTATTTTGTTAATTCTAATTTGAAATATTAATTTCGTTTCTTCTTCCTCATATTTCTTCAAATTTCTATACTAATTTACTGTTATCTATTGATTTCAAAGTTTTAAATTTTTTAGAGGCGGTGATGACAAAAAACATTTCTCGATGCTGAAACTTACTCGAGGGACCAATTCACTCTTGTAATCTTTCATGATGCTTGTTTTTATGCGTGTCTGAGCCTAAAAATCTTTGTGATTTTTTTTTTCTGTAATGCTTTTTCTCATTTATGATTTGATTATCATAGATCTCAATTTATGCTTGAATTCGTTTTTATTTTTCAATTTCTAATTAGAGTTTTGCTTCATTTTCATCAGCCATGGAAGAAGCAGATCAGTTATGTTTAGCTGCTAAATCAGGCGACTTGAAAAAGGTTCAAACTTTAATAAACTCCGGCGCCGACCTTACTCACTTTGACAAGGACGGTCTAACGCCGTTAATGCACGCCGCTAAAATCGGAAACGCTGAGATAGTAACGGCCTTACTCGAATCCGGAGCTCCATGGAACGCATTAACTCCATCAAATCTCTCAGCAGGAGATTTCGCCATGGAAGCAGGACACCAAGAAACCTTCGATCTACTTCTCAAAACCGGAATCCAATCAGAGCTAATCTTAGGAACAATCGCGAGAAACCAAACCAAGAACGAGTACTCTAATCAAGAATATCTTCAAGATCGAGTTAGTTTCAGTGAAGACAAGTTAATGGATAGCGAAAGCAAAGGTGTGATGATGGCTTGGGAAAAACCATTAATGGAAGCTCACGCTAAAGCTATTTGTATCAGTGGTGGTCACATTCTAAACGTTGGATTCGGTATGGGACTTGTCGATACAGCGATTCAACGATACAATCCTAGTAAACACACGATCATTGAAGCTCATCCTGAAGTTTATAAGTGTATGATTGAATCTGGTTGGGGAGAGAAAGAGAATGTGGAGATTGTTTTTGGAAGATGGCAAGATGTTCTTGATAAGCTTGATGATGATTCGTTTGATGGGATCTTCTTTGACACTTATGGTGAGTATTATGAAGATTTGAGAGAGTTTCATCAGCATCTTCCGAGGGCTGTTGAAGCCTGATGGGATTTATTCGTATTTCAATGGGTTTTGTGGGAGCAATGCGTTTTTTCATGTTGTGTATTGCAATTTGGTGACTTTGGAGATTGAGAATTTAGGGTTTAGCACTCAGTTGATTCCATTGCCGGTTAAGGATTGTCTTGGGGATGAAGTTTGGGAAGGTGTCAAGCAAAAGTATTGGCAGCTTGATACTTATTATCTCCCTGTTTGCCAGTTCAGTGACTGAAGAAGTTTTATGAAATTCAGCAATCTTGTGATGTTGTAATTTTTTTTGTTCTCATAAAAATTAGAATTTTGTTCAAATTAGTGTCACTGAATCGAAGTAGAATCTACAAGATCTCAGACATATCTTTGAACTTTGAACCTGTATTTATTGACAACCAAATGCTAACAGTAATAAGATCTCATAGTCATGTGATGGGATCCAAAAGCCAAACTAGCTCTGTTACAAAGATCATATAAAAAGTCCTAATAAAAACATGTTGCGCAGAAGCTTCAGGTTTTCTACACGCTCTAAATAGGTGAAGACATAGTTCTCCCCACATTGAAAGGCACCGTTTGATTGAACGGGGACAACACAATTTCATTTGTCGGAGTGTGGAGGCCCAAAGCTTCGACAAGCAATGACATCTCGCTATAGATTTAGATGGCAATCTCGAGAGTATCTCGATAATGAGATCAACTGGGAGACGTTTCTGTGCCGTGTTTTCATGGCAGATACACCGCGGTTAAAATGGAAACTCTAGAGAGAGTCATTGTAGACGACGGCAATAAATATGGGTGGAGAAGAGTTGCGTTACTTTTCCACTGTTATTTGTTAGTGAAAATAAGGTGGACAGTAGTACATAACATAAGATCCCATGACTGTGAAAATACTCATTGAAATAAGATAAGGACAGACCCATAGTAAGTACATAACATAAGATCCCATAGTCATGTGATATATAAAAACCAAGAGCCAGACTAATTCTGTTACATAGATAATTAAAAAATGTTTTGCAGAAGCTTCACGTTTTCTACATGGTCTAAATAGGTGAAGACTAAGTGACCCTGAAACGCTTCCATTCCTTGTATTTCAACACTTATCATCGTCTTTTTCTCAATATTGAAGTAGAAGACGTCGAAAGGCACTGTTTGATAGCACGGCGACAACATAATTTCGTTTGTACGAGTCACTCCAACAAAGCGTAAATCGAGGGTTCCAACCATATCCTGCCACCAAGCGGGCAACACGTATATAAGCTTCGACCATTCCTGCTTTTCAGCATCTTGTAGAACCCACAACTCAATAGTTTTACTACGTCCATCAACAAAGCAATCCCTTTCAGAAACAAGTGAAGCTAATTTACCATTGTAGTTAATAAGAATTCCATCATGCGCTGCTTTAATGAAATCTTCCATGACAGTAATAAATCTAAACTTCTCGGGCCTAGCATCGAAGCAAACGATAATGTAATCCCCTGAAGACAAATCGATCGCTGGATAATACAAAACACCATTGATGCATATCTCAGACAATCCAGGAATATGAGGTATGGAACATTCAATCATTCTCCATGACAGTTCTCCAGTTCCTAGTGTCAGAACTTGATGCTCCTCACTTTCATATGACAACAATACCTTGAACTGTTTCTCAACCGGTTCATACACGAGAAAGCTCATCGCCCCAATACTCGTCGCTGGTTTAGGTAAGTTTAAGGTATGTCCAGTACTAGGATTACATATCACTGTCCCTGTTTCGTTCGTTTCCTTACGTTTAAAACAGATCAAGCCATTGACAGGACGAGAAATTTTAGAACTTAGGGAGAAATTCATAAGAGAAATGGCGGAAGAGTTCTCATATGGATTTTGAAGCTGAGGTGACGAGAAGAAGAACAAGTTACCATTTTTTTTGCAGCAGAACAAGAGTTGCGGTCGATGCAAAGATCTGGTCAAGAACAACTCCGTGAAATCTTGTCGGCAAATCACGGAGCCCCAAAGCTTCGACACGCAACGACATGTAGCTATAGATTTCGCCTGCAATCTCAAGAGTATCTCGATAATGAGATCAACTGGGATCTGGACTGAGTTTTCTATTCCATTCGGTGAGGTCTTCTTCCTCCTACTGCGTCGGGTGCTGATGGTAAGACGGTCCTTCGAAACATTTCTCCGCCGTCTTCTCATGGCGGATACACCGACGGTTAATACCCTAGAGACAGAGTGTTCTTGTAGAAGACGAACAGATTTGGGGGAAAATGAAAATATCGAAACATTTCTCCGGCGTGTTCTCATGGCGGATACACCGACGGTTAAAAGTTAAAACCCTAGGGACAGAGAGATCTTGTGGAAGACGAATCAATTTGGGGGAAAATGAGAAAATCGAATGCAGCAATTTCGTAATTTTGTTTTAATGGACTTGGATTTGAATTGGGCTTTCAAAATAAAGATGGGCTTAATACTAAACGACGTCGGATAAGTTCTCGGTCCTTTATTCGCCACGTGTTTTAATTTCTAGCTGATCTAATTTTTTATTTTACTCTCGTCTGAATTGAGTTTATGATTTTGGTTTCTGACTCACCAATGGCGATTCTCTCTCTACGATCTTCAAGCTCATTGCCACTCATTTGTTCCACGATTTCTCCTATGTGCTCGAAACCCCTGTCTCAATTACCATCGAATTTCTCATCCTCGATTGCTTCGGTCCCTTTCACCAAATTAAAATCCAGTTACAGTTCCGTTTCACCGATTAGTAGACCCCGTATGGTTTCCGCGAGAGCTGCCACTGAGTCCATCACTGATTACAGAGAAGATATCGGGGAGATTCTCGGAGATGTCTCCATCTTTACTGCTTCAGGGCAACGCGTGCAATTCAGTGATCTCTGGGATCAGAAAGATGTATGTTACAATGCTTATGAAGAAGACTTCTTTTGATTCTTTCGGATTTTTGCGTTTGATTTGTGTTTTTTTTTTTTTTTTTGTACACAGGGAATTGCTGCCGTTGTACTTTTGAGGCATTTCGGATGCGTTTGCTGGTAAATTTGATTCAAAACACTTGGGGAAATTTTCTAAAGTTAAGTATTGTTGCAACACTAATGAATTGGTTCTTGTATATGAAAGTTGGGAACTTGCTACTGCTTTGAAAGAGGCTAAACCAAGATTTGATGCTGCTGGTGTTAAATTGATAGCTGTTGGTGTTGGAACTCCTGATAAGGCTCGTATACTTGCAACTCGGGTAATCTTTCTCCATTTTCTTCGATATATATACCATCTTACTAAGTTCATGGATATGTTTTCTTGGGATGTACGTTATGCTGGCTTGTTCATTGGGTTGTTTCCTTGAACTCTCACGATAAGAAGTTCCCAGGAAACAACTATGTCTCTTTTCTGGAAAAACCTTTTGAACTTTTCATGAGAAGAACTTGCTTTTGATTTTTATGCTATGCTCTAGTGGTTTTCCTCTATGATGATAGTAGTACTATGTTTTCTAGCCATGAGTCGAGGATGAGATCAAACCGAGTCTTCTCCATATCTCTCAGTCTATCTCACTTTCACATTGCATGTACAAAGACCAAACATTAGTTAGTTGTATCACTAATGGTTATGGGCTTTTTGAGTTTGTTTGGTGTCATTGTTAATTAAAAAATCAGGCTAAGATTGGGCTGAGTTGTGTGAGATTGTTCTCAAGCTCTTTAGTGATACAATTTAGTCGAAGTAATTGTTCATTGCTTGGTCTTTGCAAAATCTGCAACACGAACATGGGAAGAGGGTGAGAGATCGAGAGATATAGGGAGGATTTAGCTTGATTTCATCCTGCATTCAAGCGCATTCTCATGGCTTTATATAGTGTACTTTTGGAGGCTCATAGCATAGGATCAGAAATACCAAAAAGCATAGCATAAACCAAAATAGTAAGTTCGAAACTTCCCAGAGAAGTCCTTGTATTATGGGAGCTTTTCCTGTAGTAAATCCCAAAATCTAGAAAGGTGACAGAGAAATAAAAGGAAACTGCGTAGATTCGAAAGACTCAACACCACATGCTTTATTGTTTAACCGAGATACTGAGTCTAGATTGTTTCCATGTTTTAGTTACCTTTTCCCATGGAATGTCTTTATGCGGATCCTGAACGCAAGGTAACACAAAACAAACATACCTTATTATAAATATATATTTTATGTTGAAATGGTGATTGAAGTTTTGAGAGGGCTATTCGTAAATATGCAGGCATATGATGTTCTTGGTTTATACTATGGTTTAGGCCGGACTTTCTTCAATCCAGCTAGCGTATGAACCGCCTCAAACATTTGTACCGTTTAGTTGTATATACTATTTTCACATCGAAACATGATAGAACTTTCATTACTGCAGACCAAGGTCTTCTCAAGATTTAACGAGATTCGAGAAGCTACAAAGAATTACACCATAGAAGCCACTCCTGAAGACAGAAGCAGTGTGTTGCAACAGGTTCTTTTTTTCTTTTTCTTTTTTTGTAGTTCTTCACAAGACAAAGATTTATCTGCTTTTATTTTTGGTTTGATCCTTTGTTCTGTCATCTTCCCAGGGAGGTACGTTTGTGTTCAGAGGCAAGAAACTGTTGTACGGTCGAAAAGACGAAGGCACTGGAGATCATCCATCTCTCGATGATGTCATCAATGTCTGCTGCAAAGCCACTGTTGCTTGAAACATATTGGATCAAAGTCTCTGGTTTGTCTTGATACTTAAAATCACTGTATATTTGTAGCTATGAAATAGTGTCTATGTTTCTTAAGTTTTGGATAAAGTATCAACACTCAGAAGTAAGAGCAACATATGTCCAAGTCCAATCTCTCTCATATAGATTACTCGCTGGATAAGCTCATTTAGATTTGCTAAGATGTCGACAATTCATTGAAACCACACAAGTCTTTTCTAATGTAAGACAAGACAAGACAAGTGTTTGGTTTGTTATTAGAATAAAATTTGTCGTTCTCACTAGTGCATAGAAATTAAAAAATGTTTGTATTTATTTGAACTCTGCACTACCCCTTGAAATAACTTGTGGATATATCACACCACATGTTTATAATACTTTATAAAGTTGATTTCAAACATATCTCTAAGTACGTCTTAGACATTTGTGATATGAATCTTCTTTCTAATAGTAGTATTTAACTATTTATGTTGGAGAAAGAAAGAAGAAGAAGGAATGAATAATATCATGACGCTACGAATCATACGATTATAATAATACTGAATTCAATACCTTATGTCCTAAACTCCTAATGTAGTCAAGCAATTATAAGAAAATTACGAATGCGGTGTGACATGACTAAGCATAAACATCTTGGTCTATTCCATATAAACTATTTTAAAGGCTGAAAACGATAAAAACGCAAATCTTGAAAATGACTATTGTATTGTATTTGTATCGTATAATACAAAATTTCGTAATTAAATCAATTTTTAATCCCAAATGGACAAATAATTTTTTTAGAATGATCTATAGATATATGGTAAACCGCATGTCAATATTTTATAACAAAAAAATCAAAATTTAAGTTGTATTTGTTTTATTTAGTGTTTAAGATTGTATAATTGTATTTTGATCGCTAATTCTAGGATTTCACCTGTAATATACCATCCCGTATTAATATCGATCTAAATCCGTCCCACTATATAACCCCGTCCCGTGAAATTAAACATCATTTTTGTAATTTTTTTTTATAAAGTTCAAATATTTCTAATATTTGAAACTTCATAAAAGTTTTAATACGACCCAAACTTCATAATTGTATTTTGATTGTTATATCTAGGATTTCACCCGTAGTATACCGTCTCGTATTAATATCTTTTATAAATATTTATAATGTTTAAACTACTTATAAATTCTTATAAAATTCAAATATTTATAATATTTGAAACTTCATAAAAGTTATAATATTATAAATAATTAAAACGTTTAATAAAGTTAGACTTTTTTATAGTTTGTATTTTCGTTTTTTATTTTTTCTTTTAAGTTTTTTAAAAATCAATGCTATCAAACTGTAGTTATCTTATATATATATAAAGATTATCATTAAACATGAAGATTTACCTAGAAAAAATAGGGTGAATAAAAAAAACTAACCATATGAAAAAATCTGACGTAAATTTAAAGCATATACTCTTGATAATGGCAATCATCAATGGGTTGCTCATCTTGTATAGGATTATCTGCGCAAGACATCAAATATTTATTAAATTCATGAATCAGAAAAATGAAAGTTCATATAACAAATAAAGATTGGAATGGGTAAGAAGAGGTATTTGTTTGATGAGTCTTCTAGTCGAGTAAAAGTGTGGTATTTATAGGGTAGGTAAGCATCTAAGTTTATTGTTAAGGTAGTTTGATAATATCTGGGAGAGAAAGTAGAAAATCAAAGATATTATATACAACGAAAGTTTAGGATATGTTTAAAGAATGATTAGGAAATCGTTATATAACAAAATTTATTTGAAAAAGATTGTAAATGATTTGGTTTTGCAGAGAATCTTAAAAAAAAGCTAAGCAACCATTTAAAAGGAATATAGCCGATTAATGTGGTAATTAGTTTAGGAAATCACATTAAACCGAATTAAAAAAATAATTAGAGTCATAACTTTGTTTCTTAAAATCAAATGTTAAGAAAAATATCGAAGAGTATATAATTATGGTATCATCGTTGAGATTTTCTTGGGCGGGAATTATGGATTCAATTAGAGAAGAGAACCATATAATGGAAAGAATTTAATTAGCCATAATTATGTTTTAAAAATATTTTATTGCATAATATAAAGAGAATATAGATGATATATGGTATGGATGTAATTAGTTAAGATGGCATAAATATTCGAAAATCATCTCGAGATAAAGAGTAATATAGCCTATTAATATGGGAAGAAGTTAAGGAATAAGAAACATAAATATATGTGTAATTATCTATATTAATGACGTTTTTTTGGTTAGAGATATGTAGAATTAAATGATAATTTGGTATTAATTAAATGCTATCAAATATCTCGGAGATTTTATTTTAGAAACTAATCGTGGACTAAGCAGAGATTTTTGCAAGATTCGTAAACGGAAAATCTTTAATGCTACTATTGATAAAAAGGAATAGAACCAATTAATGTGGGAAGTAGTTAAGGAAATAAGATTAAAACGAATTGTATGTTTAATTTAGTCTTAAATGTCGTTTTTATTACAATATTCCTTAAATCTCTTATTCTAGATCCGAATAGGTTTAAACCGGGTAAAACCCGGATCCAAATGATTAAAAGCAAAAAAAACCTGTAAAAATGTATATGTAGATATGAGTTTAATACCATTAAATTAATCAAAGATTTGTAATCATAATTGGAAACGAATAATGCAGTAAATGCGATTTAGTAATGTTGTAAAGAATATGCCATTTATGTAGAATGATTGTTGCGATTAGTTTCCAATATAGTTTTATTTTTGGCACAAATTTACTTGCTACCATGATTAGCAAGA
>NW_003302548.1:22068100-22180417 GCF_000004255.2 Arabidopsis lyrata subsp. lyrata | reverse complement strand
GATGCGCTTAGTCATCGTGACATCATTTATTTAAGGGCAATATAGTAATTAAGGGAAATGTTGCGCCGTAAGTTAGTCAAACCCCTGCTTCGAGAACTTAAAATTTTATTAGTCAAGTACGATTATGACCCCACATTATTATGTGCCGATTCTGCTGGAACTCATCTGGTTGCCTATGGCGCAAATTACATTAACAGGCCCGAATGAGCCCTGAATGAAACCCATTAAAACATCTGGCCTAGGTCCGAATTCTTATATCATCTAAACGACAGCGTTTTAAGTCTCGTTAATTGTGGCGGACAAGAAAATGCGAGAAGCCGATGATGACAATTCATAAATGCTACCGTTTACGATGATGCATAGATTCTCTCCCATAGTCGAGTTTTATCTTAGCAAACGTCAATTTTTCTTACTTTCTTCTCAATTCAAGTCTCGCTTTGACTTGATTCACAGAAGTTTTCACGTTTCTAGAGCTCTCGAAGATAATTTCCGGAGAAGTAACGGGATTGGCTTAGTTTGTCTCGAGAAGAACCACAACCACAACGATCGTACGAAAAACTCCAAGTACGATGAATTCGCGAGTGATGTCGAAAAAGCCTACAGGATTTTGCGGAAATTTCATTCTAGGGTTCCGAAGTTGGAACTCGCGCTTAACGAATCCGGTGTTGAACTCCGACCCGGGTTAATCGAACGGGTTCTGAATCGTTGTGGGGATGCTGGGAATCTAGGTTACAGATTTTTCGTCTGGGCGGCGAAGCAACCTCGTTATTGTCATAGCATCGAAGTGTATAAATCAATGGTGAAAATTCTAAGTAAGATGCGTCAATTTGGAGCTGTTTGGGGTTTAATCGAAGAAATGAGGAAGGAGAATCCGCAGTTGATTGAACCGGAATTGTTTGTGGTTTTGGTTCAGAGGTTTGCCTCTGCGGATATGGTGAAGAAAGCCATTGAGGTGCTCGACGAAATGCCTACGTTTGGTTTAGAGCCAGACGAGTATGTATTCGGGTGTTTGCTAGATGCGTTGTGTAAGCACGGTAGCGTTAAGGATGCTGCAAAGCTTTTCGAGGATATGAGATTGCGGTTTCCAGTGAATTTGAGATATTTTACTTCGTTGTTGTATGGTTGGTGCAGGGAAGAGAAGATGATGGAGGCTAAATATGTTTTGGTTCAGATGAAGGAAGCTGGGTTTGAGCCAGATATTGTTGATTACACCAACTTGTTAAGTGGGTATGCTAATGCTGGTAAAATGGCTGATGCTTATGATCTTTTGAAAGATATGAGAAGAAGAGGGTTTGAACCGAATGCAACTTGCTACACGGTTTTGATTCAAGCATTGTGTAAGGTAGATAGAATGGAGGAGGCAATGAAGGTATTTGTTGAGATGGAGAGGTATGAATGTGAGGCTGATGTTGTGACTTACACTGCATTAGTTAGTGGGTTTTGCAAATGGGGAAAGATTGATAAGTGTTATCTAGTTTTAGACGATATGATAAAAAAGGGGCTCATGCCTTCTCAACTCACCTATATGCATATCATGGCAGCTCATGAGAAAAAGGAAAAACTTATAGAGTGTTTGGAGCTGATGGAGAAGATGAAGCAGATAGAGTATCATCCCGATATTGGCATTTACAATGTCGTCATCAGATTGGCTTGTAAGTTGGGAGAAGTAAAGGAAGCTGTTAGATTATGGAACGAAATGGAAGGGAACGGTTTGAGTCCTGGAGCAGATACGTTTGTTATTATTATCAATGGATTAACAAGCCAAGGTTGTTTACTCGAAGCCTGTGATCACTTTAAAGAAATGGTAGCTCGAGGATTGTTCTCCGTTCCTCAATACGGAACTCTGAAGTTATTGCTAAATACCCTTTTAAAAGACAAGAAGCTCGAAATGGCAAAAGATGTTTGGAGTTGCATCACAAGTAAAGGCTCTTGCGAGCTGAGTGTATCATCGTGGACAATATGGATCCATGCCTTGTTCTCAAAAGGTTATGAAAAGGAGGCTTGTTCTTATTGTCTTGAAATGATAGAGTTGGAGTTCATGCCACAACCAGACACATTTGCTAAACTTATGAAGGGATTGAAGAAATTGTATCATAGAGAATTCGCTGTAGAGATTACAGAGAAAGTGAGGAATATGGCAGCTGAGAAAGAGATGAGTTTTAAGATGTATAAGAGAAGAGGAGTGCAAGATTTGACTGAGAAAGCTAAATCTAAACAAGATAGAGAAGGGAAGAAGAAGCAGAGGACTCGATAAAGCCTTTTTTTTTTTTTTTGTTGAGTCTTCGTACACTGCATGTTGTTTTTTTGAAGCTTGCAAGTGTCGGCAAAACGGCAAGAAGTCAATGTGTTAGTTAAATGCGCAGAACTAAAACGACAGCGTTTAAGGAGCAGCGCACTCGTAATAATAACACTAGCCACTAGGGACGAAGCTTTCGTTTAGTAAAATTTAGCTTAGAACACAGACAGAAGCATTTTCTCGGATCTGAGATCTTTAGATCCGAACATCGTTTATTTCAAATTGTTGATTCATTTCAAGGTATGTCATCTTCCTCTTCGAATTCTTCAGTATTGTTTTTGGGTTTTTTTACATTTTCCGCTTATCGGATTTTTCGTAGAGTGAATCCTCTGTTTCATGGATCTATCCATGGTATTGATTTGTTTCTGTGCATTTATGCTCTGCTTGTTGCTATTATGTTACTGAAATGGTACAATGAATCTGAACGAATCTGTTTTGGTAATTTGTATTCCTGATTCATGGATCTGTTTTTTTATTCCATATCTGGTAAAATTTTTTTGATGCGTTAATGATTATTGCATCACTGAACGAAAGAAGCAGCTAAAGCTAAATCAAAGTTTTGAATTTTGTCGGTAGTTCAGAGAATGGCGTTTATTCTAGTTCGTACTTGGTAGTGTTTTTGTGGTTTTGGAGATGAATCTATCCTAATGTCTATTTTGTTTTGAAGGTCTTAAAAAAAAGTTTTTGAGGGATCCCAGCCATGTCAAGAAGGCAAGTAAGGCGTGTAGGGGATAGTGGAAGCTTCCCATTTGTAGGAGCTTTGCATTCGAAATCGCGTTCGTCTCCTTTGTTATCTGTTTGCCTTGTTCTCGTGGTATGTATGATGCTTTGTGCGTTGTTGTAAATCTCTAAGTAATTCGTTTCATAGGATACAGATTGATGTAATCCTTTTTATTTTCCAGGGAGCATGCCTTCTCATTGGTTATGCTTACAGTGGTCCAGGTGTGTATTATCTTCAACTAAGTATATAATGTGTTTTTGCTCGTGGTTTTGATTTGAAAGCCCTAATGGATACAATTCGTGTGATTACAGGTATGTTCAAAAGTATCAGAGAAGTCAGCAAGATCACAGGTAATTCTTGTTTCTCATATTTAATGCAAGTGTTTATGATTAGTGTTCAGACAGTGAGGATGATTTTCATAAATTAACCTGCAAGAATGCGTGACAATTGACATTAACTGTCGAATTTTGTTTGACAACTCTCTACAGGGGACTACTCTTGCACAGCAGAAGTTCAAAGAGCCATTCCTGTTCTTAAGAGTGCGTATGGAGATACCATGCGCAAAGTCTTGCACGTGGGTCCCGAAACATGCTCAGTCGTCTCGAGTCTGTTGAATGAAGAAGAGACGGAAGCATGGGGTGTTGAACCGTATGATGTGGAGGATGCAGATTCTAACTGCAAAAGTCTTTTGCACAAAGGCCTTGTACGTGTGGCTGACATCAAATTCCCTCTGCCTTACCGGTCAAAGTCGTTTTCTCTTGTGATCGTCTCAGACGCATTGGATTACCTCTCACCCAGGTACCTGAACAAAACCGTGCCTGAACTTGCACGGGTCGCTTCAGATGGTGTCGTTCTTTTTGCAGGTAACTAAAACCAAACCCTTGAGAAAGAAAAAACCAAAATTAAGAGATGTAAATCCAGTCTGATGGCACTTAATCTTCATCTATTACAGGTAACCCTGGTCAACAAAAGGCTAAAGGTGCGGAATTGTCGAAATTTGGACGACCAGTAAGTTCACTAAAACCAAGTCGTGTCATGAAGGAAACCACAGATTACATTCATCAATTCAGAGGTGTGAGTTAGGTTTATACATGTTCTGTTTGCTAACTTGATGCTATTTGAATATTTTGCAGGCTAAAATGCGTAGCTCGTCCTGGTGGATCCGTTTCTTCTCACAGACGAACTTAGAGGAAAACGAAGCAGCAATCAAGAAATTCGAACAAGCAGCTTCCAAGAGTTCATACAAACCAGCTTGTCAAGTTTTCCACCTCAAGCCATTACATTAGTACACACTAGATATTATTAATTTACTGGTCTTAAGATATCAAACCAGATATATCTCCTCTCTGTTAAATGCCTTTTTCACTATAGAAAGAAACAAAACTCCCACAAATTGTAACCCATTCTCAACGATTTGATTCATAATTTAACTATTTAAATAAATTAGCCTGCATTTATATGATATAAAACTATAATATCATCTGCTAGAATCTGGTACTCTAGTTTTTATAGGTAGTCCGCCAGTTGAATGGTCGAATAACCAATTTGAGATAAAATAGGTATAAATATGTTCAAGAAATGGTAGAATAACAGCTAAAATGAAGTATTAGGCTAGTTGAAGTGTATCACTGTTTCTCGCATTTAGATGTTTTTTGTCCTAAGGTTGGAGAAGGCTTGATGCAACTCTACAAGTCGAGAAGAGGCCCTTTCTATTTGATTAGGTTGATACGAGCCCAGGCCTAATACAATTCATACGTTAATTACATCGTTGATATCTATGGACAGTATGAAAACGGCCCATGTTACATTGGAAATACTCGTAATATTTGTATACATATCTAGGTTTTAAGTTTTTTTTTTTTTAATTCTTTTTTCTTAATCACTGGTTTTGTTGAGCCGAAACACAGAGTAATCTTATGATATATATGTGACCTATATAGCTGCTGCATGAGTCGTTTTCCAATCTATTATTGGTTTCAAAATTTGGGAACCATTTGCCAAAAAAGAAAAAAAAAACATTCAAACAAAATACAGCATAGATTTTTATATGGAAAAGGATATGAAGAGAGACAATTACAAAGTGGTATAAAGACATAAACATAAGTTGACCATACTGTTTGGTAACTTGGTATCCAATGCAGGTGGGATTTTTTGTTTTCATTTCTTTGTTGTTGTCTAGTTTGTTTGGATATGACCTACCCAATTGTCATATAACACCAACTTGTATCTATATACAACATCATTTATTTTGATTTAAATCTCTTTCATGATTTAAGCCTTTCAAATCTTAATTTTTTTTTGTGTAACCGTGAAATCTCAAAATCGAAACATAAACTTATTACTACTTCCACTGCATATAGAAAAGAGAAAACCGTGTTTTTCATTTTTTGTTAGTGAAAGATTTCTGGAGTGATGGTATATATATATATATTATAATGACAAAAAAATATACATATGAGATTTTGAGAGTGTGAAATGGGACCTACGTTTTCAATTCTTGGAACATGAATAGTGGAAACTAAGAAAAACAAAAAATCGAAAAAGAGAAAGATCACGATGGTTGTCACCAAAATGTTGTTGATGATGTAGGGACTTGGGGTGGGTAGGGTCGTATAACCTATACTTTTCACATGCATTCTTAAACCCTAAATCTACTGCATCTCCATGTGCCTCCCCTCACGTCTCTCCCTCTCTCTATCTGTTTTTTTTTTTCTTTTTAAATCAATTACAATAGAAATATATGCATAATTTTCGGGAACAAACCCGAAAAAACCGCCATCTATTTTTTTTGGCCGTTTAATACCTCGGTTTATTTTTTTGGAATAAAAATACCTTATATATTTATAGTTGGTAAAAAAATACCTCATTTTTTTATTGTTGGTAGATTCCAACCCACGACTTAACATCCGTTAACGGACGTTAAAAAATTATTTAACGGTGTTAAACTTTAACCTTACGTGTTTATACTAATATATACTATCCGTTGTACCCAATTATCATTATGTTGTCCTCGTCTAGTGGCAATGCGTTGGTTTTGTAAAATACAAGACCCTGGGTTCGACACTCCAACTTTTGTTTTTTTGTTTTTTTTTGCTTTTTTCTGTGTCTTCCTCGACAACCATGAAACCCTAGCCGTCGACCACCATGAATCGTCCGCCTCTTTTGTTTTCCTTGCCTCCTCCGCCTCTTTTGCTTTTTGATTTGATTGGATCCATATGTGATGATGCTAATGAATTGTTTCTTCGTTAGTTCCTTAAATTCATACAAATTGTTCTCATCACGTTTTTGTTTTTGTTTTTTTGTTTTCCTCTGAATCTGAAGGTTCAAGTAAAAAACTTCCCTCAATTAACAAAATTAAATAGACCAGATGTGGTCGGTGGTTAGGACACGGAAAGCAGTGACAGAGTAATCGCCATCGGAGAGGAAGAAGTCGCCGTCTCCACCGGTGAAGAAGATAAAGAACACACAAAAATTGGAAAAAAAAATAAAAAAAAAACTAAAATTGGGGATTCGAAACTGGGTTTTGTGAATTACTCAGCCCACACGTTGCCACTAGACGAGGATAATATAATTGTAGTGCTTACAAAAGGATAGTATATAACCTTATAAAAACGTAAGGTAATAATTTATCACCGTTAAATGGTTTCGTAACGTCCGTTAACGGATGTTAAGTCGTGGGTTAGAATCTACCAACAATTAAAAAATGAAGTATTTTTTTACCAACTATAAATATATAAAGTATTTTTATTCCAAAAAAATAAACCGAAGTATTAAACAGCCAAATAAAAAATAAATGGCGGTTTTTTCGGGTTTTTTCCCCATAATTTTCCCCAATTGCATCATATATATAACCAGCTAAAACAAGTTTGAAGCAAATTTTGCATATATACAATCCAAACTTCGTCAATTCTATTAAAGTTCGTTATCTTTTTCTTTTTTTGTGTGTGTGTGAAATATAGCGATTATTAGTTTAAGAAAACTCTTAATCAAAATAGTAGAGTATAATTGTTTTCGAAAATTATGTACTTGTTTTTATTTTAACTTCTTAAAAATCATACTGTTGAGACAATATTAATTTTTTTTTTTTTTTTTTGTCAAAGTTGAGACAATATTAATTATGGTCATGAAGAACCAAACAAATGTTTTATGTATCAATTGGCATATTTCAGCACAAGTCATTTTGTTTTTCTTGATTAATTTCTATTGTCTATACATATAAAAAAGAGAATATAACAACTATATATAACTATATCTTGATTTTTCAAAATATAGAATCTAAAATAGCTCTATGATAATAATTATCCAATTATGTGATTGCATTTTTGGGTTGATATGATATCTTTTGGTTGTTTCATAAAACAGAATCAAGAATATAATAAGATGATCAATACCGAAATATATGGCTTCATCACCAAATATTATTTCACATGTGATTCTCCAATGAGTCGTATTGGATTGTATCATTATTAAGAGTTGTTATACGAGGACCCATTTTTATCGAAGCAATCAAATCAATTTGAGCTTTTTAAAATCTTCAAAAATAATCTGAGAATATCACAACGTCTCATTAATTATTAAAAAGTACTTCAAAAAAGTGGGTATTCGAATTTGAAATGATAACGATTTCCTGACGTCAGAAAAATTTCTATAAGAAACAATAATTTTTTTTTTCTTTGGTTAGTTAAGAGACAATAATATGTTATATCTACCAAAGAATATTCCGGTTAAGTTAGTTAATAGTTGGAGTCAAACTTAAACGAACAACGTCGCCAACAAATCTGGGGGTATAAGTTATAAGTTTATAACCAACTGCCACCAACATTGGTTTTGATATCGTCCACCTGATTTTTTATGTTAATATAACTCAATTTGATGGATTAAATATTATGTTATTATACTAATCATTCTCCAAAACAATGATCAATTACTCATTTCAAATCATTTTTCCTTAAATTCTTTTTTTTTAGTCCCATGTTTCAAGAAATATTTATGCATTCTACTATTAGCTTATTTTAGACAAGAGTTTCGAATTTATATAAGAAGAAGTGTTTTTTTTTTCATTTATATATATTTTAAAAAAATCAGGATGAAGATAAATACAAGTAAAGACTCATTTCAACTAGTAGGAAAATATTATTTATTGTGCTTATGTTTTTATTATGATAACCATGAACCATCCAAACTCATTGTTTCACCCATGATGATTAAAGTAACTATATCAATATATCTGCAACAATATCTGTGGCTCAACATTTATTTTTACATAAACTGCGGATTTGATTAACCAACACAATTATGCTAAAACGTCTATTGATATTGGAGACCAATGTACGTCAATGAATACCGCATGTCCGCATAATTCACATTACAACTCCGGTCAATCTGTCAATTACAGGACTGAAAACATCCTAGTCAGTAAAAAACATATTTGTATGTGTACGATCCCACCAAATAAATAAGTTGTTGTCAATGAATAGAGGAAGAGAAAAAGAAAAAAATTGGCGGACCAATACATTTGGGACTACTAGAGTTTAGGGAGCATAAATGGTCCTATTTGACTTACCCTCAGGCGTCTACCGTATAAATAAATGTATTTTAGCTGTATAAATGTATACATACGTATATGCATACGTATACAGGATTAATTCATCGAGCCCTTAAGACGATTTGATGTCGGTATGGCATTACATTTGACTCCCTCCACTTGTCTCTCTTCGCTTTTCTTTGTATGTCATTTCCTTGTTTTTCAATTTTACGTTTACCACCCTATTTTATTTTGTTAATATTTAATAAGTCAACGAGTTGACACTTAACTACAGAATCTGGCTGTCAAAAAAAAAAAAAAAAAACTACAGAATCTGATAATCAAATTTACATAAAATGATCACAACTTTTGACAGCAAAATACTCACATTATAGGACATAGAGAATTTTAGAAGTCGATAAATAGAAATTATGAGGCATTAGTATTGGACAAAGACAAACACTGGAATATATTATATGTTGTTTTTTTTCTATCCAACTTCATAGAGCTAATTTTTTAGCTGACATATCATGACTCATGATGAGTGGACTTATTAAACTAATAACAAGTATAGTAATTCAGTTTATACGTACAACAACAAAAAAAAGATTAATTACATTTAAGTTTTCTTTTTTAATTGCTCTGTTTGGTCCCTAAAGGATGGTAATAATATGGACGGTCCGGCGGTGACGGAAACGCGTAAAGACTAATTATTTTAGTAATACTAATTATCATTATTTTAATCTATCATGATTATTTCCTTTTTCATCCGGGCTAATTTGTAGAATTATTATTTCATATGCTTGATCCTAGTAAAACAATAAAAAAATTAAGGAAAAAGCTCAAAATGTGTTATTTAATTATGTATGTATACAGTATATAGAATTGGAGAGAAAACAACATTTTTCAACCTCAACTGTTTACTGACGGATTTTTCCAACCCAAACTATGACCTTCAGTCGATTTCAACTCAAACCCAAAAATAATTCAAAATTGAAACTTGAACTAATATGCAAATGAGCCAATTTCGACACGACGCGAAACGGTGTTAGTTTAGAAGTTAACGGTTGCTCAACCTTGGATAATTCTCTCTCTACAACATTCTGCAAACTCTGAAAATAAAATCAAATAACCTTGAGAACCGTTAACTTCCGAACTAACACTGTTTCGGGTTGTGTTGAAATCGGCTCATTTACATTAGTTCAGATTTCGATTTTGAACTATTTTTGAGTTTGGATTGAAATCAACTGGATGTCATAATTTAGATTGAAAAAACCGCAAACAAATAGTTAAGGTTGAAAAATGTCATTTTCCCATAGAATTGGATTTGTCTTTTATTTTAAAACATCCAACTAGATGTTAACCCGTGGTACACAGCGGGTCTATATTTTTATTAAATAAAAAAATTGAATATTTTTTTTAAGATGATTTATAAATATATGCTACTGTATAGTACACCTTGGGACAATATTTTATAACTAATAATTAGAAATTTTAAATTGTATTTATTTTATTAATATTGTTTGTCTTGTTTTGTTTAGTGTTTAAGATTGTATAATTGTATTTAGATTGTTAATTCTAGGATTTTACCCGTAGTATATCATCTCATATTAATATCGACCAAAACCCGTCTCACCATATAACTCTGTCCCGTGAAATTAAACGTCATTTTGTCATTTTATTATAAAGTTCAAATATTTATAATACTTGAAACTTCATAAAAGTTTAATATCAACCCAAACTTCATAATTATATTTTGATTGTTATATTTAGGATTTCACCCGTAGTATACCGTCTCGTATTAATATTTTTTATAAATATTTATAATATTTAAACTTCTTATAAATTCGTATAAAGTTCAAATATTTATAATAGTTGAAACTTCATAAAAGTTTTAATATCGACCCAAACTTCATAATTGTATTGTGATTGTTATATTTAGGATTTCACCCGTAGTATACTGTCCTGTATTAATATCTTTTATAAATATTTATAATATTTAAACTTTTTATAAATTCTTCTAAAAATTCAAATATTTATAATATTTGAAACTTCATAAAAGTTTTAATATTATACATATTTAAAACGTTTAATAAAGTTAAACTTTTTCTAAGTAAATTCATAAAATTATTATATAAATGTGATCAAATTATATATATATTTTGTTTTTAAAACATTCCTATTGTTGATCCTTGCTTAAGTAGTACACCACATTACTCTTTCTCCAATAATACTTTCACGCTTAAAAAATGAGATCAAATCAAAAGAGGATTGCTATAAACTTCTACTTTCCTGCAAGAAAAAATAAACAAATTAAATTAAGAATTATATGGGTGAAATTAAATAAACAAATCAAATTAAATATTGTTACGATCTATTTTAAGTAATCTATATTTATGTCAATGAATAAAAATTAATTATTTGCTAAACTGAGTAGAAATTGATTTTCAAATTATTATTCTTTCCAAAATCTTAACTAAAGATTTGAGCATTAAACGTTTTTAAAATGTATTTATAGTAAGTGATTAATTTTTCCTAAAATTTCGATAACAGTTGTATAAAATTCAGTTAGTTGTTTAGGCAAATAATTAATGGATTAAGATCAACGTGATTATTGCTAATTGATCTGTTAAAAAGAAATGTTAGTGTTTTATGTAAAGTTAATATGAAAAGATTTAAAATGATTTTTGTGATTTTGTTTTGTTTTTAGTTTGGATTTTAATCCAACCACTCTTTCTTTGAATTGTTTAAAAGATTGTATAGTAGAATTTAAAGGAACAATAGATGAGATAAGATATGTGATATTAATTAGTTTAGATTGTGAATATATTCGAAATCAATTAGAGAATAAAGTTATTAAGTTACGATTAATGTGGCAATTAGTTTAGGTAATAATAACAAACTGAATTCTGCGAATGGTAAATGCTAAGTATCCGGAGATGATTAATATGGAAATAGTATAAGAATATGTAAATGAATTAAAGACAACATGACTTTATTTATCAGTTTGAAATTAAGACAACATCCCTAAAATTGCTTATCCAAGATCCGAATAGACTAAAACCGGGTCAAACCCGGATCCAATCCCATAGAATTGGATTTGTCTTTTATTTTAAAACATCCAATACTAAGACTTTTTATTTTATTTATAATGTGTGAATACGATTATAAATAGAAGCTCAATAATGGATCATTCTTATTTTCAAATAAAAACAAGAACTATAGCAATGTATTAGTTATTTATTGTACCAAATAATAGCTGATTAAATAATATAGAAAAGAAGTGTCTCACATGTCTAAGCGAATATTACTAAAACAATGGTAATGTCTGGGGCGGTCAAAATAGTCTCTCTATTTTCTGATTCTGTTGTCACTTTTTATTTTTGAAATTAAATGTGTCAGATTATTATCTATATATCCCCCAACAGACCCATTGCTTCTCCAACCACATCTCACTCTTCACCAACTTAAACCCTAATTCAAGATCTCTCTTTTTTCTTCCTCCCTCTCTTCCCACATTATTCTTCTCTACGACCAAAATCTCTTGACTTAAAAAAATCAGAAAATGAAACAGCTTTCAACAAAAGTGACAAGCAATGGTCATGGACAAGACTCATCCTACTTCTTGGGATGGGAAGAGTACGAGAAGAATCCTTACGATGAGATCAAGAACCCTAATGGGATGATCCAGATGGGTCTTGCCGAAAACCAGCTATGTTTCGATCTAATCGAGTCATGGTTAGTTAAGAACCCAGATGCAGCTAGTCTCAAGAGGAACGGTCAATCCATTTTCAGAGAGCTTGCTCTCTTTCAAGACTATCATGGCATGCCTGAATTCAAAAAAGTAAGCTTCTTTTACTTTTTCAAATTCAATAAAAGAGAGTAATCTAACGTGTATCACAAGTAATGAATCGATTTCTCAATTCTCATGAACATTTTATGTTATTTTTACAGGCTATGGCTGAGTTTATGGAAGAGATAAGAGGAAACCGTGTCACGTTCGATCCAAAAAATATTGTTTTAGCCGCTGGTTCGACCTCTGCGAACGAGACTCTCATGTTTTGTCTTGCAGAGCCTGGTGATGCTTTCCTTTTGCCTACTCCTTACTATCCTGGGTAAATTACACTTTTCCTCTTTACTTGGATTCCAAGTAAACCCAATAAAACGATATGCTTACGTCTAGGCCTTTTGATTACAGATTTGATAGAGATCTTAAATGGAGAACCGGAGCAGAGATAGTACCCATTCACTGCTCAAGCTCTAATGGCTTCCAAATCACGGAATCAGCTCTGCAACAAGCTTACCAACAAGCCGAGAAACTTGATCTTAAAGTCAAAGGAGTTCTTGTCACGAATCCATCTAACCCACTTGGCACTGCGTTGACCAGACGTGAGCTTAACCTTCTCGTTGACTTCATCACTTCCAAGAACATTCATCTCATTAGCGACGAGATCTATTCAGGTACTATGTTCGGGTTTGAACAGTTCATAAGCGTAATGGATGTCTTGAAAGACAAGAAACTCGAAAACACCGAGGTTTCAAAACGAGTCCACGTCGTTTATAGCCTTTCCAAAGATTTGGGACTTCCTGGTTTCCGTGTGGGAGCGATCTACTCCAACGAAGAAATGATCGTTTCGGCAGCTACAAAAATGTCAAGTTTTGGTCTTGTTTCTTCTCAGACACAATACCTTCTCTCTGCATTGCTCTCCGACAAGAAGTTCACAAGCCAATACCTCGAAGAGAATCAGAAACGACTCAAGTCCAGACAGAGACGTCTCGTGTCTGGTCTTGAGTCTGCGGGGATTACTTGCCTGAGAAGCAACGCGGGTTTGTTCTGTTGGGTCGACATGAGACACCTTTTGGACACAAACACATTTGAAGCAGAGCTTGATCTCTGGAAGAAGATTGTTTACAACGTGAAACTAAACATCTCACCCGGTTCGTCATGTCACTGCACCGAACCGGGTTGGTTTAGGGTTTGTTTCGCTAATATGAGCGAGGATACACTCGATTTGGCCTTGAAGAGGCTCAAAACTTTCGTCGAATCCACAGACTGTGGAAGAATGATTTCAAGAAGCAGCCATGAAAGGCTCAAGAGTTTGAGGAAGAAGACAGTCTCTAACTGGGTTTTCCGGGTTTCATGGACCGATCGTGTACCTGATGAACGATGAAATTATTCATCTCCCAAAGTTTGAGACGACGAACAAAAAACCACTGCACGGTTTTTTCTTCTTCTTTATTTCCTTCATTTTTTTATATTTTGGGAAAGTATTTTTCATTTTCCAAAATATCTATAATCACATCATTATATATGTAATATTCTTTTATGTTTGGGTGAGTCTTTATGCGATTTTTCGGGTGTAAAATTGTTACTATAAGTGTTGTTATATGTTTTTTAAAATGCACTCAATCCGAATGTGGATTTGCAGTGGCTATATATAAAAATAAATATATATCCCGTTGTAATTTTGGTGAAATGTTTGCATGTATTGTACCCATAAAAATGTAATTCACTCTTTTTAATTTATATATATTTTTTTTGATTTTGTAAATATGCGTTTCTTTAATTTTATGCTCTATCATTTGGTATAGGTTTTTGAGTTTATTGTGATAATTCTCCTTTGACCATAAGTCTATAATGATCTTTAACGTTGGTTAAGGACGTTAGTTAAGGCATATCACAAGGAGGCTTAATTTGATGTCAATTTACTCATTAATTAATCATTATATAAATGGATATGGCGGGAATTGATTTGGTCAACTGTGAAAACAAAAAGGGAAAGTCAAAGGTATTGTCACTTAGTTGAATCAAAAGAGAAGGCATGATCTCTTTGTCGAAAATGTTCGATGAAGCCTAATTAATTTGTTAAAAACGACTTATAAACCATTTATAATTTATGGGACAAAGTACTGAAGTAGCTTCTAGCCTTCTACGGCAGTAAAATTTTGAGCTAGCATTTGAATATCCACGTAACATATTTTCTTGAACTAAGATTACAAGTTTACAACGAAATTAATTTTTTTTCAAAAGTCAAAACTTACTTCTAATGTTATCAGGATTAACGCAGTTATAAGAAAAAATGAGCAACTTACGAAAAGAAAAAAGCTGAAATATGGATACCGCTGAGAGCATGGTTGATTGATTAGTATGTCCCAAATGATTACAATGATTAGAGATTTATACATTACGATTCCAATCATCGAAATCAATAATTTTCAAAATTTTGATAATGAAAGGGCTCCAATCATTTGAAGAGAAAAGGCATTATAACCATATAAATTTTGTGTAATTATTTGCCGAGGGATAAAGTAGAGGATAAAGTTTCATATCATAGGCTAATCATCATAGACTTATAGTATAAGATACTAGATACCGGTCAAATGTAATTATGCTAAGCCTATCACATAAAAAATAAAATAAAACTAAAAAAGTGCCATGAGCTTTGTTGGTACTACGAAGACTACGAAATATGTAATACAACTTTAGTAACCGATTTTATTTTTAATTATAGCATGATACGCGGCTATACCGGCCGTAACGGCAAATGATCCTTACATGTGAACAGCATTAATTTGGCGGTTGTGTTCCCAAATTAATTGATAATTCGATTAAAAAACTTAATAGAGATATGTAGTAGTAGTACGTACTTTGACAAATAAGAGATTGAGAATTTGGTTGGATTTGAGAATCCGTGAATGAGTAATACTGAGTAAGTAGTACTTAAAAGTCTTTATTGCATATGACCGACCATAACTATACAAACTGCTATTATGAAGTCGTTGTACCAGAAAATTTTCGTCATTGATCATGGTCGTACTTGCTAATATTTTAAGCGACAGGGAATGATATTTGATATTATCATTCCATAAATTGTTACGTCAACGTAGCTACATACTAATCATATAGGACTACTTTATATTAATGTAAGAATACGTTTTCCTCTAAAAATGTTTAAATTATTGTTTTACCCATTTTGCCAAAATTGTAAAATCCTATAGGTGTTATTCCACGGTATTTAGGACTATATTATACACTTTCAATTTCTTGTTAAATTATATTAGGGACAAACTGGTTACATTTTTTGTTTTTGTTTTTTAATTAAATATAGATTATGGAAGTTTTATCTTTATCAACGTATTGTAAAATAGATATACATATGCATGTCAAGTTTGAACCAAGCTTTCAGTCACGTGGGCTTCACGAGTAAGGCCATATAACTGCACATGCCATGACACAAAAACATATAACATCTCTTATACATATATACCTATTGTAATCCAATTTATATATTGCCTAACAAAAATGAATTGTAACGATTTCTTTTTTTTTTCTCCATATTTGACTTCGACCGATCGATTGGAGTATTGGACAAATAATTTGGAATTCAAATTACATCAATTATACGCCAGGACCCTGGACCCATTTGATGTTCTTCATGTATGCATGAGGGGTCATCTACGCATGGCATTGCTAGTTACATTACACATACATACTTGATCCATACATCACATAACATGATGGAGGAAAAATTCGGAATTAAAATTTCATATATTATAAGCTCTAATATACCATGTGGGTCACGTTAGTTTTTCTCGTACTTGATGCATAGCTTATGAATCGAGAAGTCACTAGCTATTTTTTAAAATACGAATATATCTTTAATTTTCTTGTCTATAGTTACGATAGAACTTAAATTAATGATGTGCTTCGTACATACATCCACTTAATATGTGCACGATTAAGAAGATTCAACGCACATTTGTTACGTAACGTAAGAAACAATTATCAAATCACACAAAGATTTGTTTCTTTGGCTTAGATGCACCGTCTTGAATTATAATATAAAGTCGATTTATTAATGCTCATGGAGTTTATCAATGTTCATCCTCTTCTTCCCATATTTTTGAACATTGTTTACCCAAATTAATCTCTCTTTTTAATTTTTATTATTATTTGACTTTTAAAGGTAGTTCTTTTTTCAAAGATACTAATTTTAGTCGGCTCTTCCTACCTTTCAACCTAAGTAATTAGTGACATACAGTAATGCTTAATTCTCTAATTCAAACCCAAGACCGAGAGTGGTAAATTAATAATTCTCCTTTCTAAATCGTAACAAATGGGCTTTTATGGGGCCTTACGAGACGTGCCATTGCCATATGCTTTCCATTAAAAATGGGCTTTATTGGGCCTTGCAAGTCGTGGAAGCAAAGGTAATATCAGTGTTCAAGAAAGCGCTAGGCGCTAAGCGGGCGGTGACCCAGTGCCTAGCGCCTAGAACGCCTAATCGGGGCCTATGCGATTTTTTAGGCGGTTTAGACGTTTATAATATAATACATTATAAATATGATATTATATATAAAAGTTATATAAAATATCAATATAAAACTAAAAATTATGAAATTATAAACAAAAACTAGATAAAATATTTATTTATATTTATATTAAATAATATATAAATATTTATAACTATATATATAAATAAAACTCTAATTGAAATTGAAAAAATACATTAAAACAAGATCTATGTAATTTTAGGCGGTCAAGGCGGTTATCTAGACGTCGAATGAGAGCCTAGCGCCTAGTCGGGGCCTAGGCGACCGCCTAGACCGCTTTTTAGAACACTGGGTAATATTGATTGGGATGTTTTGATTGGATATTTTTTGGTAAGATGTTTTGATCTGGATATTATAATATAACTAAATAATCCTCTGACCAATTTCTTTTTTTTTTAAATAATCAAGAATGATATTGCGAATAATCAGTGAAAAATATTATTTAAAATAAAATTTTAAAGTTGGCAAATATAAAGTAGCGGGCATATTCCTGTATCTATCTTTTTCCCCATAAGCAGATAACAAGAAATTGCCAAATCATCTACGTAATGAAAGCAAGCAGTATTATATAAAAAGTTAAAACACATAAAAAACAATCAGATGGACGCGACATTACTCCCATTTCCACAATCAAACATTTCATTATTTTATGTAAATAGAAACAAATTTCCTAACTTTTAAACGGACAGAAAACATAATCAAAAAGTTGAAAAGATAACTATTATTATAAAAGAACAAAAAAATACAAATCAAGGTTAATAATATTAACGTGTTAGTGAGTGTCAGCATCAGCTGCATTATATAATTATTAAGTATGTTGGTTCCTTTTTGACAAGGTCCAATTTTAATGGTTAAACAAAGAAATTATATCATTAAATATTACAAAAATGTCGTCGCGGGGCGAATTGTCGCGAGGCTAATCAAGGTTTTATATGGTGTTGTTTTACTTATCGTCAAGAGGTTTGACAGAATGTACCATTAATCAATGCATTAAATTACTAATCACAAGTGAATCCATATTATTCGCATATCTATATATAGTCTCTCGTTCATATAGTATATATCGTTTTGTTCCTTGATTTCTTCTCAACGATTATTATTCCTTTTTCCTTCTTTTCATATAATGCTTTACCTTGACCCAAGAAGGATTTAAGTTATATATTTTCCTAAGTTTTCAGTTCATAAAATATTAAACTCATTCTTAGGTAGATGAGAAATGCTTTAATAAAAACTATAAAAGTTATACGGCTCATTAGCTAAGTATAGCATGCAAGTCCATGGTCAAGACACGTCCTGCCATCCACTGATGCAAGTGCTTACATACATAATCTTCATCACTATCTCTAGAATCTCCTAATTTTCCTCCCTAGATTACGATTTTTAATTAATTGCTATCTTTTATCCTAATTGTGGATTTAATTAATTTAAATATTAATTAGAGGAGGATAATTCCATAAGATTTGTCGTTTTTCTCTTTGTAGAGAATGTTTGGAACATACAAAATGACTTGTCTTTCACTACTAGTTTTTCAATTATATACACACTTTTATTCTATTGTCCTTAAGCGGATGTATGTATAAAACTGAGATTAACAAAAAACATTCTTCTTCTTAATTATTACTCCCTTTGTATTTGAAAAAATGTCGTTTCTAACTGTTTTTGGGTGAATTAAGAAAGGGCACAGAATTACAAAACTAACTTTATAAAAAACGATTATTTACAATTATATTTTTGGTATCTGTAGTTTTGGTAATTTAGACTGATTAATTATGATCAATTAATTGGGGGTAATTTAGGAAATTTTATGCAAAAGTTGTTAAAATGACAACTAATTAAAAACACAGAAAAAAGGCTAGAACGACATTTATTCAAATACGGAGGGAGCATATATTTGTGTATAGTATCAATCAAGCACGGCTTACAAAACCAAAAAATATAATGTCATTTTCTGGAAATAAAAATCCAAAAAAAATGATAAAAGGTTTTACATGTATTGGACTGTTAGATTCTGTTTGGTAAACGGGTCCTTCTATCAATTAGTCCATCTACGTAAAATATCAAATGAAACAATATTTCTTTGTAAGAACATAAATTAAGTTTCATTCTAATCTAAAATGTACACAAATTTTAAACGATCCTGAATAAATATTTCATATTAAAAAATTACATAATTACGTAAGTAAAATGTGAACACCATGTTTAGTGCCGTACATATGTTAGATCATGTGAACTATTGAAATTTACATCTTGTAGATTTATAGTAGTATTATTGCCTTTCTCTGAGTGGGTTGATAAACCCATCTATTTATTATATACATATGTAGCCTTTTTAAAGTCAATGTAGAATATACGAGTGTTGCGTCGTCTCCAAACGTAAAATATATAAAGAAATGTTTTTTACTGGCTAATTGTTTTGAACTAACTATAAAAGAAACATAAAAATCGTAAAATAAAACCATAAATAGAAACGGAAAAAATCTTAAAGAAGAAAACAAGTACAAAAGAAAACAAAAATAGAAGTGTAACTTTGGTTGGAAAAGTTAGGGTTCGAAACCAAAAGTTTAAATTCATCTACGAAAACTTTGAATGAGATATGGCCTAATTAGGCGGTTGCATTTTCTCCAAAGGGTATGAATCGGAACTCTTATCTTTTCGTTTGTAGGTTCATATCGTCACTAGACTCTTCTAAAGTTTATTCGGTTGACATTAAAGAAAATATAATACTTTATAAAATGTATAATAGGAACGTTGTATGAAACAATAATAATATTTTTGCTTTTAAATTTGGTAAATAAATAAATGACATGATTTTTGTCACTCCAAATAAAAATGGTAGAAATGAAATGATTTTATTTAGAGGTTTGAATGGGCAAAGATATGTGCCAAACTCAAACAGGAAAAAGAGAAATTTGAGTGACATCATTTGATTCTGTGATCTTCAAATTCCCAAACTGACTAGAGGGAGTTTCGAAGCTGTACGTACACCTTCGTTGAATTGGTAAGACAAATCTTCTTCATTTTGTTAGGTATTTATTTATTTGTCTACTACAGTATTATTGTTAAACATAAATGGTTTCCAGCGATATTGTGCGTTGCAAACCGGAGAGATCCAAGTAGTATTAGTCCTATATATTGAACCGGGAAAAGATATCTTTAAATTTGTTTAATACTACTAATTATGTAAGAAAAATAATTGACACTTAACATATACTTATATATAGTTGTGCATACACACACATATGTGTATTCGAGTGTTTGTCGGAGTATCTCTGATCAGACGAAGCCATATAGATCCGACCATGTACGTGTCCAATTAACACCATTATTTTTACTTAATTTAATAATTATTTTTGTTGGTCGACAATTAAAACTTATTTCTATGACAATTCAACTACAAATTTAACTTTATATGATAAACTACAAATTGTTTGACAAAAAAAAATGATAAACTACAAATATAACTCTACTCACATATATGTAAAGTTCCCTATATCTCAGTGAAAATAGAAATAAGTCATTGTTTGAAGTTTCCCAAGTCAGTCAAGAGTTAATTTATATGTATAAAAATAAAATAAAAAATGAGTTGATTATGTATTTCTATGCATGGTTTGGCAAAATTTGACTGTCAGAAATCTTTCACTGTTAAAAATGAAAAATGTTTCAGAATTAATGCATATACATATACACAAACATATATATACACAGACTCAAGAGGAGTTGAATAAGAAACAGGGCAGAAAATCATCCTTGGATTCTCTCCATTACTATAGGCACCTAACAATTACTGTTTAATATTTATCGAGAACTATGTCTTATATATAAGATAAATTATAGTGTTAACATTAAAATATAGGAACTTTTATTAAGAAATTGAAGAATTATAATTTATTTAGTTCCGATAATGTAATTGGTGATTCGATGTTTGTGCGTTTAAAAGACGATCCTCTTTTAGGCTCTCAAATTTAGATTCATAGTTGTTTCCCTTCTTTTTATGTGTCAGATGTAATTTGCAAAGATTATAAAATATATAAAGATCGACCTAGTTAATTAGGGGACAAAAGAAGAAGCTTTTTTTTTTTTTTTTTTTTGTTCAAAAGGGACAAAAGAAGAAGCTAAAAGGTAAAATCTCTTCACATTTTTATAAAAGCAAGAACAGTGAAGGAAAAACTCAAAAAATATCATATAAATTGTTCGAATAAAGCTAAGTTGAAACTAAAAAATAAACAAATTTCGGCATGAATACTAATCTCAATCCATATAACTTTTCTACCACTCCCCTAAATACACAAATTTATACAAAATAGAAAACCCCTCTTTATATATTTTAAGTAAAAATAAAGTTTTAAACAAAATGTTACACATGATTTGGCGCATTGAAGTAACTTGCATCTTCGGTATTAACAAGAGAGGTTATATCCTCCCAACTTATTGTACTTTGATCCGCCGATGTACTCGTCGTCCCTCCGGCAAAAGCTGCTCCGACCGCGGCTCCGGCTACTGAGGAGTCTCCATAGACTTTTGTGTTCTCGTTGGTCTCAAGATTCACCATGTTGTTGTTGTTTAAGAACATATCGTTGATTGCTTCAGTCTGAAAGTTACTGCTCCCAAACCATTGAAGAATCTCTTGCTGTTGACTTGGATGTTGATCACTACTTGTGTTTGGTAATGGTGAGTTTGTGCTGCTGCTCGTGATAGCAAAATCTCCTTCTCCTCCCACTCCTGATCCCAAATAGTAATTGGGATCTAACAAAAGCTGAGAGAAAGAGAAATCAAAAGGGTTTGTGACAGAATCTTGATGATGGTGATGATCAGGGTTTGTCCTTTCTTGTTCTTCTTCAATCTTGACCATGTTCTTGAGTGTGATCAATGGCTTTTGTTCTAGGTTACAAGACGGTGTCGTTTGATAGTAGTTACAGCTTGTTGGTTCCATCATCACAAGAGGTATTTGATGATGAGGAGGAGGAAGCTGTGGTAGTAATGGCCACGGTGATGATCCAAACATGTTGTTAAGATAAAGATCCGTACTACCATTACCTTGACCTTGTCCTTGTCCTTGTTGTTGTCTTTTCATCATCACCATCTCTTGCTTCATTCGCGCTTCTTGGAACTCTTTCCTTTGTTTGTTCAGAAGCTTCTTCTTCAGCCTCGTGTTCCAATAGTTTTTGATATCGTTGTCCGTTCTTCCCGGCAATTGTGCAGCAATTATAGACCACCTAGAATTAAACAAAGATACATAGTAGTGAGTCTCTAAGTCAAGAATATATAAGTGTGTCAATTAATAATATTCCTCCATGCATATGATATATGTAAGTATAGTACCTGCTACCAATTGTAACATAAAGGTTACAAATGATGTTGTCTTCTTCCTCGGAGAAGCCACCATGTTTAATGTTTGGTCTCAAATAGTTGAGCCACCTAAGCCTGCAACTCTTTCCACATCTCCTTAAACCTATACCATGTATATATAAATATAAACACACATTATACACGCTCGTCTTGGAAACTCGGTGCGAATTTTAAATCAAAAGTGAGTTTTAAGTATATACCAATCTTTTGAGGCAAAGCGATCCAATTGCCTCCTGTGCCACTATTCTCGATGTAATCTTTGAGTTTGGCGTCTTCTTCAGGCGACCAAGGCCCTTTCTTCACGTTGGCCTTATCACAACACGGTGCTCTTCCCATCTTCTTGATTCTTGATCTTTTTTCTGATAACCTTCTTGATTCCTGATCTTGGTCTTATTGTATATATATCTCTTTCTCTTCTCTCTTTCTCTCTCAATTATAATGATGATAAAGAGAAGGAGGAGGATGATATATGATGGTGCGTGTGTGAGAGGTTTATATATACATACATAGAATATGTAAAGGTGAAAATTATATGTGAATGGAGAAAAATAAAGGGAAGAGAGTATATAATAGCTGGAGGAGATAGTCCTTCATGTGATGGAAGATGTCAAAAGTAGGGAATTAAAATAAATATGAATCAAAAAGTGACTTTATGGAATTGGAAAATTGGATGATAAATTATGTGATAAAATATTAGTAGAGTTAAGAAATGACAGAGAAGGGGGAGACTAATGTTTTTCTCCTTTGTCTTGCTCCTACATCGGAATCTAGAGATTCAATACCATTTATTATTTGACAGAGAAATATCTTTAGTTTTCTTATAATTTTACTTTTTGACAAGAAGTTTTATTATAGTTTTCCTAATCATAAAACTCATAAGTTATTAACTTATAATGTTTTCTTAGCCGCCCGCCACTCTTTGACTCTTTCCCTCATCCTCTCTAGTCTATTATCCATTTTTTTGTAATTAATTTTTCCCCTCTAATCTTTTAGGCTATGCTCATCTAACTTCAAATTAAATAAAAAAGTTACATTCCATTAGGGATGCTATATTTAAAAAAAAATATATAGGAATTTAATGAATATGAACGAGTTTTAAGTTAAAAGATCAAGATGGTCATATTAGAAATAAAATAAGTATCTATCTAGATATATCGATAGATAGTGGTTAGCTCCATTAAAATAAAATTTAATTTTTCGTTTTATTCTGAACGATCCGTCCATATCTAAATATATATCATAATATAGCTGCATGATTTGCATCTAATTCTAAATTTACCACTTTTGAGATTTGTCTAAAATAGACATATTAGACCCGGAAATGTATAACATATATAAATTGATCGTTGTGTAATCACATTTTATTTCCAGTCATTTCTTTTTATCTCTTTTCCTCCAGCCTATGGTTCTAGACTTCTAGTAAATGTATACGCATAAATATGATTTATTGTATGATAGTACACGCTATAGAACTTTCCTCATGATTCATGTCCTGGCAAGTAGTGGATTATATTTTTATATTATTTAATCTTGGTGATTATATCTGATCCGCAGTTTAGGAGTGTGATTAAGAAAACGACATTTCTAATATAATCTAAATAACATGCAAAATACTTTAAATTCGATAATAATGGAACGACATATAGATTTATGAATATTAACATGTGTGTCTATATAGTTTTTACATGAGATTTTACGAAAGCTTGCAGCCCCACTTGCATGGCAGCTTACGAAAAGAAAGACCGATTATGTGTACTTTTATTACATGTGATATAGACTGGGTCATCAAGAATGATAGAAGAATTCAATATTTTTCCAATTTAAACCAATAGTGATTGAATTAGACTTGTATTGTATACATTATAGAGTCAATATTGTTTAGTAATTTATTTTGTAGTACAGTACAAAGGAGTGTATTATATGTTGTCGAGATAGAGACAAATACTTCGAATGTTTGGTGATGGATATGTGTGAATTAACTAAGAAAAATTCTAATTTATTTTTATATAAACAAATTCTTATTGTGCATGATCAATATAGTTAAATAAGAACATGAAAACGTCGATATTTTATGTATCATCGTAATTATATAGAAGTTTTATCATCGTAATTAGACCATCTTCTTTGTTATACCAATTAAATAAATAAAAAACATATTCTTGAACTTGTAAACTTTTTAAAAATCAAAGATCAAAACAAGCGCATGAATTCAACAAAAGAGTAGCATCGTATTCGAATAGTTAACGTCCTTAACTATTCGGTGATTGAACTAAACGTTCTTCGATATAAATCCAAAGAAACTTATTCATATATACTATATCAAAGATAATTTTTCAAATCCAGCAATTAAATTGTCTAAAGAGAGATATCACTAATCATAAGATCACATTTGGTGGATGCTGAATCACTTGCTATTTAATATACATTTGTCTTTTGAAAAGGAAAGGAGTTAATGATATGTACCAAAAGAGATGAAAAGAAAGGTAGAGATATTGAAAATCTGTGAGAGTAAATTCCGTTATGGTTGGTGAACAAAATTTTGCCAACCCTCGGAGAAAATTTACCACTAACAATTTTATGTATATTAAAAATTTTTGGGATCAGGTACGATTTAATCTATTATTAATCTCCTTAAGAAAAAATTTGTGATAAAATATAACGGATTATAACTTATAAAATGACAAAGTTTCAAACTCACGGTGACAATACTGAGTTGATAGATGGGTTTGTTAAATTCATTTATAAATGTAGCCACTTAATAATCATGCAGTATTTAAAATTGAACCTAATGACGCCTGTCCCGTGGACCCGAAATCAAATTTTAATCAAAGATTTGATAGGGATGTTATAAATCTAACAATTATAATTTAATTCAATAAATTTGCTACTAACACTTATTTTCCACGGCAGCTGAGATTAAGGAACAAGAAAACCCACTATACCTCTTATTAAATGGCGTCACAATTTTTGGACCTTCTTGTATAAACGTATTCTCTTAATCTTTTGTGTAAGATAAGTTGGTCAATTTGGGTGTATTGTTTACTATAATTTAGTTCCTTGCAAAACAAGTGAAATACGATTGAATATACATGCGAAATAGCCTATTAATAATAGTGAAAAATCATAAACAAATAATTGTGAATTGTAACTTTTAATTGGTTCGTTTTCAAGTTTAATAAATTAGCCAAAGGCTTCTAGAGGGAAATAAAGGTTGACTTGTCTTGTGATGGTTATAAAGGGTTAAAAGTCAAAGCACTTGGAAAAATATAAAGTCTTCAAATTATTGATGTATAATTCACTGTTTATATGTTTTTGTAGAATAAAATATGTATCGTCATGAAGAAAATATCTTTATTTATGGAAAAGTTAGTTTAAAGTTAATTTGAACTTTGAAGCTAAGGGTAATCACTAATCAACATGAAAAAAGTGTATTCAGATTTCAACAACACTAGTAGGAAACAGGAATTGGTCTTGCATCGTAGGCCATCCCTTCTTTTTCATTTCTTTTTAATAAACTCTTATAAAGTTTGTATTATTGAGCTTATTATAATGTTATTGCCTATTTACCATGCATTTACGTTAATTAGTACAGTCGTTTTTTTTTTCTCAGTAAAGAACTTTTATTTCTTGATATCAATAAAATCATGTTTTAAAAAAAACAATATCAATTATACTAACCAAAGGAGATAAAATCATATGGATTCAAATTTGAATCATGTATCATTTTGTGAATGAAATCAGTTTGTAAAATCTTTTAGATGAAAAGACACATATGATTGACTAAAAATCAATTATTCATAAACAAACAACTTAAAAGAACAAAAAATTAGTGTAAAAGGGAGAAAAAGAATAGTAAGTCAAAAGGTAAAAGGCAGCGAAGAGGAAGGTCATTGTAATATGCATCTCAAGGCATCTATGCTCTCTTCTATGATTCTATATTTTTCTCATACTTTTTTAGAATCCATTTACTTTTTCTTTTTGGAAGTATTCTAAAGATCAAAAAAAAAGAAAAAAGGTGAGTTCATGATATGACTCTCGTGACAAATGTACACTATCCTTTACAATAGTTTAACATAAAACATGTTTATTATATCGTAATCATGAGATAATCATGACATCTTTTTACAAAAAGCTCCACGTCTCCTCTTGTCGCTAGAAGCTTAATGAGTTTTAATAAGATCCTCTCAATTATAGTATTATAGAGAGCATATTTTTAAAAAAAAATATCGGAAAAAATCGGAAACACAATTGGATTGGATTGTTTGGCGATTATTTTCAGAACAGAGTAATTATAAGGATTTGAACGAGGATAGGAGGGAAATGTGTCGGTCCAAAAACAAAGATAGTGGGGTTTTTAGAGTAGATTTTGGGTAACCAAATAATAATTAGTATATGATTATCTGTATAAATAAAATAAGTACACGTCAAGTTGCATGTAGAAGAAGCTGTCACTCATTAAGCAAATAAAAAGCCACAAATCAGTGCCGAGTTCTTTCTCTCATTTCACACGCAATATATATGTTTCCAATTCTTCGCCATTGCTTTCTGATGCTAGCACTTAACAAATTTCATTCACAAAACAATACCAAAGATGTGATAAAGAGAGAACTATACTTACACACACTATAGTCTGACTAGATTCTGAACTCAAATCTGATTAGAGGTTTTTGGTAGTTTGTGCTAGAACTGGCTTTTTCCCCGTTTTATTTATTTTGAAGACAAAAGATTATTGAAGCATCAGAAGCATGAAATTCTAAGAAATTCTAATTTCTTCTGTATCTACTCATAAATCCATATGTATAATATGTTCTTGGCTGGTTTAACTCAATTGAACAGTCCAGTTCATGTTATCTTCGCTCAGACCCATTTGCAGGCTCGTTAAGGAAGTGTAGAGTTGTTTCGAGACTGTTCCAAAGCCATCTTCTCCATAGGAAAACCTATGAGATTTGTCGGGAACGATTCTTAGTTTAAATTTTGTGCTTCATTAGCTTTAACTAAATGGGGAAAGAAAAAGGTTTTATACCTTTGGCTTTTGTAAGTAATGCTTCCAACCGGAGATAAAACAACGGCGGTTCCTGTGCAGAAAACCTCGTCCGCTTCTACCAATTCATCAACGGTCACATTTCGTTCCTCCACCTGAAAATCAGAATTAGGACTCTCTTCAATCGAATATTTTTGTTAAACTGACAAAACCCTGAGCTATTTGCAGTCCATAGCACAAGTTCCTGTGTTTTCTGACCTACTTGATCATGAATGTTGCCAAATATTTGAAGAAGGGATTTGGATTTTACCTTGAAACCTTGGCTACGAGCCACTTCGATTATACTCTTCCGGGTTATTCCAGGCAAGATGGTTCCTTTAATTTCAGGAGTAGATATCACATTATCCTGTACAAGAAGAGCCCAATACGAGTAAGTAAACAAAGAGTTTCATTTCCAGCAAGAAACTTTAGAAGTTCCAACAAAAGATGATCTTTGATTTACCTTCACAATGAAAATATTACACGATGAAACCTCCTCGAGATATCTTTTATGAACGCAATCAAGGTATAAAACATCAGAATACCCTTTAGCTTTCGCAATCGACTGTGCTTTCAAGACCTAAAATTATTGATTTGATTCATTAGGCTATTGAGAACAGAGGAAAATAAATTTTGCAAAACTTTCAGCTTTGTACTTACTGCAGCATAATTACCGATGGTTTTAACACCTCCAGTACCGCCAGGAGTTGCACGATGGAATTCATTTTCAACAATTAAGTTGATCGGCGCAACACCTTCCTGTAAAAGAGTGTCAGACTCAGAAAACGAAATGATGAATATAGAAAATCGCATCAGACCAACGAACACCTTGAAGTAGTTCCCGACGGGTGAAACAAAGATGAGGAAAGTGTATTCAGGAGCAGGAGCAAGACCAAGAACAGCTCCAGTTCCCATAAGCAATGGCCTTATGTATAATGAACCTTTACCTGGAGGTGGAATCTGTAATAAACAAAGAAAGAAAGAAAGACGATCACACACAACACATGAAAGAAACAAGAAATTCAAAAGCGTTTTCCAATTACCCAGCGTTGGTTTGCTAATACAGTAGTTGTCACAGCCTCAACAAACTGTTGGACGGTTGGAGAAGGCATGCACATTCTTTCAGCGCCATTTCTCATTCGGATGGCATTCTCCTCAGGACGGAAGAGGAGAATGTTACCGTCTTGTTTTCTGTAAGCTTTTAGTCCTTCAAACAAAGCCTAAAGACACAAGAACAAGGCATCAGAAGAACTATACTCCATAATATAGCATCAGAACTTGTACTTGTCAAACCCATAAGTTATAAAAAGGTGATGATGGCTTACTTGACCATAGTTGAGTACAGCAGCTGATGGGTTGATTTCAATGTTACCAAAAGGTTGCAATTGACCTTGAGAGAATTCACCATCACGGCTACATTTCATGGCGTACATGTAATCCGTTGGTTTTAGCCCAAAATCAATCTTGTCCCAATCAATTTCGGCTAATTCAGTCACATGGGTGCTGCTGCACCCAAAAGTAACAAAATTTGAAAATGTAAACACGAAACAAGTACGAATTCAAGTAAACTAAAAGTGATTATGTTTGTTCCATTGAGCTCGAACAAGTCAAACCTGGAAGAAACGGCGTCGCATCGGTTACGTGAAATTTCACAGCTAATGATCAAATTGGAAGAGACGGGAGAAGGAGACTGGCGAATCTACAAAAGAATCAGAATATTCGAATCAAGGGATATACATAAAAAGAACATAAGTTTTCCGAAGAATTGATTTTTTATTAAAAAAAATTACCCTGAGAGAGGAAGACGGAAAGTTTCTGAGGGAGGAGAAAGAGTGGAGGCGCGTGGTGGAAGTGGCGGCGCGTGAAGGGTAGAGGATGTCATTTTGATGAAAACCTGAGGCAACGGCGCTTCTCTCCATGACTCAACAAAATATTTCGTGAGTAAGAAAAAACTGTGCTCATCTTCTTCAATCTTTTGACTCTGTCTTTGAGTCGCTGATGTCAGCAGCCTCTCTCTATTTTTTTTTTACCCTAGATTGATTAATTCTGTTTTTTTTGGACATCAAATTAAACCTATTTTCTGTCTAATAAGGTACAAAGATGGGCTGTAAAAAGGATTATTCACCTCCTACCAAAAAATAAAAAAGGATTATTCACCATCTAAATTTAATTGGCGACTTAATTCTAAAATCTCGTGATTCCCTTAAAAAAAAAAAACCAAATTGACATTTAAATATTATTTTATTTTAATCTGACATTTAAATATTATTTTATTTTAATCTTTTAAGTTTTGTGGGCTGGGCTAGAAAGAAACCTACATAATGTGGGAATAGCGTATAACTGTATGGCATAACAGAACAGACTGACAAGAGCCGTTGACACTTGACCAATGAGCTAAAAAGTCGAAGAAACAATAAAACACGATAATGATTTCAGCTTTTAGTCTTGAAATCCCTCACAAATCATATATTCTCAAATACACACACTGCAACACACTAGAAAACCCAACGATTCTTCCCTACCTACCTTACCTAACCAACACTACTACACTCACTCTCAAATCTGAAAAAATATTAAAACTGACTATGAATTATCTCACATCCAGAGATCGAGTTTTCAAATCCATTTACATACCCTTATCTTCTCTATAAACCAAACCCCAAAAGGATTCGTAGAGTTTCTGCATCACCAGACAAGAAACAACAACTCTTGTTAGTCAATTTGAACTTTCTGTTGGGGTTGGTTATTTGGAGAAGACTGATACGTACGTACCTTATATGCATATATCTTCTGTTGCAGCTTCTTTCTGAGCCACTGTTTCAGACGCGTTTATCCCACTCTACAGCAAAAGCCAAAGGGTATCATAATTCATCTGTTATCAAGTTTGCTTGAAAAAGCTATCACGTAATTTTCCTTTCAAGAGTGTCTGTTCAAGAAAACTACCTGATCTTGTGTCTCCTCTCCCATCTTTCTCCCTGCTTCAGAAGGACTTTCTGAGCACTCAAGGGTTGTGACTTTGTTGGTGACCTCTGTCTCACACGTTACTGTCGTGATCTTAACGGTTTCACTGATCACTACCATACCACTTGGTGTCTGGGTATGGCTTGATGGTAGTTCATGTTTGTCCTCAGGCACGTTTTGAGGGCTTGATATGACACTGAGAAAAATAAGATGCAAGATTCAGTTTTGATAACAGTAAAACAATATAAAACAAATGTGTAAAATTTGCTATTGAATGATCAGATTTTACCTCTGGGTATCAGCTTCATCAGAATATTTTTGGGTAACATCATGTTTCCTCTTTTTGTTATTGCTTGGTTCGCTAGTGTCATCTCCAGATGTGTTACCTCTTCTTTTCCTTCCTGCTTCAAGTCTTTCAACCGTAATAGACAGCCCCTCAGTGTAAGCTTTTTCTTCTCTTTTCGACGATTCTAGCTTCAACTTTTCTGAAGGCGATCCTCCTTCTTCATGATGATGCATTAGGGGGGATTTCTCTGAAGAAGTCTTGAATATCAGATTAGTGCATCGTTTTATCCATGAAAATGGAGTAGCAGATGAAGGGGTTAAGCCGTTCTGTCTTTCCATAGAAGAGTTGTAGCCATTTTCGCTATTACTCACAGTGCTAACTCCATTTTGCATATCTAGTTCATCATCCCGAGATACAACCTTCTGTTTCAAAGCAGAAACCTTTTCCCAGCTACGCTCTAAATTGGACAGCTGCATTTTAGCCATGGACATATCATCTAATGCAACTTTCAGATTCTCTAATTTCTTCAGTTCTTCAATCTCATGTCGGATTTCATCTCTTTCAGCTCGAAGCATATGCCTTTGCGTCTCTAGTTTTTCTCGTTGCACCTTTAGCTCCTCAACCGAATCCTTTAACTCAGCCCACTCCCTCTCTCTTCTTTCACGATCCAGTTTGATCTTCAACCTCTCAGCATCCAACCTCTTTAGTTCCACTTGGACATGTTCTAACTCTTTCTCTGCCATTTCCTTAAGCGACTGTATACGCTCCTCTTCCAACTTCTTCTCTTGCTCAAAAGCCTTCTCTCTCTCCCTCGAGGAATTTTCCAATTCTTCTCGCTTATTTTCAATGCAATACTCCAACTCTCGTTTCTGCATCTCAATGCCCAACAAGAAGTCAGCACGCTCACGCTGTATCTTGCTAAGCCATTCAGAATGTTCCTCCACCATCTTATTCATGAATTCTTCACGCTCTCGGTTTAGCGACTCCACATCGTTTTTGTGCTGATTTCTCAATGCATCTCTTTCCTCTTTGATGTTATCACGCTCGTCCTTGAGATACATTGAAAAAGCCTCTCTTTGACGAGTTATATACTCTGCTTCTTTTGTTAACTCTTCCCTCTTTACATCAATGTGTTCCCACTCAGCCTCAAATTTAGCCTTCTCCACCTTCAATCTATCTGCTTCAGCCAGCATTTCAAGCTTTTGGGCCCTCAAATCATCTAACTCCTCCTTGAGTTTCATCTCCAGAGTAGATAATTCGCTTGTCTCACTCTTCAAGGCTTCAAGTTTTTGTGTTGCAGAATCAACCAGTTTTCTCTTGTCTTCTAATGACATCAAAGACTGCTGCAGCTCCAGGTCCAATTTTCTAAGCCGTTCCTTCTCACTCTCCAGCAGAGTTGTCTTAAGGTTAATATCTTTCTCTGTAGCAATCAAATTCTTCTCTTTCTCTTCAATGTTATAAGACTTCTCTGTTATATCCTTTTCTTTCTCTGCCAATGCCCTTGATTGAACTTCCAAGTCATGTTCTTTTTCAACAACTAGGTCTTCCCTCTGCTTGATATCAACCTCCCTTAATTCCCAAGCCCGTCTCTTGCTCTCGATTTCAACTTCCACCAATTTGCTCTTACATTCCAATTCAGCTTCCACATCGGATTTTCTTTTCCTCAGGATAACTTCTTGATTCGCTAAGACGTTCTGAATTAGTTCCTGTATTGAAAGTTAAAAAGCATTTTCATTAAATCAAGCAAACAAATGAACACAAAACTAAAAGTATGAATGATAACTACAAGGTTGGTCGGATTGAACAAGTAAACTCACAGATTCCTTGCTGGCAATTTTTTCTTCAGCAACAAGCAGCTCTTGCTCCTTCTTAAGTAGCGAAGATTCCCTTTCAGAGACAGCCTGTTTTTTGCAAGAAAAACAAAACATGACACATTACTATCTTGATTCTTGTCTCCCAGAAATTTTTTTAATGACGTATAATGCAAAACCAAAAATAACAGATACTTGTGTGAATACAAACAAACCTCTTCTCTTTTAGCACGCAGGGCTAATGCAATCTCCAAGTTGGATTTTTTGTCTTCGAAGGCTTTACGTTCCTCCTCAAATGTGGTCTTTGCAGTATCTAACCCCTTTTCAAGTTCAGCTAATTCTTGGGATCTAGCAAAAATATGATCTTCTCTTTGATTTAGTGAAACTTGTGCATCCAATAACCTTTCTTGCTCTTGCTGCAAGCTCTTCCGCCTCTCATTTAAAGTCTGTCGCTCAATAACCATCTCGTTCTCTTTCGTTTCAGACCTAAACCATGTAAAGAAAGAACCAATACAACAACTTCATCCCACACCTTCATAATACAATACAAGTACTAAAGTCCAGTTAGCCGAGACAAAAAGACTTACTCAGACTTGAAAGATGCAAGACGCCGAGTAAGATCATCTTCACGACTTTCAACTTCTTTCAACTTTCTCTCTGCAATTCGGTGATAACGGTTGGCTTCTGCTTGTAAAGCTTCTGCTGCACGCATTTTTGCTTCAGCATCTGCATGTTTCTTCAGAGCATCCTCAATCATAACATGAGCTTCCGAGATTTTACTCCCAGCAGAAACTTTTGTTTCGGCACATTCTGCACGCATCTCATGCAAAGTCTTCTCCAGCTGAGAGAAAAAGAACAAAACAAAATCAATAAACAGACTGGAAACAACATGCCTTTGCTAGCTCTCAAAGTTAAGAACTTACACTAGATATACACTCTTTTGCAACGCCTACATCCTTCTTCAAACTCTCTTCTCGTTTCTTTGCTTCAGCTAGAGCCGAGACATAAGCCGATTTCTCTCGCATATGTGTTAGGTCAGACTCATCCACAGAGGCCTTAATCTCTTCATACTTAGACAGCAATTCGTTTTTCTCCAAAAGGAGAAGACCCATGTTGTGTTGGTAATCATAAACCTACATGAAAATTAAGATCAATATAGCAAATGCCAATAGGTTTTTTTAATAAAACACGCAAGAGATAAGCTTAGCCAATACAACGATCTAAACCAATCAAGCTTAAAAGAGGAAACAAAATCGAAACTTTAAAGGTCTCAAAAGCAAAGCAATAATAACTGCAGTAAACCAACTCCATCCAATAAATTGTCAGGATTGACACAGGAGCGTAACGGAGATGACTGAAACAATTAAGGGCATTCACAAAAACGAATTAAATACATTCATATGAACTGAAGAATCAAACTTTTAGGGCACAAGCTAATCCCAGTAATTATAACATTCTCATTAGTTAGTTTCATTGTGTTCCCGCCTATAACACTCTAGTCAAAACACTAAAGAATGAGGAATTCAACGAAAAAATCGAGAAGCAAACCTCAGATTCCAGCTTGGCGATGTAAGCGATTAAGGCGGCTTTATCCCTCTTCTTGATCGATTGTTCATCAAACCCAGCATCCTTAAGCCTTTTCCACATGACTTCTTCAGTGAGAGGGCTTTTCAAAACCCTAGAATTAGGCGTAATCGTCAATCTATTAGTAGCCGCCGTAGTCGGCGTTATCGGAAATCGCTCCGAACGAGAAGTTGCCATCGTCTCTCCCAATAGCACAAAGACAGAGAACCGAATCTAAATTCCTCCGATCTCCGATCAAAAGCACGGTGCTTGTCTCTTCACTTTTTCTCTCTCTCTCACACAACAAAGAAGAGTTCTGTGACAGTCCGTCGTAGAGAAGTCTAGTCTCTCTCTTTTTTTTTTTTAGGTCGACGTTTGAGTCAAAAGGGTTTTTATTCCACCAGTCAAAGTACCAAAACGATGGCGTTTAAAGCCTTCTCCTCGTTTTTAGCGGCCAATACCAAAATTTTCAATTTAGTTTAAAGTTTAAACGAGGTGATTATATGGTAATTAAATTTTTGATTTTTTCAAGAGACATGAATGTATCGTAATTAAATTTTAAGTTTTGTACTCTCTGTCTCTGTCATTAACTTAAAACCACAATCTAGATGAAAGTTAATTATTTAGATTTTAGAAGATAGTATGATTCTTTAATATCTTCTTTGTTCTCACTTGACAGATGTGTTTGGGTGTATAGCCAGCCTCATAAATCTAATTTTGTACTTCTTTTGTTTGCGTGTATTCAATATAAAATAAGCAAGTAGAAAAGATTAGTGATCATTGAGAGCTTACATGAATTTATTCAAAGCAGATATGTTACAATACAAAGTTTGCAGATTCTAAGTTTCGTGGAAAACACACTGAGGCGATTCCTTACATTGTTCTCTTACCAAGAACGTTTTAACAGAGAAACCTTAGCTTCTTTTTCTAGTCGATAAGTTTCTATCCATCCTTGAATCAACTGTATCTCGGCTTCTCGCTGGTCCACAAGCCATTTCGGGTCTTCTGGTGTTGAAGGTCGTAGATCCAAATGGTGTGCACCTGATAAAGAGAAAGAAGAAAGCCATTATCAACTTTGTTTGTGAGTTTCAAAGAGAATGGATGATGATTATGATTATTCTGATGTTGTGAGATAGATATACCAAAAATAATTCATCACATCGATTCGAATTGTGATTTTTTTGCAATTCCATGAAATTTGTAGACTACTACTATTATGATCAAACGGTTTAAGTCTATGCAAATTAAAAAGCAGATCAGTTAGGAGAGGGATTGATGAGGCTTTTACATATATACCTTCTTTTGTGACAAGAGCAACAATGGTATTGGATAAGTTCTTGAGAACACTGCATACATATTATGAGTCAATCATTCATCGCGATTACGAAATTCGTTTTGTAAAATAGCTCTTGGGATATGAGTAAAGGGAAGAATATTCTTACCTGCCACCACTCCAAGGATCTAACATACCATTTGAGAAAATGATGTTACTTCCAAACAACTTCAAGGTGGTCTCTATATCCTTTTACATTAGAGAGAGATAGTAAAAGATTCAGAACACAGCATAAAAAGAATCTTGAGTTTATCAAAAAGATGTCTTACATGTCCACCGAACTCTGTTGTGACCCATTTGGGTCTTGGATTGACTCGGAATGTATTCCAGCATTCCTCTTTGTATGAAGAGTAATTAAAATCATAAGCAGGAAACATGCTCTTTTCTTGGTTGCTAGACATGGGCATTACCATCTCCGTGCATGCCTATTGTAAACGGATGGTGAAAGTGAATAATGGTAAATTCACTAAAAAAATATCGGAAAAGGGAAAGATAAATAAAGCAGTTGATCTTTTCATACCTGCCAATTCCATCCATCCAAACCATGAGGGTCATCATCCAACTTGAAGCAGTCAACATTCCCAGTATAGTTGTAGTACACACTTATTCCTGCAAATATGCGATCTAGGATGCTAGCATCACTATGAGCACCATCAATTTTTCTGCAGACCTAAAGGAAGATAAACAACATTGAACAAAGAATGATTGGGACTTCAAAACTTGGCTGAACAATATCAGTATAAAATCATAAAGTGTTACTTCCCATAATATACCTCTCTAATGGGATGTCCAGGCAAAGGCATCATGAAGTCAGCAGGATACGGATAGTCCACCATTGCCAAATAACTATAAGCAGAGTCCAGCCAGTCTGAAAGGTCATCAGTACTGTTCAAAACCCTGCAAATCGAGCAACAAACCAATTAAGCTATTACTAATTAATACACTTTACAAGCGTACACTAACTCCAATTTATTCGTTTACCGACAAAAGTGAAAAGTTTTCGTCAGCTGCAGAAGGCCATTCTCCTTCTGACCCTCTGCTATTATTGCATCCCACGAGTCCTTAATGGTGTTGAAGCAGCTGCTACTCTCACGCTACAAACAAAAACCCGGTCACGATCTGAAAAACGAAAGACGAGATATAGTCAATCGACTAACAAAGCAAAAAACATTTACACCTTGAAATCATTTGATGCAATGTCATAGAACGTCTCAGGAGGTACAATATCTTCAAACTGAAGAATTGGAGCTGAGGAAGCTAAAGCTCCTATTGCAATGTGAGGATACTTGAGCCTCATCCATGCTGCTAACACTGTTTCATCAACAACAAACACACACAAAAATCACATTCAAAAGCATTCCACTAACACAAAAACAATCATATGATTCTCACTTACTTCCACCATATGATCCACCAAACAACACAACTGGGCAAGCTTCGGCAGACAAGTTGCGTTTCAAATCAGTGACAAAAACAGCAAAATCAGCAAGAGCTTGTTCAGTTGTGAGATATGATAAAGTGGTAGCGTTCTTGTAAGCTTCTTCCATGCTTCCATAAGGCATACCTATGCTAATACCAAAATCCCAGAAATCAGTAACGAATTGCTTCTTTTATCCGTGACTATGTTGAAACAGGAAAAATAAACACGAACGAACCTCAGGGAAAACAAGCAAGGCACCGAACTTAGGAGCGATATCCCAAATGAATCCAGAGTTTGTAGCAAACCACTCAATATCACCTTCGTTGCCGCAGTATAGGAAGATAGGTCCCAGCGCAGAAGCACCAAGCCAGTAATCGGAATTGATCAAGTAGCGTTGCGGGAATTTGGGAAGATCGGCGAAGCTGAAGTGGTCAAGCTGCTGAGAGAAGAACTTAGTCTCGTATCGATACTCGTTTCGATCTCCCCGGAACTGCTGGATTCTGCCTCGGTTCCGGGAAGTGTAGCGAGGGAAACGAGGTAAAAGCTTGGAAGAAGACAGTGACGATCCGTTTGACGGAAACAATAGAGTGAAGAAAGTGAAGATCAGAAGCAAGCAAAAATGGTTCGCCATAACTCTTTAACTTTGGAAGCTTTTTCTCACCAAAAATGATTGCTTGCACAACTACAGTCACTAATAAAACCAAACCGAACCAGAATCAATCCACAGTTGAACCAAATTATCATATTAAACCAAACGGTATAATTTTTTTTTTTTTTTTTAATCTTGATTAAATCCTATAATTTTATTTTGCAACAAACCAAACAAATCGAATAAACTTAAATTTGTAAGTCTAGCAAACATCTGTTTATTTTCCAGTGACACTATTTGGTAACCAAAAAGATTCATTCTCTCAGGAATCTTTATTTTTGTGTTGGTCTTTCTTTATAAGAGGCTCAAGCCTCTCAAGCTGTCCAATTTAAGGGAGGACGGGGGTGATGGGGTCAGGTTGAAGAGCTTTTTTCACAAGATCAGTCTGCTCCTTAACATGAAGCTGGTAAAATCCTGTAGCTGTAGCTGCTGATGGAAGACGACCAACGTACTTAATGTCGTTGAAGTTTCCTCTTTGCAGTGCTTTCATCGCGGTGCAAAGCCTTAGTGCTATGTATTGGTATCCTCCCATGTTCATCGGCTCTTCTTGACACCACACGATCTCTGCATCTGTAGAAATACAAGAACAAGTTTTCAGAGAGTTCCATATTCAATCAAAAACCATCAAACACAGTCCTGAGTTTCGACACCTACTTGGATATCGCTTTAGTTCTCTTTGGATGAGATCATAAGGGAATGGACAAAGCTGCTCTACTCTGCAAATGGCTACATCGTTTGTTTCAGACTTCTTTCGCTCTTCGTCAAGCTCATAGTAGACCTGATCATTGACGTTTGAAGTATTAAATTTCAGAATGTGAGAACTTTGTTAGGAAAAATTGGGATCTTTTGTTTTTTACCTTCCCAGAGCAGAGGACTAGACGTCTGATACCTTCTTCAAGATCAGAGTGACCACTTTGATCTTTGATCAACCGTTTAAATCGAGTTCCTTGCTTGTCAAAACCAGGATGTCCTTTAACATCATCGAATTCCGAGAGATTAGATACACACTGTTTGTGACGAAGCAAGTTTTTGGGAGACATTACTATAAGGGGCTTGCGGAAGTCCCTGTGTATCTGCAAATGGATGATATCAAGCGTGTGTGTATGTGTATGAAGAGCAAAAGAATAAAGTCGTAACCTTCTATACACTTCAGATAAAATTTTACCTGCCGACGCAGAACATGGAAATAGTTGGCAGGTGTAGTAACATTAACAACTTGCCAATTACATTCTTGAATCTGCTTTCGAAGAGTTGGATCCATCTCAGGGATAACGTAAGGATTGTCATCACTCATCTGCAGTTAAAATCTTCAAATGAGAGGGAAACAAATACGAAAAGTGGAGAGAAACTTAATGGGTAAGTATCGGTCATGTAATATACCTGAAGGAAACGTTCCAATCTTCCACTGGAATGTTCAGGACCCTGACCATCATATCCATGAGGAAGTAGAACTACTAGACCAGTTTGACGGAGCCATTTGGCTTCCCCACTGCTTATGAACTGATCAAACATAACTTGTGCGCCGTTAGCAAAGTCTCCAAACTGAGCTTCCCATAACACCAGAGAATTGGGATTTTCCATCGAATAACCCAGTTCGAAACCGAGAACACCAAATTCTGAAAGAGAGCTGCATACACAAACAACGCAAAGATCATGTAGAAAACAATTGAAGAGTGGTTACGATCTCCAGAGATTCACAAAAACATACCTGTTACTGACAGTGAACATTTCAGGGTCTTGGTTCATGGTCAGGTGATCTAAGGGACAATACTCCTCGCCAGTTTCCTGATCATGAAGCACTGAGTGTCTGTGACTGAAAGTTCCTCTTTCAACATCTTGACCACTTAGCCGAACGTGGTTGCCTTCAACAACCAGTGTAGCAAAAGCAAGAGCTTCTCCAAGTCCCCAGTCAATGCCTTCTCCCGATTCAATCATTTGAGCACGTTGTTCATAAACTCTTTTCACCCCTCGGTGTGGCTTGAAGTTCTCTGGGAAGGTTGAGATTGCCTTCCCCACATTCTTCAAAATCTCTGGCTTCACACTGCAAGCGAACAAGGCAAGCTGTTACATTGGGGAAAAAAACAAAAAGGCCAAAGGCAATAACAAACTAAATAAAATGAACATCTTCATACCCAGTGTTTCGGATCCTAGAAATCTGCTCCGGTGACTTGAATCCAGTCCAATGACTTGCCAGCCAGTCACGTTTTTGTGGAATATAATCTTTACTTGCCCTAAATTCTTCATTTAGGATAGAGCTTACTTTCTTTTGAATCTTATCAATATCTTCTTCTGTTACCTGTCCAGATTGCAAGAGCTTCTCCTGGTAGATTTGAAGCGACGAGGGATGATTGCGTATCACCTATCAACAACAAGTAACATCCGGTTTTAAACAAAAAAATATTACATGAAAAGAAATCCTGGAAATAACGAAGTGAAAATTAGATTAAATGCCAGACCTTGTACATTTTTGGTTGCGTGAATGACGGTTCGTCTATCTCGTTATGCCCAAAGCGACGGTAGCATACTAAATCAACAACAACATCAGAATGGAATGTCTGGCGCCACTCAGCAGCAAGCTCACAAACATGCACTACTGCTTCAATGTCATCTGCATTGACATGAAAAATTGGGGCACTCAAAGCCTTTGCAACATCAGTGCAATACTGTGAAGACCTTCCTTCCCTGGGATCGGTTGTGAAAGCCACTTGATTATTGACCACAATGTGCACTGTTCCACCGGTACAGTAGTTAGGAAGTGCACTAAGATGCAGAGTTTCATATACCACACCTTGTCCGGCAAAGCTACCATCCCCATGGATCAAAACACCCATGTTCTTTGTTCTGTTCTCGTCTTTTGTGTAATATTGTTTCGCTCTGGTTTTACCCATCACAACAGGATCTACTGCTTCCAAGTGACTGGGATTTGCTACCAAAGACAAGTGGAGATGTTTGCCTCCTCTAGTTGGGCGATCATAAGATGTACCCAAGTGGTATTTTACATCACCTGTTCCGGTGTAAAGCCCAACTTCATCTACTGGCCTAGTACCACCACTAAACTCGCTGAATATTTGACGTAGAGGTTTTCTAACAACATTACCCAAAACATTAAGTCGACCCCTATGGGGCATTCCGATAACTATGTTCTCTACCCCGAGATCTGCAGACCTATCGAACATCTCCTTCATGCCTGGAATCAAAGACTCAGCACCTTCGAGTCCAAATCTTTTAGCCGTGGTCCACTTAGAAGCCAAGAAATTCTCAAACTGTGTGCTCCAGGTAAGCCTATCATAAATAACCATCCGACGCTCACTATTGTACTGTCGAGGTGTTGGGGTCTCGATCTTGTCTCTCAACCAGTTACATTTATCCCTATCAGCAATGTGCATGTACTCATACCCTATAGTCCCACAGTAAGCCTGCTCAAGCCTCGACAGTATAGCCCTCAGTGTTTGAACCGGACGGTTCTCAGAGAGAAAACCCGACATCCTCCATACACCCAGAAAGAATTCCCGATCAAGATCAGCCTCAGTAAACCCATAAAGACCTGGCGTGAGATCTTCTGGAATCTCTCTCTTCTCTAGACCCAAAGGGTCAAGCTTGGCCTTCATGTGTCCATTAACCTGATAAGCTCTAACAAGTAACAACAAACGCATGCTTTCTTGAATGGTTTGCCCCGAGATACCAGGAGATGTAGCAGCCTGACCGACAAAGTTCCTAAAAAAGTTATCCCACGACTCATCAACACTGTTGGGATCAGCCTCCCAAGCTCTTTGTAGCTCCTCGAGATACACACTGCTTGTTCCATCTAAGAAGCTATCAGTTAGCTTGGAAAGTGGGACAGGACGTGGAACAGGAGCAGCAGACTCTGCCTTTGATTTGAGTATTGTAGAGTGAAAACATCGGGTTTGAGAAGGCAAAACCCTTGTTCTAGTGGCAAATGAACAACACTGAGACTGAGACAGTGTCCTTCTTATGGCAAGCTTTGCCACAGAAGAACCAGTTCTAAACCAAACCATAGCTTAAGTAATCTATCAGCCAACAACAAATCATACAATCCCAGAATCTCGAATTTTTTTTTCTCTGAACCTGAAAATGATATCATTAAACAACAGAATAAAATACTCAACAACAAAAAAAGAAAGTAGATAAGTACTCAAAAATGGCTAAACAAGTAACGACTTAGTTATTATCTCATGCAAGGACACAAAACATACAAATCTGAAAACGATTATAACCCATAAATCAAATAATTTCTCAGCGATCTGACATCATTCAGATCATCGAAAAAATTTCAGAATTCCCAAATATTTTAGCTCAACAACTTTCATTTCGGAGAATTTCCATCAGAGAAAATCAAAATAACAAAAAAAAAAGTAGAGAAATTAAAACATACGAAGAAGACGAACCTGGATCAATGATGAAGACGATCCCAGTGAAGTAGCTTCTAGGAGACAGAGAAAGAGAGAAGGAAAAGTAAGAAAGTGCACCGCCTTGAAATAATGGGCCTGAAATGGGCTTATTAAATGGGCCTTAATAAGAATCATCAAATATTGGGCTTTCAGGCCCAAAACGTAACACTCAAATTCTTCTTCACTCAACAGTCAACACGAACCAAAAAAATGCAGAAGTTTCCAGAGGTTGAAGATGATCTGCGTTGAATCTGCGTAGATGATGAAGGGTTCTGGAGAATGTATAGGACGTGAAAGATGCGAGGAATTAGCAAAGTCTTCTTCGTTTTACCGGAAAGTTTACTCGGAGGTTTGGTTAATCATCGATCTCTTCCTTTTTTTTCTTAAAATTGATTGCTCTGAACGAATTTTTTTGTATTGGTTTGTTAGATAGAGGAAATTGGATGGGAACCGCTAAGGAGATTAGGTGGAGATTTAACGTTTTTCAGCTTTCAGATTTTGTAAGTTCCACAATTTTTAGGGTTTCGCTTCAAAATCTTTGGCTAATGGATAATGTGATTAGTACATTGCATTATATGTATCTCAATATTCATGTGACATGGTAGTTTTGTGATCTGAACATTATTATCATCATGATCATGTACAGCGATAAGAAGGGAAGGGCACATAACTTAGAATTTCAACTGAACAGAGACTATCCTAATTCACCACCTTCTGTTTCTGCGGTTTGTTTTGTCAAATCCTTAAACTTTTTCCGTTCTCCATAGCGGATTTTCCGAATTGCCCGGTTAACTTTTGCTCGATGTAGGATGTGCCATATATGTTTACTTTAGAATGGTCAACAAGTTCAAGATTGAAGGATTTGATGTACCAATTCCAAAAGGTATATTAGATTATACGACTTGCTACATTCTCTCTTTAATCAGCTAACACACATAATCAGCTTCTTTTTTTTGTTAACAGCATTTGGACTATCTTCAAGAATTTTGGTCTGTCTTGGACGATATCGACAAATCTCTCTGTATTGTTGATGCCAAACAACCATCTCGCGCCTCCGCTATCCGCCGGATTCATGCTGGTTTATTACCTTTATCTCTATTCCATTTGTCTGGATACTCTTTTATTTTCTGTCTTGACGAGATTCACTTTTTATCTATCTACTAATTGGTTCATTTTTTCTCAGGAAATGATTGCATCCTCATTGTTCATATCGACTTCAAAGACCCTAAATCCCTACCAGAGTATGTTTCTACACTACTCACACACTCACAATAACATCTGTTTCGGCAGTTTTTTAATAGTGAATTTCTTAGACAGATGCCGGTTTATTGGTCCTGTGCCTCCAGCTACGCATATGAACAGCTTACATATGTTATGGAGAAGAAATAGCAAAAAATGGTAATATTCTTTTGTCTCTACTCTCCCATTGTAAATCTCTTTCGATAGGTTATATAGCATGGAGTTAATAAGAAATAGTGAGGTTTTATGGACTGTTGAAATCAGGAATCACGATTAATGATAATAATACAGGTCAAAGGAAAGACCATTTCCTGAAAACCTCGAATGTATTCTAGGTACTGAGCTTCCAAAGCCTTTAGGTCTCCAAGAGGAAGAAAATCAACAACAAGTTGAATGTGGAATTTGCTATGCGCAGTTTCTACCCACCGGTGATTTCTCAAACCGAAAAAAAGCAATGCTTCAGAATAGTACCTTGCTGATGGTTCACTAACTTCTCATTTACTTTAAACTAAGATGAGGAGCTCGGAGCTAGAAGTGGGACGCAAACAGATTACACATGTGAAAACATCAGTTGCAACAAGTCTTTCCATAGCCTTTGCCTCACAGACTGGTTAAGGTCTATCACAACAACAAGACAGTAAGTGAAAACCTTAATCTCTCACTCTCTCATATCCAAACACACACACGTAATCCTTATGCTCTAAAGCTCAACTATGATCCAATTTCTTGCAGGTCATTTGATGTTCTGTTTGGGAACTGTCCTTATTGTTCAGACCCAGTGGCAGTCAAAATCAACAACCATTTGAAGCCAAACTTGCTAATTAGCTGATTCTGAAAGTTCTAATGAAACATGATACAAAGAGAAGAGTTAGTACAGTGATGAGTAGTAGTAAGTGAGGACAAAAGTTCCTTTTTACTATTTTTCTTCTGTACGTTTAAGATAAGACCCATGTAGCTTTCAAATAAGAAAGGTGAATGTACCTTCTTTTTTCCTTTGTGGCCACTCAATCCCAAAGCTGATCTATCAATCACCATCAATGTGGAGTTTCAAGCAATAATAACTCTTTTACTTGGTAATTTTGAAAAAGAGTATTTGAATGCTATTATTTGAATCCTTTCTCTCCAGCTGTAGTAGTACTGTCGGTGGCTAAATCAATCTATGCTTAAGACCTCAAAAGTCTTCTAATTTAAACAAAAATTTACTAAGCAAAAAAACTACTTTGCTTATTGAATATTGAACCAATCAAACCCACAAAGTTGAATATTGAAGAAATATGGAGTTATGAATTAAGGTGAATCTTTTTGGGTTGCAAATTTTAGGACAGATTTTACTATAAAAACAAAATTTCATTTGGATTTGTGAGTATGTGTGACTTTTAGTAAATTTACTATATCATGTCATCTTGGAAGTATTTCTGATTAGTATCATAGTATTTCATTCAACAAGAACATAAAATAATGTGAAAAGGAAAAAATACTTATCAGGGCAAAACTAAATGAGACTAGTTCGATTTCAAAGCTGAAAAATTAGATATAACATCAATGCCCATTGATTTCAAGTTTTCTTGGCATTTCTTAGTGAGTTCCACATTATTTCAACAAGTTCTGAGCTTGATAAGACATTTTCCTTCTAAGGTTTAATGCAAATCTGACGCCTTTGTTGGCAATGGGACCATATAGCCAAACCAATAATATCCTCTTCGTGCAACGAATCCTTGTAACATCTATACGTACGTTTTAAATTTTGTGTGTTTTTATGGTTAGTTTTTATTAAGATTACAAAATTTGAGTGGTTAAGCAAATATTTTGTTCACAATTTGAAATTTGCATGTAATCCAACAACTCTACGCGTGTACTAGTGATCTTCTAAAGAAAATGTGTCTCAAGGTTACGAGTTTAGATTCAGAATTTGTTTGGTAGAGAAAGAAAAGTTATGTGCTCGAAACAATCAATGCCATAAGGTCAGAGTCACATATTAACCTGTTTTCACAAAATTCATTTATGTTTATAAATTTTCAAATAACCACAAATCACAATTATATCTATATATCTATACACACTACGTAACACTCACGTACGTCTGCACATTTGCATAAGAGGACAATACAATCCACATTTTCCCACAATTAATATATATATAAAATATCGTACAAGACGAAACATGATCATTGTAACGTACGTATATATGGAATTATTTTCAAGCACGACACTCCGGTGGTGGGACAGGAAACCTAGACCGGTCGGTACAATAATCATAAACCATATGGTTTACTCTAACCCACCGGTAACGTCGAGCTTCGAGGGCGTTAAGAGACTGATAGGCATAACCCTCCCACCAATTGTGAGGGTTCGATGGACAAAAGGTTGGTCCGGGAACAGGACAACCTTCGATGTCGAAATCTTTGTAATAAGCATAAAACGGAGCTTTGCTCCAATCAATTTTCTCTAATCCGCCACGTGTCGCCCAGTCATCGGCTTCCCATAATGTTGAGTAAACTCCCATAGGTTGTGATGTTGGGTAAGCAATGTTCTTGGCTTCGTTGTTTTTGTATTCTCTTATTGGCACATCGTCTACGTAAAAACTAAGTAACCAAAACAAACCCACGTTAAATTGAGGTTTTTCCAAACAGTAAATGGTGAAAAAAGATTAAACAGTAACTTTTATTCGAAAGTATAAAGAGAGAAGCTTACACAATGTGTTTGTGTGACCATAAGATAGTGTAAGTGTGGTAATCCAAAGATGGGTCGAACCAAAGATTAACTCTTTGTTCTCTATCTCCTTTGCCATGAGCAAATATGTTAGTTTGCACTGAGTAAGGTTGACCACTTCTGTTTCCCAAGAACTCGAAATCTAGCTCGTCTCTCACCGTGGCCGTATCGGAGTTCATCTGTAAACATATCAATGATTCGACCGTTAAATGTTTCAAGAAAATGTTATTTTTTAGTGTGTGAATGTGTACATTTTAAAAACTAGTGGAGTAAAATGATAGACTTACGTAGAAAGCGGTGACCGTACCGGCAGAGTCTCCTGGAATGAGTTTGATCTTCATGCTCACTCGTCCGAATAGATACTTTCTTTTGGAAGCAAATCCACATCCTTTAAAAGACAAATATATATGAACATGTGAGAGTATATTACATAAAACACCATTAATTTTTAAATGTTTCCATTTCATCCAAGGGATATATGTGGTGTTGGTGTACCAGTGCTCTGATCAAGGACGAGCTGGATAGCTTTTCCACCGTCCATTTGACGGATGTGAGATTCCGACCAGGCCGCTTTGAAATCATCGACGAATGTCGCGGGCCGAGCGGAAATCCGAATGAACATTAGTGTAAAGAGAGTGAAAATGTAAAGAAAGGGAGTATCGGGAAAAGAAGGGGAACATATCTTAGCCATGGGACTTTTTATGTTTTAAAAATGTCTGTTTTTTACCTATGAGTTTGTTTTAAAAGTGAGTAGAGAGTGATAAGTGTACATGTATTTATATACACAATGTTTTTTTTTGTTGCCAATGGGATTTGAGGATTTAAGACGCTGACGTGGACGGTAGGAGACATCGTTTAGCTTTCCACACAGCTAATTGCGAGCAGTCTCTTGGCCTACTCATTTATTAATCTATATTCTAAACCTGACCTAAATTTGATGCCAATGAAAATGTAAGGTTGAGAATGGTTATCATCTTGTGTTCATATTGCAAACTAATCAGACTTAAAGTGTGGTTCCTTCGATAAAACTTATGACGTTTCTACTCGTTGAACTAAAGGCTAGAGCTATATACACTATACACCATTGACATGACACTCCTAATACAAAAAGGATTATCAATCATCATTTGATCAGTTTCTTTACAAATTAGCTGAAAAAGTAATTAATGTACAACGAGCAATTACAAAACATTAACAAAATGTATCTATTCTTTTCTTTTCTTTTTGACATGTTTCAAAAAAACAAAAAAAAATTAATAGAAGAAACAATGAGAAGAAATGTTAGGGAAGAAGATGTTAGATGTATATGAAAGTGTGGTTTATAAACGCGAAGGAATTTAATGTCTCAATCAAAGGATGGTTGTGGTACATAACATAACCTATGGTTCTAATTATTTTGGCATAGAGAATTTATAATATGAGGTTTTGTATCCATTGGATGATTCCCATGGGCCACCTACGACCTACTAAATACTTGTTTCTATCCAAATTTGAATACAAAAAACAGAAGAATATAAATTTTATTACATAGTTCGGATCATATTTGAGTTTGTAGCAAAGGTCGACTCGATTTTAGGTAGATCTGAAAAAAAAACTTTGGTACCAAATCACATGGGATACTTATGAGTTATGATCATCAAGGTAAGAACATTAATAGTATAGGTCCTTATAATCGTGCTGTTTAAACCAAATTTTCAATATACAGTTGCTGTCCTCTTGATTTTCAATTTTCATTTCATGTTTTGTTACTTCAACATCTTAGTGTGTCGCCGACATATCGGAGGTGAGAAAAGAGGAATATATCAAAAATAGTTTTTCATTTTCATAAATAGGGAGAAAAACAAAACAAAACTTTAGTATTACCGTAGCTATTAAGGTTCATAACACCTAAATAAAATTAATCATTCAAAGGATCACAAATCTAACCAGAAATAAAGTTTTGTTCCTGCTCTGATTTATTACATAACCACACAAGAAACTCTCACTTGGAATCTCTCTAGAAAGCAATATAGATAACTTACCAACAGAACATAGTAACAACTCAGGATCATATCATAGTTCATACTAACATCTCAGCATGGCTCATACCCCGGCTAAGCGTACAGACCGGAGTTTACCTCTTCTCCCGCACAACAGTTTGAGTGGAACTGTTAAATCAGTGTTGAGACCATTGTATGTTCTTGATATCGATACCTTCTTTAACCATTTCATAAAGCGGGCTCATTTCCCTCAACTTCTCAACTTGTTTAACCGTAAGCTCGACCGCTTTATCGATCTCTTCCTTCGTGGTAAACCTACCAATCCCAAACCTAATCGAAGTATGAGCCATGTCCTCATCCACACCCAAAGCTCTCAACACATAAGAAGGCTCCAAACTCGCACTAGTACAAGCACTTCCACTAGACACTGCAACTTCCTTCAACCCCATCAACAGACTCTCTCCTTCAACATAAGCAAACGACAAATTCAGATTCCCTACATATCGACTATCCATTGAACCATTCACTACAACACCATCAAGCTTCTCTCTAATCCCATTCAGCAACCTCTCCTGCAGTCCCTTAATCCACTTCTCATCATACTCCATCTCCTTCATCGCCAATTCACAAGCAGCCCCAAACCCAACAATCTGCTGCGTAGCACCCGTGCCACTACGTAATCCCCTCTCCTGACCTCCACCATTCATCAACGGCTCAAGCCTGATTCTCGGCCTCCTCCTCACATACAAAGCACCAACACCTTTTGGTCCATAGATCTTGTGAGCACTCATTGACATCAAAGCAACATTCCACTTCTTAACATCAACCGGTATCTTCCCAATAGCTTGAGCAGCATCAGTATGAAACGGAACATTATGCTCTTTGCAAATCCTACCAATCTCCTCCATAGGCTGAACCACACCAATCTCATTGTTCACAGCCATAATCGAAACTAGCCCTGTGTCTGGCCTAATAGCTTCTTTCAACATCTCTAAATCAACCAATCCATCAGTTTTCACAGGCAAGTAAGTTACCTCAAATCCTTCTTGCTGCAAATGCCTACACGAATCAAGCACACACTTGTGCTCAGTCTGTGTAGTGATAACGTGTTTCTTCGTGTCCCTGTAAAAGTGCATCACTCCTTTCACCGCCGTATTGTTCGCCTCCGTCGCACCGGACATGAATATGATCTCCTTCGGTGAAGCTTCGATCAGTTTCGCGACCTGGATTCGAGCAACCTCGACGGCGTTCTCAGCTTCCCAGCCGTACATATGAGTTCGCGAGTGAGGATTACCGTACTCATGGATCGTAGAATCATTCATCGCATCGAATACCCTAGGATCAATCGGAGTCGTCGCTTGCATATCTAAATAAAGAGGTCTACCTGAAATTCGAACTCCTTTCATCAAAATCGATTCATCCTCGTAATTCACCGCCGTCGCAGCAGCGGCGGTTGATAGGTGGCGACACCGGGAAAAAGCGCCGTGTGGATTGGTTAGGGCTCGGCGGATTGTGGCAGAGATTACCTTAGACGCCATAGATTCAAAACCTCGGATTTTGTTTCTTCTTCCGATTTTTGTCTAGTTGATTGATTCTATTCGATTGCTTCGTGAAGAAGAAGATGATAGAGTCACTGGCGGTTTCGTGACGGAGGTAACGTGGTCGTCTCTGAAACCCTAAATTAGAGTCGATGAAAGTATCAAAGGCCTATGAGAAACAGGCCTGTTAATATACATAATGGGCCTGTAATTTGCCCAATACTAATTTCCTTTTTAAAAAAAGAGGCTCTTGTATATTTGTCTAACCTGGTCCACTAAAAAGGTGAAAATAGAAGCGCCAAATGGAAATTTGTAATGATTTTTTTTTTTTTTTTAAGAAAGAAATCAGTTGTTAAGAAATGACAACAATTGCAACAGACATATAGAAAAGTCGGTTGCTTTGGACTAGTTTAGTTACGCCAAAAGAAAAAAACTTAGTTAAAAAATACATGGAGTCTGCATATCGTAGAATTTGATAATATGGCCACCAATGAATAAATATGATATGATCCATGTTGAATTGAATACTTTTTGGTCTTAGAGCAAAAATTCGTGTAGCTTTGAAATTGTCATTGCCTTTAACACGTCTTCATTTCTTTATAAAAGAAAAACAACACAATGAAGACTACATGAGAGCCAACAAAACATAGTTCAGCCTGAGAATTGACTATCACAATTCACATATGTCAGTGGCTTCCAAATTTCAAGTATATGAACTGATCAAGGAGAAAATAGTACCATAGCTTAAACATATAATAATATTTCACAAAAACCAATAGACAAGTATAGATCGTATAGTGCGCAACAGAATCTCATCCATTCACCAGCTCCAACCCTCAAAGATAGCTGATGCTCTCCAAGTTTGGTTTCACTCGAGATCTTAAGCTTCAAGCTATGTGCTCTGTTTTGAACCTTCTATCTCTTTTCTCTAGTTTTGAAAATCTCAGAAATTCAGACTACATTCTACTGTAGGATGCATATTTTATAACAAAGGGCTTTTTTGAATAAATTTTACATTGATTCAAAAAAAAAAAAAAGTATAAAGAAGAAAATAGCTAGCTTACCCATAATAATGGTCTTTTATGTTGTGCTCTGCTGTTTTGGGCATCTCATGCCGGTATGGACATTCAGCACCTCTTGTACGCTCACCCCTCTTGTAGTTTCTACAAACATGTGTTCGGTTATAGTATGGAGTTGGTCTTTGAAAATTAGATCGAATCTTCCTATATGAAGATTCATAATCCAGTCCAGCTCTAGTCTACATAAAAGCAAAACCAAAATCACTTGGATAAGCCACCATTGAGAAACCTAGTCATCAATCTTTCACAATGGTAACATAATAATCTATTAAAAAAAATCTTAATTAAAAATCAACCAACGAAAGAAAAATATTGAACATGGTCATACCTTTAGGCCAATATCACTTTTTGGTATAGAGTCATGAGTTGTAATGCTGAGTGTTGTGTCCCTAACCTGAACTGGATTATATGAGCCATTCTCTTTGAAATATCTTTAGATTCTTGCGAAGCAAGAAAACAAAAGTTTTTACTTTTTAGTTAGTTTTCCTTTTTTTTGGGGTCAAACTTTAACTAGTTTAATTTCTTAAAACCCAAACTTTAAACTTTAAAGCAAAATCCAACCTATAATAATAAGTAACAATCCTAGTCGGCTTTTTACATTATAGAAGCCTAAATAATTAAAAAGAAATTTTCACGTTTAACATGAAAAAAAGATTTAGTCTCACAGTTTGGCAAAGTGAGATTTCAATCTCATGTTTTGACATTTAAGCCATTTTATGACGAAAATACCCCTAAAGAATTAAACCAAACGACACAGTTACTATGTGGTTTAGTTTATTTTGATTTTGGTTTAGTTTCTTTTGGTTTTGAAAAAAAAAAAAAAAAAAAAAAACTGTCGAAAGAAATCGTCAATGAATCCGTTGCCGGCCACAATCTCGCTATCTCCACCGTGAATTCCATCTTCTGCCAAAATCTCTCCATCTCCACCGCGAATTCCATCGACAGCAACAATCTCTATGGTTTCCTTCTGAGCTTGGTGTCGTTCGACGTTGGTCTCATTCCGACCTCTAGCTCACCCAAACCCTAACTCATCTTGTTCCACCACAGAGAAGAGAGAGAGAGAGATTGCTTAAGAGATGTTGTCGGACTTCAAATCAGTTTAGATCCGAAGCCATCTAAAAGATGAAGCTTTTAACTTTATCCGTTTTTTATTGAAGATTTTTAGAGAGATTGAAGTCGAAAAAGTCTTGAGTTTTCAATTTTGGTTTCGGTTTTTGGTATAGGTTTTCAGTTTTGGTTTACAACCATGCTCTCTTCTCTCCTTCGTCTTTAGAATAAAAGAAAGTTAACTTGGTGTTGCTCTTACCTCCTATCTTGTCGATTCAAATTAGAGGTTTTTCGAATCTGTAATTTGGGTCAACGCAGAAAAAGAAGAGATTTTTAATCATGTTTATTGCTAAATTGGTTAATTTTGCAGCTCCGTCAGTGAAGGGTACATGTGAGTTTGGAATAGTTTATGTGGCTGGGCCTCTTGATGCTTGTCAGAATCTTTTGAATACACCAGAAGAACATAGCTCAAATGAAACTTCCCCTTTTGTGTTGATTGTAAGATGAGGTTGTAGTTTTGAGGAAAAAGTGAAAAAAGCACAGAGAGCTGGTTTCAAAGCTGCCATATCTATAACAATGAAGATTGTAGAACCTTGATAGCAAGTATGAAACATTCTTCTCAGTTTATTTGAGTTTGGAGCTTTAGTTCTTTAGAGAATTATTCTTTTGAGGAAGACTTTGAAACTTTGTACATTGCTTTTAGGTGTGGATAACAACTCTTGAACTTGTGTGCAGTTTTGAGCTTTAGGTTCTTTAGCGGTGGATTTGCCACGGCGGTGACGTTTGTGACTGGAAACGCCAAGAAGCTTGAAGAATCAAAGTTATGCACGACATTTCTATTCCTTTCAAGTATCTTAAACTTGACCGTGCGTACTTCTTTCGATTTCTCTATCTCTTCGATTACAATTATTTTCTATTCTCTTTCGGGTCATTGTTTTTATTGTGTATAGTTTGATTTGTAGTTGCCTCAGCTTCATGGTGACCCCAGTTTTGGGTCGGGTCAGTGATACATAGCCAAGCTTACAATCCTCAATCCTATAAACATGCCATAGTGGGTTTATCTGGTTTCACCCACTCAAGCACTCAATCAACGGGAACAAGCACATTGCCGCCTTATTCACATCCGTCTCCTATCTCAGTATCAAGTCAGTCTGGTTTCCCTATCAATGTTGGCTCTTGGGATGTTTCTTCTGGTGGGCTCTTGTGGACCGGTGGTTCGAGTTCAAACAGAGATACAACAACCATCAGCGGGAATCATAAAACGAACACTTACAACACCCCCGTAGTAACTACCAGCATCAGGCCTACTAATGTCCAGATTGGGAGAACGGCGCAGATGACCGATGAGTTCCCTCACCTTGATATCATCAATGATCTGCTTGAAGACGAACACGGTTCAATGGACAGTAGTGTATACCATGTACCACAACAGTTCAACAACCAGTACTCATACCATGGTGGTGCTGATCTCGGGATCTCTGGCAGGTCTAGGAGTTACAGTGATGATGGATTTCACCAGTCTTACGGTGAATACATGCCACATTCTGCTTCTTCTTCGCCATATGGTAATGGACAAACACAATCGCAATGGCAGATGGCAATGGACTTGTCTTTACGGGCTATGAGGAACCAAGACGATGCATCAGCATCAGCATCAGCATCAGCTACTTACTCTTACTTTGATTTAGATTCATCAAACCCGAACTTGTCTGGAATCAACGGCTATAGAGACTTCAGGCCATCGAACGGACACTGAATAGCTTTGGGTTTAAGGAGTGGCATTGCATTGTAATGTTTATTATATAAAGATGGAAAGCAAAAAACATTTGTGTAAAGAGAGTTTTCGTCCTCTTTGTTTCAAATGAATCCTTTTTTTCTCTATAGGTTTTTTATTTAATAATAACAATTTTTAAAGTTAATTGATCATCAAATGAGCCAACTTAATTATTTTCACTTAGTATTTAATGTGTGAATGCAAATGCGAATACGTTTGTGGATAGAACTATGACAAACAAAGTCAACTTGAACTAATCAAATATAAATGGTTTCCACAAAAATATTCAATGAAAAAAAAATAAAAGCAAGAAGAGTTTTTTTTTTTTTTATTTGGTCGACAAAAGAAAGAAGATATACATATGACATAGATATATACGTCAGCAAACACCTATTTTTAGATGAAAGACTTCATGACCGAAAAATATTATGACTTGTATAGATTGTGAAAAAATGAAATAAAAGATAGATTTTGTGGAAGAAAACTTGTAAATTATGGAAAATATCTTCTTACGTAAAATGGCCACCAATTTCCGAAATATAACCCGTTCCGTAATTTTTTAACCCGTCCTGTGATTTGTATTAAAAAAAAAGGATTAAATCCGTATTGAAGCGGCGGATTAATGCTATTTTAATCTTTTTATTATTGTTGATTCAAAAACCCGTCCCGCCAAACCCATCCCGCCAAAAAACTCATTTATTTTATTAATGTTCTTATTTATGATATGATTCTGAATCATTGTCTAAATATTTTAATCGATGTAGAACGTTGAACACACATTTTCGTCAATTGGATAATATATGTCCGTTTTTAAAATTTCGAATCACAGTATATGCAGGAAAAAAAATTGATTTTTTTTTACTTTATGTATTATATGATGATTCAAAACAGTTAAAAACAAATCAAACAAAGATGATAGGAGAATCATAATTATAAATCTTAATCAAATCTTCTAAAAATCTAAATTATTAAATATGGAATATCCGGTGTATGAGTTGGATTAAATATAACCCGACCCAACAAATTTTTTGTGAAGGAATTTTTAAAATGGATCGGATATCCGATATACCCGAAAGCTTTTTTACCCACCCGTCACAAAAAGTGCTGCGATTATACTAGTATAGATTAGAGCACTCTATTATCGCTATAATTGAACGACTTATAATAGCATGTCCGAAAACGCTATCGTATATGTGACACCTATCATAGCTGCCGATGTCATAGCATTTGTGAATTTTTCGCGCTAACAATGTGCATATTTCTTGTAGTAGAAGCTCTCGTCGAATTCCTCTGTCTGATTTCAAAATCAGTAATATCTGACACGTACGTCTTGGAGTCACGGTTGGTGTACGGTCACCCGAATGAGAAATGTTATCTCCGCCAGGTGCAGTAACTAGCCGATTATCATTCAGTGTCCCACTTGGGGAAGCTCCAATACCACGGTCGATAACATCATCCCCAGAGACTTTGTCTATACCATTAATATTGGTATCGGTGTTACCTTCGCAGCATGTATCTTGTACACATTCTATTGTGTACGTACATTGGTACAAACCATGTTGACACGTACGTCTTGGAGTCACGGTTGGTGTACGGTCAACCGAGTTATCTCCCCCAGGTACACGATTACTTGTGTACGTACACTCTGCCAATAGACGACTGAATTCCCCTGGATGTTGAACCGTTTGTTGAGTGAGAATGACGTCCTCCTCAACATTCCCTATTCCATATTCTTCAATAATTACATCGTTCCACTTGTTGTAATCATAATCTTCGCCACTGCCTTCACTACCGTCTATAGTAGGATCGAGGGTACTTCCCCCCATAGATCCATCATCACCCTGATAATCATCATACCCAGCACCATCTGCGTTGTCCTCCTCCTCTTCTTCATCCTCATCTGTTTTATCGTCTTCAACGTCGTCTTGCTCATCTACGGCCTCATTATTTCCATCTACATTTGAAGCCGCTACGATGGGATTTGGTGTCATTGCACTCCCACACACACGGTAACTCTCACCATCGTCACCATCGGTCCTAGGGACAGTATTCCCGAGTTTCTTGACGGTTGTAATGAAAGAGACAAACAAGGTGACACTAGGATCCCCACCACGAATCAAAAAGAAGGTATCCAGGCTCATTTGATTGTCAATGTAGACAGGAGGGCGTTTACTTTCTATCATCACTGACATCTTTCCCGGCATCCAGTAACTAATTATTGGATTGCGTTCGGTGGACTTCAAACTGAAAACCTCGCATAATGTACGTACAAATTCCGTGTACGTCATGTTTTTCTTAACACGTACACAACGACCAAACCAGCCTTCCCATGGTTCAAATTTTCATTCTTCTTCTTTGCATCTCCACTCACCCACCATAGTAAATACGGGAATATCCATTACCTACTTGCATCATAAATTCAGCAGAACCCCATTAAATGCAAATGAAAGCATGATTATATCTACAAAAAACAAAAAGAATTCCCAACTACACACTTATATACATAAATCTATCCTCATTCAGCATTTTCAACTAAAAAAATTGGAAATAAAAATATTCTGGGTTTTTATATAAAAACAATGTTGATTTCGAACACAATCAAGACCCTAGGGTGTTATAACAAAAAACTTCTTAACCAATTTCATTACTTACAAGATCAATGCTTGTCTTGGCTCCAAACTTTGTAAATCAAGAAGATCAAAACTTCTCCAGCATCACATTCATTCAGAATAATTTGTTTGTTTGATGGATTATGTTTATCTCTTACAACTCCTTCAGCAAATAGCTCAGCTAGTCCATCAACATGTTTGATGTCCGCATCATACGACCTCTCCAAACAGTTACATCCTAAAAATGCCTAAATCACATAAGTCTTATACTATGTACGTACACAAAAATATTTATTGGAGCGTACATGGTACAATACTAATTTAATTTTTTGACATCAAAATTAAGTTATTATGTCAGTTATTTGTATGACTGTATTTTTTTCATATGTTTTTCATACATGAGTTGAATGTTTTGTTTTTATAGTCAAAAAATATTTGAAACGTAAATATACAAATTATTTAGATATTTACGTACATATATACACACACATTACTACCGTGTACGTACACATTATTACCGTGTACGTATATATTATTACCGTTACGCACATATGTGTATATGATATTGCTAATCGTGAATAGTCTTCGATAATAATAAATAAAATATTATTTTAAATAGAAATAAAAATATGAAAATGGGTCTGATAGAAAAAAAAAAAAGAATTTTAACTAAAAATATAAAAACAATAAATATTTATAATATGGAAAAGCGAATCATCTACTGACAAGTGTTTAAGATTTTCAAACCACACACGGCTCTGTGTCACGTTAAAATATACTATTCCTCAAGGTTTTTCTTTAGTTGTGAGGTTTTGTTTTAACTGCTTCTCGTATTTGACATATGATTATGTAAATTGCGTAACAGAGCTGGAGTTTTGTGAGTCTCATTAGAGTCAATTTGTGTGTTGATCATAGTTGATTTCAATTATTTACTGAAAACAAATTATTAATATTTTTTTAATTGAGTTTGTAGAAAACTTGTATGAAATTGGTAAGATATTTTTGGTAGAAATATGTCCTTATTTGAGTTTTTTCTATTTACGTGTATGTAGTTTACGGTATACACAGTATTGATTATAAAATGGATATGTACTTCAGTTATATCATGTACTATTGTGGAGACGGTGTACGTAATATTTATAGAGTTTGTATTGTAGTTTTTCGACTTCAAAATACGCTAATATAAACTAGATTTACAAAATCAATAAATAAATTAAATGTAAAAAAACAAAAGATTATAAGAAAATTGTGAACAGTCAATCGCATAACTGAACCGCATAACTGAACCGTGTACAGTGTACGTAACTGAACCGTACAGTGAACAGTACATCGCATAACTGAACAGCATAACTAAACCGGAACAGTGTACGTAACTGAACCGCTTAACTGAACCGTACAGTGAACAGTACATCGGTAGGGGTAAAATGGTCAGATTTTGGCTAAATTGCCAAAACTTGAAAGCCCATTCTCACTTTGCCAAAACATGGAATTAAAACTTGGTCAACTGTCATTCCATGAAATTTACCCATAATTAAAAGCCTAGGATTAATATCACTCTAGTGACTTCTTCTCTTTAAGCAACTCTACTACTTTCCTCATGGTCGGCCTGTTAATCGGAAACGACGACGTACAAAGCAATGCAACGTCAAGAACTTTTTCTATCTCTTCATATTCTCTCGTCGAAAGTTTCATCTTTGGATCCACAATTTTGCTAAGGTCTCGATAATTTCCAGGTGAATCTTGATTCATGGCTCCGTATTCTGCTGATGGAGAAGGGTAACACAAAGCTGCTTCCATTGCAAACTTAACAATGTCCTTATTCTCTCCAAAAGACGAATCGTTCGGTCTTTTTCCGGTAATCAATTCGAGTAAAACCACTCCGAAGCTATAGACATCGCTCTTCTCATTCACTTTTGACGTATAACCATATTCTGCAACCACAAAAGAACAATATATATTCAAGTAATGTTACTAAAAAGTCTAAAACACTTGCATATAGGGTTTTAACGGTCGTTTGATAGTATAGAGTAAAGAATTCTGACCCGGAGCAATGTAGCCGTAGGATCCAGCAACACAAGACATGGGAGAAACATCGGAGACACCATCATTGTCTTCTCTGTTCAATGATTTAGCTAAACCAAAGTCCGCGACACGTGGCTTCATCTCATGGTCCAACAATATATTATTGCTTTTGACGTCACGGTGAACAACCGGCGGAACAGAGTCATGATGTAGATAAGAAAGTCCTTGAGCAGCACCAACCGCGATCGAAAATCGTGTCGTCCAATCTAGTGGCGAAACGGCACGATGTTCTTTCTCCGAATGCAAAACGTCACCTAAGCTGCCGTTTTCCATGAACTCGTATACTAAGAACCGAAACTCCTCGCCGTTGCAGCACATGAGTAGCTTCACGATGTTTCCATGTCTGAGCCTACCCAGAGTCTCTACTTCGGATCTAAAAAAAGATTCGGATTCGGGCTTTTGACCCGGTCCTCCCCAGAGTTTCTTAACCGCAAGCGTTTGACCTGATTTGAGTTTTACTCTGTAAACCAAACCCGACCCGCCTGATCCGATTATGTTATCTTCTGTTAATTGCGGGTATATGTCTTCCTCCGTGAACCCGACCCGCTGGAAAATGGTTATTTTGTTGGTCCGTTTCGGTTTTCTCTTGAATAACGGTTTGGTTTTGATGAACAGCCAAACCAAAGCTCCGGTTAGTGCAACGATGCAGATGATTGATATCACAAGGATGTACCGGGTTTCTGGTTTGGATCGGCAAGGTCGAATCGGATCCAAATTCGGGGCACAGAGATTCGGGTTACCCAAGAAACTGGGTCGAAAAATATCTTGCTGAAATCCAGAAGGGATCTTACCGTAGAGTTTGTTATCGGAGACATTGAATTGATTAAGCTTCAGCCTCAACAGCTCCGCCGGAATCTCACCGGTGAGTTGGTTGTTGGAGAGATCCAGATAGTTTAAAACCGGTAAATCACCGAGCTCCGGTGGTATTCCGCCGCGTAAACGGTTGTTCGAGAGATTTAACTCGGCTAACTCGGTGCACGAACTCACTGAACTAGGAATCTCGCCGTCGAGCATGTTCTCCTGCATCTCCAATCTCTCTAGATTCTTCAATTTGTTGATGCAAGGCGGAAGAGGGCCTGAGAAACGGTTGCGGCTAAGATCGATGACTCTGAGATCACGGAGATCACAGATTTTGACGGGAATCACACCGGAGAAGTTGTTATCGGAGATTTCGAGCTGAGATAGATGACGAGCTTTGGAAATCGAAGGAGGAATCGAACCTTCTAATTGATTGTTGTTGGCTAGCTCGAGACGAGTAAGAGGAAGTTCCCAAAACCTAGCCGGAACTTCGCCGGAGAGTTTGTTATCCGCCATTCGGATGTAATTAAGCGAATGACAATCGCCGTAAGCTTCCGGAATTTCGCCACTCAATTGATTGCTGAAGGTGATGATCTTTTGAAGTTTTCTTCTGTAGCAGAGATACGGCGGCAATTCGCCGGTGAATCTGTTCGTCGAGACATCGATTTCAGATAGTTCTGAGAATTTTCCGAGATTACTAGGTAACGTCCCCGTGAAACTGTTGTTGAAGATCTTGAATTCGACGAGATTAGGATTCAAAGCGACGATATCTGGTAATTCGCCGGTGAAGAAATTATCATTGAGATTGAAAGAGATAAGTTGCAGAGCAGCGATCTTTTCCGGCAATTCACCGGTGAGATTATTCTGCGATACATCAAAATTCCTCAATTCGGTTAAATTCCCGATACTCTCCGGCAATTTTCCAGATAACCGATTATCGTAGAGCTCAATCTGATAAACCGATTCGAGTCGTCCGATACTCTCAGGTATTTCTCCGGTGAGACCATTCATAGCCAAATCGAGATTCTCTAACAACACCAGATTCATGATCGAATCAGGAATTTCTCCGACGAGGTTCGAGTGAGTTAGCCGAAGTTCAGTCAAATTCGTCAAGTTCCCGAAGGTTGATGGAATCGGACCAGAATCAAAACTGATGTAAGCGAGATCAAGACGAGTTAACTCAGTCAGATTACCCAGAAACGCCGGAACGATTCCACTGAGCGGGTTGCCGTTAAGGTTCAGAACTTGCAAAGCGTTAAATCTCCCGTAACTTTGAGGAATTTCGCCGGTGAACAGGTTTGATTCCAATTCGAGGACGCGTAAATTACGAAAGTCCGGCGAGAATTCCGGTAATTTACCGGAGAAGTTGTTTACATTGAGGATCAAAACCTGAATTTTAGAACAGAGCGAGAGAGGACCAGAATCTATCGTACCGTTGAGATTGTTTTGAGAAAGAGTGATGTTGATGAGCGTACGGATACGACAGAATCCGTAAGGAAACCCACCGGAGATATTATAGCCGGAGAGATCAATGGCCGTGACGGCGAGGGAGCTACCTTTTCTGATGTCGCATGTGATTCCCGTCCAATTACACGGACTCCGATTATCTCCGGTTATGACCCAATCTTGTAAATTTCCATCGGGGTCGAAAAGTCGGGTCTTTTTAACCCGACTCAGTATCTCAGCGTCTCCATTGGAAGAAACTTGGAGAAAACAAGAAAGAAGAAGTAGAGAGATGAACAAGAAGAGGGTAGTGGTATTAGTGATCATCGTGTTGGGAAGAGAGGTATGAACACGATGAAGGATGTGAGATTGTGTTCATAGAATGGGTTTTTGAAAGGAAGAAAAAAGTTTTAAGTAACGTTTAAAGAGTTTGAGATTGTTTATTTAAAGATGGACGGATTTGCAGGTTTTTGCTTTCTTTTGATTCACATGGGAAGTAGGTTTAGTCTGAGTGACAGTTTCTTTTTCCTAAGTGTTTGTTTGGATTGGAGTCTTTTAAATATAAGTTGAGAAAAGGAATCTAGAAAACTTTTATTAGTGTTCACTCTTTTTTGAAAAAAACCCAGCATTATCTTCTTCTCTTTTTAGTTGGGTGGATGAGCCTAATAATTTAATTAATGTATGGTAAAATCGACTAATCTAGAAAGATCATTCGTTCATACGTTTGGTACAATTTTGGTTATATTGATAAAGTTTCATTACAAGATGTTAAAATGTCCAAATCTCTTTTTTGTTTTCACCTAAGCAAAAATGCGTTTCCACCCAAATTTGTTTAGCAAAATGCCGAGTAAAAAACGAAAACATGAATATTAACACGTAAGTTATCATAATAAGAAGACGTATTGTAACGTTTCATCATTTTTCCCTATAATTGTAACCGAGTGGTTTTAGTGTGCGTGAATGTTCATAATCATATATAGTTGCACTTTTTTTTTTTTGGTCAACACATTCTACTAGATTCTGTACATTTTTTTTGGCTTCTATTGGTTGTTTAATGCTTATATAAAAATAAGATGCTTGACTTCGGAGTCTTTCGATGCTTTTGATGAACTCCGAGTCATATGATGATACAGTATGAAGGCAGAGTCTTTGTTTAGTCATGGAGTTATGTTTGTTGATGGTTAATTGAACAACAGTTACAGTAGCTTTGAGTAGGAGGTTGGTAAGTGTCTCGTAAATGGATGTATTTGGTTAGAACAGAGAATGTTAGGTATATAATGTGTAGACTTTGTTTAATTGATCAACTCTTCTTTAGTCATCAGTTAGGCGCAGTTAATGTCTAATCTTGAATTTAATAATTTAACAGTGAAATGAGACTTTTATTCTCGAAATTATGTTTTCTCTTAAATGTTTTCCTCATTATTTAGTTTTGATTTCTAGAAGAAAGAAAAGATTGGGTAGTAGTAGAAACTAGAAAGTAATGCTATAGTTTGATGGCAAGTGTCAAAATTAACTTCGGAATTAAATGGAAGGAAGGCACTAGAACCACGGAATTTGAGGCTTCTGTACTTAATTAGCATTCAATTATCAAATTTAAAACGGGAAAGACATTAACTAGTGTAAGTAATGTATTCCCATTTTTTTCTTTTGCTTTGGAATATGCAATCGCCGTGAAGAAACTTCTGTCTAGTCAACATTTTATTTTTCCCAAAACCCCCATTCTACTTTTTCTAAATTCATATAAATGCGTTCTTAATTAGACTTATAAATTAGTCACTATTATAAGAAGTACATTATTGACGAAAAAGGGGGAAAAGTTAACTATAAAAACTGGTATGTTACTAAACAATAAAAGTAATTAAAATACTAAATTTTTATTGAAAAATGGATAGAAACTATAATAATGTGTGTATGTGGTTTATCAATTTATAAGCCCAACTTTTGAAGGTTGTTTGTTGAACTGCCCCATTTTTTTTTTGTCTTTTTTCTCACTTTCTTAAACACGACACTCTCCTCCACTTGTGTGTTGTGTCGCTTCTTATGCATGTTAAATCATTTTATGTAATAAGCGTGTCTTCTCTTTAACAACGTTAATTAAACCCATATGTAATTATTATTGTTGATAAGAAACATAGTGTTTACTAAGAGGAATCTATAAATTTAAAATAATAATCACCTAAATCTCTTAAGGTTCGTAAATTATATGAACCGAACAAAACGGAGCGGACCAAATTTCTCTTTTGTCTCGAGAAACAACATTGAGGGTGTTTTCGTCATTGTCATCTATTTACAACACAGCGTTTTAACTTGCTCCAGATATTGGGCTTTAATTTTCGAAAGTAAAGCCCATTATTATTTTAGTGATTCGGCTCTTCAGGACCCAATTATAATCTTTGAGCTTTTAAGAAAACAACATTTGGTTCGAGCCAAGGCCCATAAATCCTTTGCCTAAATGTATATGAATCATATTGATGTTAAAGGTTTATCCGTTTATATATGCAGAGTTGGGTAAAAGATCCGTTAGTGACACAATAATGGGCTACATAGTTGGTTCTCATCCTTCAGAGACTACGAGTGTAATAGGAGCATCCGTCGACAAGGACGTTAAAGACACAATCATATAAAAACAAATAGTGATTCGGTGTGTGGACGTTCTCGTGTGTCCTGAGGAAATCCCAATCATGAGTCTCGTGATGCTTTATATTTTATCGTGCGGTTTATGGAGAATGTTTACGAGACACGTGTGGGAACTCACGTGTCAAAGTTGACAGGGTCTTCCCTTTTTGGAGGATACTAATTGGTGGAATCTGGAATCCAAAGGCGAAAGAATGCTAAAGTTTTTGATTCGCAATTATAACTTTGCTTTAAAAAAAAGTTTTACTTCATAAATCGAATTTTTCGAATATGTGTGATAATTACTACATTGCAAGCCATAAAAGAGTCAGATTAAAAATGTGATATGCCATCGATCTTATTTATCATCCATTGGTCAGCAGATTCAGCTCATAGCTAAAATTTCATGATAACATTGATTTTAACCTGTAAACAAATTTGATGATTTCAAAAAGCTGATATATATTCCTTCTGTTTCAAAATATATGATGTTTTGCCTAAAAACACAAAATTTAAGACAATAATTAATTCTTTTAGTTTTTAATCTTATAAATAATGTGGCAAGTGAACTTTACAGCTAATTCTAAATTAATTATTTTTAAGAGGTATGTGCTTAAAATTCAAAGGGATCAGAAGCATATGGAAATGTTTGTCACGTTTGATTTTTGAAAATGTATGTAAAGAAATAGAAAAAGTGGCACTAACCAATTGTCTCTTCTTCTTTTTGTCCTTTCAGTGTCACCTCACTATTATTTCTTTATAAATTGAACCATATGATTATTAGTTTTTTTTTCATATGATTATTAGTTGAACAAAAATAAAAAGTAAAATTGATACCATATTATTAATCTGCGATGATAAAAAGTAAAATATACATTTACTATCATCTCCTTCTTTTTCTTTAAGATTTTTTTTTTTTAAGTACTGCAATCATCATACTCTCTCCGTTTCGTTTTAGTTGTCGTTTAAAGTTTTTTCACACAAATTAAAAAAACATTAAATTTTCTGTTTTACCCTTTATTAATATATTTTATAAAAAAAATCATTGGCAAAAACATTAAAACAGTAGGGATAAAACTGGAATTTTTACCAAACATTTGCATTGAAAACCTAAAACGATAAAATGAAACGAAATTTAAATCCTAAAACGACAACTAAATTGAAACGGAGGGAGTAATATATAAGTACATTATTACTCGTGAAACTATAAAGCTCAAAATGATTTTGTTTACGTCGATGAGTATTACAAAAATAAAGACGAATCTCTACCTAGCACCACGTTACGATATGACATAATTTTCTCACACACATTTTCTTGACATACGTACCATGAATCAACTTCATATACTAACTTTGTTCAGTCATATGTCACGGATAAACAATCGGCCATTCTTGATGTCCCAAGTCATTAATTATATAAGGATCTATATGCAAATACTTCATAATTTAAACGGAATGGGCCAAGACAACAGTCACTAGTAGTCTAGTACATGAATCATCAAAGGTAAAGCCGCTATTATCATCTTACATAATTAGACACTTTCGTATATTATATAGTGTTAGTGATAGCAGGTACGAAGATTAGTTTTTTTTTTGGTGATAACGTCCAACAATTAATGAATGATACCTAATTACGTACACTAAATTCTGAAATCTTTTAAGAAAATTGAGCGGCTAATACCAAATGTATACACTATTACCGGCATTTCACGTATCAAATCCATTGATAAATTTAATTTCTAAATTTTGTAATTGTATTTTACCTTGGTGTAAGGATTCTCTTAGCAACTACGAGGGATGGGACATAACTATGTCGGGGAAAACAATGAAACCCAAGATAAAGACAAAACGGACCCATTCAAAACACAGTGCACTCCTTCTTCTTTCTACGTGTCTCTGTCACATCACAATCATCAATTCCACGTGGCATTTTTCACCCCTAAAACTTACCAATAAAAATGTTTGAATTGATGGCATTGATTGGTGAACAAAAATAAAATTGTACAGCTTTGTACAGTTTTGACAGTTACCAATCACAAAAACTTTATGAAAAGCGGTATATTATAACATAAACAGTTTTTTTTGGACAAAAACAAAAACAAATTAAAACGGTTACGGTTAAATACGGTTATGGTTAAATACGGTTACGATTAAATACGGTTATAACGGTTACGTTTAAATACAGTTATAACGGTTACGGTTAAATACGATTACGGATAATTACGGTTATAGTTATTTAATGACTACAATACGGTTAATATCGGAGGCGAAATCTTACGAGTTACCTAACTTATTATAATACTTTTCATAAAATCAAAAAGTATGTTACAAACCAAATTTTCTTCATTTCGAGCAAAATAACAGTATAACATATTTGTTTGAGAAAAAGACCATTTTTTTATAACGTAGATTTTTCATATGCGGTATCATTTACTTTTTTGAAAATCTTAATCTGAATATTCGATAATTGTTTTTGCATTATATGGAGTTACAATTATATCTTTAAAGTTTTAACTATGCGGTTAACCATATGGTTAAATAACGGTTTTCATATGTTTACCGTTAATTAACGGTTACAGTTAATATATTTTTTAACTGTAACTAACTATTTTTTACGGTTACGGTTTTTAACCGTTTTATACGGTTACGGTTGAGAAACGGTCCGTAACCGTAACCGTATTTTGGATCGTAACTGGACCAAAAGCTAACCGTAACCGTATTTTGGATCATAACTGGACCGTTTTTCAACCGTAACTGTATAAAACGGTTAAAAACCATAACCATTCACCGTAAAACTAGATTAGTTACGGTTAAAAAAAATATACTAACCGTAACCGTTAATATACCGGAAACGTATCAAAACCGTTATTTAACCGTACGATTAGCCGCACGGTTAACCGTATTATTAACCGCATAATTAAACTTTATAAAATATAATTGTAACTATGTATAATGCAAAAAAAAAGTCTCGAATGTTCGGATAAAAATTTCTGAAAAAGTAAATAATACAACCTATGAAAAAATATCATTAGAAATAATAGTTTTTTTCTCAAACAATTATTTTGGAATGTTATATTGCTCAAAATGAAGAAAATTTTTATTTATTATAGGACTAGTAAATTCATATTATTATTCTAACAATAAAATATTGTTCATTCTATATAATCTTAATTTTCATATGTAATTATATACTAAAGTACATTTCTATGTAATTTTTTTTCTTTCTAAATTCTTAATATTATTTATTATGTGTACTGCTAGGATGTTTCCAATCAGAGTAAATTTTTAAAATTTGTTCTGCGTTATTTTTTTGTACAGCTTTCGTGTTTTATTCTTTTGTACAGCTTTGCACTATTCTCTAACAGCTAACAGCTTTGCACTATTCCCTAACAGCTAACAGCTCCAGCTAACCGCTCCAGCTAACAGCTAACAGCTTGTTACCAATCAGACCCGATATTTATCTGTGCTATATAACTGATAGGTCTATAGCGTAGACACAGTTAGAAAATTGGAGTCTAATTTTCAGTGCTTATGAGTTGTCACAGATGAAAATTCTTTGGGATAAGAAAGTTTCTAATTAATAGCTTTTCTTTGTCCGGAAATTACGCATAATGTGAGAAACTGAGAATATAAAGCTGATATGAAATGACATTAACTATTGTTTTTCCTCAGTTTTTTTTTACCTTTATGATCCATCAAACATGAATATCCCATGGACGCACAGTAAAAAGGAAAATAGTTGTTGTTATGTGATGAAATCGTGATCACACACGCAATGCATGTGTGTATCAAGGAAACAAATTTAAACACTTTTTGTTTGTTTGTGAAAAAAACGTTATATTTTCACCCGCCACATACTTGTTTTGGAGTATAGTAGTAAAAGAATCATAAACGCAATGGAATTTGCTAATTGGAGGACGCTTTTTGGATGTTTTTCAACGGAGGACCGTTGCATTTTGGAAATGTCACTAACTTAACGAGTAAACTACTAAATCACGATTTAGTGCAATATGTTATCATAGAGTTCCGTGGGAATCCCTATTGAAGCTAACACTTAGCCCATCAAGTAGGCCATTACCTCCAAAATGTGAACAAACACTAAGATAGCTACAATTTTATTTGTTTGGTCCAAATTTTCTCATAGAAACCTAGACTATATATCTATAAGATCTACAATCATCATTGGAAACTACGTAAATGAAAACCATATAAATGTAAGTTGGGTGTGGCTTATATTTATGAGCGTGATGAAATCATAAATGCTTTACATAGAGTAGAAATTGCTTCATGAGAAGGGAAAAGAATTTATAGACAGAGAGATCTCATCAAAATCATTAAAGACTTGAGACTTTGGTATATATTTTGCATGTGGGAGAAAATATTTGTGAGTGAGAGAGAGCTTTCACTTTCTTACCTTCTCATATTAACTCAAAAACAATCATTATCTCCCCACCACATTTATACCTTTGACCTCTCACATGCTTTGATCTCTTTACTCTGAACTCTGAATCTTTGTTTTCAAATTTCGGTAACATCGAAATTTTCAATATTTACGAGGGTTCTTAATAAAGTCAAATACCTAAAAATAGTTTATAAGACGATCGTTCATATCAGTTGAAGATGCGTGACGCTACAGCAAGACATGCAAGAGTATCCACATTATACTTACGTAAAGTAATTTTTCCTCAAAAAAAATCAACTGTACATTTTCATTAATACAAATTACAAACTAAATAAAGCCGAATAACCGATTAAAAAAAGAGCCGAGGAAAATGAAACACACTTAAAAAGAGTTAAAACAATACTAAACCGGACCAAAGCACAAAGCAGACTAATTGGGATAAAATAAGTAATTAACAACCAAATCTCTCTTAACGCTAAAAACATTTATGAAAATGACAAATTTACCCCTTATACCGGTACCCTAAATTAACCGCCGGAAATCGGAAAACTCTCATAGGTTGAGTAGATCCGGCGGACCTTGAGCACCGGACATCGGCGAAAGCTCATTCTCCGGCGTTGATTCCGTCGTCGGCTGATCCTTCGGCGGTGGCAACTTCGGGATCTCAGTGAGGATCTGAACAACTTCCCTCATAGTCGGCCTCTCAACGGCTTGTTCTTCGACACAGAGCATCGCGACATAGAAGACGTGCGTCACTTCATGAATCGGAATCGATGAAAGTCTCGGATCCAATACTTTCAGAACCGATTCTTTGTTCGAATCAGTCATTTTACGAACCCATTGCACAATGTCGACACCGTCACCAAATTCTCCGACAGGTTTTCTTCCGGTGACGAGTTCCAAAAGAACCACACCGAAACTATACACATCGCTCTTCTCATCTACCTTCAACGTATACGCATACTCTACACAACAAGAAAACACCAAAACAATTTTAAAAACAGAGCAAGAGATGGTAAAGTTCGAATCTTTTTTGAAGTTTTAAAAACAGAGCAAGTAATTGTGAAGTTGGAAACTGTTTTTGAGGATTTTTCCGTTACCTGGAGCTATGTAGCCGTAAGAGCCAGCGATTGCAGACATACATTCAGAAGTACCGGAATCTTGAAGGAATTTAGCGAGACCAAAGTCAGCAACATGAGCTTCAAAGTTTGAATCGAGGAGGATGTTGTTTGATTTAACATCTCTGTGAACAATCAATGGAGAACAATCGTGATGAAGATAACAGAGCCCTTTAGCAGCTTCAAGAGCAATCTTGTAACGTGTATCCCAATGCAAGTGTCCTCCTTTCTTACCGTGAAGCACCTCACCGAGACTACCATTAGGCATGTACTCATAGACTAGTAGATTTGTTTCGTGGTTAGAGCAAAAACCGAGAAGCCTCACTATGTGTCTGTGTCTTATCCTTCCTAAGGTTTGAATCTCTGCGTTGAATCCGTGATCATGGGAAGATCCACGGGACATTGCAGCGAGTCTTTTGACCGCGACTAGATCACCATTAGGCATTACGCCTTTATAGACAATACCAGCTCCTCCTTTGCCTATAATGTTGTCTTCTTTGAGAGAATCCAAGACATCGTCACATGTGAAGTCTAGTCTCTGGAATGCTGTTAACCTCCAAGCCCGTGACTCGCTCGCCTTTTTCAATGATCTAGCTTTGATAATAGCTACTACCGCGAATGCAATCGAACAAATGAGTAGTCCAAGGACGAGCAATAGCTTCATAGAAGCTGATAAAGGTCCTTTACTATGACTCTGGTGAGCTCCTTTAGCAACACCATCTTTACAAGGACCAAGATAAGGACCACAGAGATCAGGATTACCCAAGAACGATGTGTAGTTGAAGTAACTGAATTGTCCAGTGCCCGGAACCAAACCGGAGAGATTGTTGTAAGAGAAATCAAGTGATGTTAAGCTCTGCATTGACGAGATCGAACCGGGGATTGATCCAACCAGATTGTTTCTCGACAGATTCAAGTAATTCAATATCTTCATACCAGTGATCTCATTTGGGATTTCACCGGAGAGCTCGTTTCTACTCAGATCAACAAAAGTTAAGAGCTTGCATCGGCTGATCTCCGGCGCGATACGACCGGAGAACAAGTTGTGGCTGAAATCAATCTTCGAGAGCTGCTGAAGCTTCCCTACCTCCGAAGGAATCGGACCTTCGAACTTGTTTCCATCAAGAAGAAGTTTCTGAACGCCGGTGAAGTTTCCTATCGCCGGAGGTAATGGACCTGAGAGCTGATTGTTTGATAAACTGATCTGACCTAGATTGACGGAGACACCTCCGGCAACCGGTAACTCTCCGGAGAGATAATTATCTTGGAGCTCCACTTGAGTTAATTTGGGTAATCCGAATAGTCCTTTAGGGATTGACCCGTTTAGGAAATTCTCACCCATTCGGATCCGGGTCAAAGACTCACATTTGCCAAGAGAATCAGGGATTGAACCAAAGAGAAAGTTTCCAAGAGTGATTAAAGTTTCTAACTTGTTACCGGAGCACATGTTCGGCGGTAAAGTTCCGGTGAGCTTATTGGAAGAGAGATCGACAAGATTGAGTTTACCGTTCTCCCCCAATTTCTGCGGGATGGTTCCGGTGAAATTGTTCTCCCAAAGCTGTAACACTTCAAGCTCCGGCAAGTCTCCGATGAACTCCGGTATCTCGCCGTGGAGTTTGTTTCTGAAGAGATTCAAAAGCGTGAGATTCTTCAACTCTGCGAAACTCGCTGGAATCTCTCCGGTGAACATGTTGTTAGACAAATCCATTGATTTCAAACTCGAAAGCGTTCCTAGCTCCCAAGTTAACGAACCGGAGAAGACATTCACTTGCAAGAAAAGCGTATCGAGTTTCTGAAGCTTCCCGATCTCCGGCGGAATCTCACCGGTTAATCCGCAATTAGCGGCGTCGAATCTGACTAGCTCCGATAAATTTCCGATCTCTGGAGGAAGACCGTCTTCGAAAGCGTTGTAGTAGCCGATGTAAAGCTCCCGGAGAGTCTTTAGGTTTCCGATCTCTGGAGGGATTTTTCCGACGAGCTCGTTGCCGGAAACAGCTAAGTACTCAATAACTGGCCAGCTACCGTACGAAGGCGGGATCTTTTCAGCGAAGTAGTTCCCACCCAGGTGAAGATGCCGGAGCTGAGTCAGATTGGTGACGGAAACAGGTAAATCTCCGGTTAGATTGTTGTTGTAGACATCAAGAACTCGGAGATTCACTAATCCAGATGAAATCTCATCGGGAAACGAACCGTTGAAGACATTGTTTGAGAGATTTAAGTGACGAAGACCGGAAAGGCTCGAGATTTCCGGCGGAATCGGACCGGAGATCTGATTATCAGCGAGGGATAGATTCTGAAGAAGACGTAAATGAGAAACATCTGGAGAAAGAGTACCGGAGAGGTTGAGACCAGAGAGATCGAGAGAAGTCACGTGCCGGCGAGAGACATCGCACGTGACACCAGTCCATGTACAGAAGCTAGTTGAGACTTTCCATGAGGAGAGAGGCGAGTTTATGTCATCTCCGGCGCCGGTGAGAGAGGATTTGAGTGAGAGAAGAGCACGGAACTCGGAGATTGGTCGGCTTGTGGTGAAGGTATGAGAAATGTGGAGAAGAAATAGAAGGAGCAGAAAAAGTTTCATTGTTTATCTCTATCTCTCTCTTTTGTGTGTGAGAGATTAGGGTTGTGAGATGGTGTGAGTGTCGAGAAGGTAAGTGAAGAAGAAGAAGATGAGGAAGGTGTGAATTTGTTTTATATTGGTTTCATATTTTTGCTTTATTTTTTGAATATTCTTTTATTTCGTTTTTGGAATTGAAGATAGGTGCCACGTCAGATTTGTGATTTTATTACATTACTGTAATCATAAAACTAAAAAGTAATTGGAGGTAGATAAACACAAATTACAAATCAATAATTCTAGTGCTGATTTGATAAAACAATGAAGTGATAGATTGCAGAAAAAGGATATGAAAAAAAAGAAGTAAAAATAGTATTATGGTCTAATTATTTCACTAATAGTCTGATACTAATAGATAAGTCTTTTGAAATTAAAATAAAACAGCGTAACTATACAATTTAGATACAATTCTAACCAATATACTTTGACGAAATGAATATTGTATTATTTATAACTTTGTACGATGGAGAATATACTATTATTAGGAAAGGTTCATTTATTTTGTTTTGGAGTCATGTTGTTCTTGAAACATTTGAAAGGTGATGTTCTCAAGTCTTGACAAATTTCCTTTAATTTCTCATTTCATACGACTACATGTTTTTATATACATTTCTAAATAATCCTGTGTGTTTTTCTCAATCAAAAACATGGACATATTTACCTCTAAAGTGGCAATGTAAATAAATAGAGTAATTTTTTTTGACAGCCACAGGATAATTGTTCATCCAACAAAATGAGTCAAAAATACAAAAAAAAGGACATGTCCATATTCTTAAACCTATGGTTTTATCGGAAAACGACAAAAGCTAAAAAGATTGTTATTGGTAATTTAATCCCATAGTTCGTAATAAGTTAATGATGCTCTAAAGCGAAAAACCCAATAATTAATTTAGATGAACGGTCCAGATGACAATCACTCCAATGGATAGTCAAAAGGTTTACCACTGTGGAACCCACCTTTTAAAAGAGAGGTTTATGGTAATTGGGCCGTAAGATTTGGGCCCATGTGTCTGAAAATAAAATAGTGAATTATTATGTTTTTTTTGTACTTGTGCCTTTTTGCATTAACAATGGGGTCGTATTTATTTGATTTGGTCGATATGTAAAAGAAGGAAAGAAAAACGAAGTACATTGTAGTATATTATCATACATACGAATTCAGACCATATAATAAAATTCATCTCTGAAACATAATAATATTTATAAAAGTTGAGCAAAATACAAATATAAAAGTTATGAAAAGCTAGATGAAAGTGTAAAAAGACAGACTTTAATAGAAAAAGAACTTTGATAAAAAAAAAAAAGTGCTGAAAGAAAAATAAAAAGAGACTGAAAAATGAAAATGATTGATAATTATTAAAAAGTAATAATTTTGCTGGTGGTAGGGAAATTAACCGAAAGTTTTGGTCAACTATTGGTTTGACTGGACACATTCTTCACCATGGAACATCTTCGTAATTACTTCTGTGCCATTGAGAAAAAACACATGCATAAAAATAACTCTAAACACTAAAACAGCTCTCTGAACTTGAATGGTCTGCTCGTTCCGTTGCAGTGAATTGACCGAATCACCCTTCGAGTCCTAACCAGAAATTGTCGGTTTTGTGATAAATCGAAATGACGAAAACACCCTCTGGTTCGTCGTCATTAATGCAGCCGTCTAAAGGGAGGAGTCTAGGGGCATGATCGTAGTTGCATACTAGTCCAGCTAACGAGGTTTCTTTGCCAGTTGCTACAGTCCTGTTCACTGTCACTGATCTATCTATAATCATTTCTGCATTCTCGTTTCAACTGTATAAATATTTAAAGCTTCAAATTTAAATTATTTCATGTAAAATGGACGACTAATTAAATATGGATTCAAACATACAATTGTTCTGTAATCTTCCTTTTAGACATGGATAGGGAGAATAATTAACATTTTTTAAGCAAAATATCATATCAAACGTCAATAGTTCTAAAATAAAAATTCGGAAAATTATTGAGCAAAGAAGTTATAGAATTATTGACAAATCTGATTTGGTAAGCACGTGTGAAGGGGAGCTTTATGTAAGAAACTTTAAGAAAGTTGTGGGAAGTAGGTGCTTAAGGAGATTCGTTTATTGATTTTACACTTCTTTTTTACTCTCTTCCCTACTTCCAATCTTTAAAAAAAAAATTAAACTTTGTCTTGAAAATAGAAATAAAAAGTAAATAGAAAAATAGATTGTGATGAAGAATAATGAGATAACATTGGGTTAAGAGTTAAATAGAGAAGAATCCAAAGCCAAAAGCAAAGTTGTTTAACTATAGAATCACGTTGTATCCATTATCAAGCTTTTTTGTTTTGTTTATTCTCTAACCGCATCGTCTCGTGTTGTGTTCCTTTTTGTCTCCTTAAATGCACATCTCTATAAGGATTCTTAATACCAACACACAATCTTGATTCAAATCTCTTTACTCACCAAAAAGATAACTATGATTAGTATTACGTATATCAGTATATGCATGGAATGATTATACCATTTTTTTTTCTTTGGAACCAAGCTTAAACGGAAGAATAATAAAGCTCAACAACCATAGTTGATTTTAGTACATTTAGGAATATGAAAGTTAACTATTATTTTAGGAAAGACTGAAGCACAAAGTTAAGGTTTAGGCAGTGATATGTTTTGCTTCTTTTGAATTCATATAATAATGGAGAGAATATGTTGCGAAAGCGACGCTTGATGAAGCAAAAAAAAACAAGACAAAGGTCTCAACAAAGTCATCTTTTTTTTTTTTGGGTTTGAAATTGGTATTAGAGAAAAGAAAGTTGTTTCAATTTTCTAGTGGTCCATTTGAAAGGTGAAACACGACCCAATAAAAGTGAAAATGGGACCATAAACATGTCATCTTCACATCACCACTCTGTTTCTGAGTCCGACCATCACGGACATAAAACATGGTCCAACTAATTTGATACAATCAGTCCCAGTGGCAGACCCAGAAAGTTTTTTTACCGGGGTCAAAATGTATGACAATAATTAATAAATTTTTTTTTTAAGAAAAACTAAAAACAAACAACATTTTTTTTAAAAATAAATCACAAATAGGTTTAATATTTATGGGTGAAGCAAACAAAAAAACTAAAAAATATGTGAGAAATAGTGCCAAACACAAAGTAGTAGAAAAATATTAGAAAACTTAAAAGGTTTAAACACAAATTTGTAATTTTAAGGGGGTCAAAACAGAAAAAATATAAATAATATCATAAATATTAAAGGACTATAATGCAAATTTAGAATTTTAGGTGGGTCAACTGACCTCCTTCAAGCATCTTTGGGTCCGCCATTGGTCAGTCCCCATAACTTCTCTCTACGAGCTACTTAGTTAGTATGTGTATGATCACTATTTAAAACACTTTTAATACTTGCAAAAATGTATTTTTGTATTGAAAAAGCAGAGAGAAAACATGTTCTGAACATTATCTATATTACCACTCGCAAGTCACTTTCCATTTGCAGGATTTACTTCAAACCTAATGGTGTCAGATTGAGATTGTGTCTTACAACAGTATCGCACTTTCTACATCCCCAACTAATGAAAGATAGAATCAATCAAAAATTAATGAGTTTGCTGGCTACACCTTAATAACTTCCTTAACTTCATCTATTGCTAAACAAACTTTCGTATGCCAAGACTCGAGAGTAAAATTCCTAGTACAGAAACTCTATTCCTTCCAATATCGCGTTTTTTTTCGTTCTCCTACATAAAAATTTAACTTAGAATCAAAACTTTGGTATGAAATCGTCAACTTCCTCCGACGAATTTTAGGTATAGAGTATAGACGTTTAGTTAAAAATTAGAGTTGTAGTTTGAAATCCTCTAGACGAAACAGAAGGTTTCAGCAAAATATTCTAGTTGTTTCGCGGGCCAGCGTTCAAGCCCGCTATTTGATGGACATAGGTATTATTATTCAAGCCCACCCTGTGATGATTCTTTTTGGGCCAAGCCCGCGAGTTTGTGGCCCGTTTGACAAAAGAACATCAAAAAAAAAAAATAAGACGAACCTGGCATCTCACGCCACTAGGGTTTCATCAGCGCTCTTCGCCTTTCGAAATCAAGAAACTACCAACATTTTTTTTTAAAACCAAAAGGAAGGAGTAAATTTCACAGCTTTGAGAGAGATAAAGCTATTAAAAGAGTCGTTGAACTCGTCATTGATGCTTTCCCTCACAATGAAAGTTTGCAAACGGATTTAGAAGCAGTGGTTCGGGATCTTGATATCTTTTTTATTTCCTGGAGATATTTAAGTCTTATATGTTGATGACTTTGAAGAGGTTTTAGCTTATTGTCACAAGAAATTCATGGACTATCTTCTATAATTTTGAAGAAGTATACTATCTTCTCTGATTTTCTAGCAGAATGTAACTGGTTTAGTCCACAGGATAATCTTGGACTATCTTCTATAACAAAAGAAGCAAAACATAAGGACATATGGCCTCTTTAGGGAAGCTAAAAAATTTGGTTGCCATTGGTTTCAGTTTCATATTATGAAAGTTAATTCACCCGATTGTATTGTATCGTCTTTGTAGCTAAAAAATGAGAAAGATGAATTGTTAAAGAGGATAAACCAATTGGAGGAAGAAAGTCAGATTGCAACCAAGAAAGGTTTCATTTTTCGGCTAGTCTCTAGTTTTGATGATTCAAAGATATTCACATGAGTGATGAGTGATGTGATGATACTAGTCATTTGAATTCTGAAAGTTATCTTAATAAACATTAGCTAAAAGCGTTTTAAGGGGTTGGAGGTGATGATATTGTTGGTTGACTTGGTGGTAGAGATGGTGATTTCCTTGCTGATCGATAAACTGCAACGCCGGGACTGGTAAGGGGAGTGCGGGGGGGGCGGGGGCGATTGAAATATGTCTTCTTAAAGGGATCTCCGCAACAGTCACAGATCCACTCTTTTGTAGGGGAAAGTCGACAATCAGCTAGTAGGCTCCGAGAATCTACTAAGACAACATTGTAAAAAGGTTTCTCATTCAAAGATTTAACAACACTTGCGACCTGCTTGTCTTCTTTGATGTTTTCAGAGAGAATAAACAAATTTGATGGACGAGGACGATGGTTGTGAGCCCAGATAAGAATATACACTGTCATGCGGTGAAGTCTGGCATGTTTATTACCTGGAAATAGTATATCAACAACGAGATAATCACATATATACATGAGAAAATAAAAACAATATATAAGAGAGAAAAAGTAAAAAGGAATTGTCTCACCTTTGGCTACGGGTAAATGAACCATTCCGGAAGACTCATATGCATATAACAGGTTGTCCGGGATATCATCATCAAAGAAGGCCTCGATACTCGTGTCAGAGCGTAGATATCCTCTATCATTAAGATGGGAGAAGGTTTTCTCAACAACCAATTCAGGATCTAGATCCTTAAGGATCGACCAATCCTCCACGTCCCAGAAGATCGTATTTTCATCCCCTGCGTGGTTTAACATAACGGAGACGCAAGACAAGGAATCAGATCTCGTGATTAGATCCTCCATTAAAATCGATAATTAGGGTTTACAATCACATCCAATATACATATATATATATATATATTGAATGAATAGAGACAATATAAACAAACAATTTCGATCTTACAGTTTCTAGGAGGGTCAGGCATTGAGACGCCGGATGATGTTTCATCCCCTGCGTGGTTTAACATAACGGAGACGCAAGACAAGGAATCAGATCTCGTGATTAGATCCTCTATATAGATATATATGTTGAATGAATATAAACAAACAATTTCGATCTTACAGTTTCTAGGAGGGTCAGGCATTGAGACGCCGGATGATGTTTCATCCCCTGCGTGGTTTAACATAACGGAGACGCAAGACAAGGAATCAGATCTCGTGATTAGATCCTCTATATAGATATATATGTTGAATGAATATAAACAAACAATTTCGATCTTACAGTTTCTAGTAGGGTTAGGCATTGAGGCGCCGGATGATGATTCTCAACTTGCCCGATGATAGGCACTTAGGGTTACATCTATCTCTCTATATATATATACTAATAAAGCCAGAGAGCATCTTATTGGGCTGACTGGGCCTAGAAGATATATCAAATAAGTCTCAGTTGAGATGATGGGACAAACCTTATCCTCCAACATTTCCAAATAAACCTGCTTCATTTCATCGACCAATCCAAATCTAGCCAACGAATTCAACAATGTGTTGTATACTTAAGCTCAAAGCTTTCGTCTTTATTCATCTTCCTACACAAATCCAAAAACAAACAAAGCGTCTGCCACTGATGAATCACAGCTCTTAATCATCCATAACCTGATCTTAAACACAACACCCACATATCCATTGTTGACGAGAAGAGTAAGAAGGGATGCGTACACTGTGATTGAATCTCGGATTCGGTGAGATCCAGTGAGAAAAAATTAGGAGCTGTTTTGGGATCTAGATCGAGCGAGAACAGTGAGGAGACGTGGGAAGGGCTTATCGCAGGAACCATAGATTTCAAGGACGGAGATATAGAGAGAATTGAGAGCAGACGGTGTGGATCAGATTCTTCCTCCGGAAGATTGAGAATTAGCGGAGACACGGAGCAAAACTGCCGGCGAGTGAACGGAGAAGGAACCGTAACATCCGTCGAAAATTTCTTCTTCAGGAATTCGACGGCGGAGATTGAACCAGTCAAACCGGAGTTACACCGTGGTTGTATTCGACGGACCATCGATGATCCGTGGCGTTTTGGATCTCTCCGATGACGAAAACACAGAGAAGAGAAGAAGGAGGAAACATTTTCCAGGTTCTAATGGGCCTAAATGAGCCTTAATGGGCTATTATATGTACAGGTTCTCACTCACCTTAATGGGCTGTCATATGTTCCATTTCAACGCTTTAATGGGCCGATATGAGGTAGGCGATGATCGGAGAAAATGCGCCGGCGATGAGAAGAGATTATATCGGCGGATTGATCGGATTTTTCAGCTTCTTTGCTACCAAAACCTGTTCGCCGGAATCTTCTATCCATAGTCAGTTAAGGTTTCTCAGCATCACTTGTGACTCCGTACGCATAACTTTCCCTCCGCTTCTCAGACAATGCATGGACGAAAGATCGATATCAGCACTCAAGAAGATCCAAGCCCAGATGCTGAAATCTGCTAATTCCGGCCGAACTTTCCGGACTCACGCGAGTTTAAAGTGTGGCGAGATCGGTTACGCACGCCAGATGTTCGATGGAATGTCTGAGAGACATATCGTAACATGGAACTCTCTTATTGCTTATTTCATTGAGCACAGAAGAAGCAAGGAAGCTGCTGAGATGTATAGATTGATGATCACGAATAATGTTTTGCCAGATGAGTACACGTTGTCCAGTGTTTTCAAGGCGTTTTCAGATTTGAGTCTCTTGAGAAGGAGGCACAGAGGAGCCACGGACTTGCTGTGATTTTGGGTTTGGTAAAACAAGGGAGGCGAAGTTAGTATTGGACCGCGTGGCAGAGAAAGATGTAGTTTTGATCACAGCTTTGATCCTTGGTTACTCGCACAAGGGTGAAGATACTGAAGCTGTGAAGGCATTTCAAAGTATGTTAGGTGGAGGAATTTCAGCCTAACGAGTATACTTCCGCTATTGTATTGTAATCTTGTGGAAACTTAAAGGATATAGGTAATGGCAAGTTGATTCATGGACTTATGGTCAAGTCTGGTTTTTGAGTCTGCGCTTCTCTTCTTACAATGTATTTGAGGTGCAGTTTAGTCGATGATTCCTTGCGAGTTCTCAAGGGTTTCAGGTACCCAAATCAGGTAACTTGGACGTCCCTTCTATCAGGGCTTGCCCAAAACGGTAGAGAAGAGATGGCTCTAATCGAATTTAGAAAAATGATGCGCGGTTCAGTCAAACCCAACTCTTTTACATTGTCAAGTGCTCTCAGGGGGTGTTCGAATCTCACAATGTTTGAACAAGGCAGACAGATATTCATGGTAAATCTGGTTTTGATAGAGATATAAGTATGTCGGATCAGGGCTCATTGATTTATATGGGAAAACGTGGATGCTCAGACATGGCAAGGTTGGGTTTTTTGACAACTTGAGTGAAGTTGCTGTTATATCTTTGAGCACAATGGTCTACTGTTATGCACAGAACGGTTTTGGACGCAAAGCACTTGCGTTGTTTGAGATAATGATAAATCTTGGACTACAGCCTAACGATGTAACAGTCTTGAGCGTACTCTTGGCTTGTAATAACTCTGGAGAGGAAGGTTGCGAATTCTTTGACTCCTTCAGAAAGGATAAGATCACTATTGAATTGGAATACAAGCGTGGCGAGATCGGCAATGTCTCCGGAATCCCTGAGGAGCATCTTTCCCGGAAGGTTAATAAGCATTCGATTTCTTCATTTCTTATGAATTCAGTTTAGAAAATTAGGGTTGGAGAATCCTCTTAATTGAGCTACATCGTGTTCTTGATTTGATTTTTGTCAATCGAATCGCCTTAGATATTGAATTGGAATTTACAGGTGATAATATACTCACCTGCTAGAACAGCTACCCAGCAAGGATCTGGAAAACTTGGAAAATGGAAGATAAACTTCGTCTCCACCTTAAAGTAGGCAACTTTTTTCATTCAACGTAACCTCCTTAGTTTCTTAGTTTTATCTTTTTGATTAAGATAATACTCTTTTGGCTAACATTTCATGTCCTCTTTGATCCTAATATGTGTCTTAAAGTTCATTCAACCTCCCTAGTTTCTTAGTTTTATCTTTTTGATTAAGATAATCCTCTTTTGGCTCACATTTTATGTCCTCTTTGATCCTAATATGAGTCTTATCATCCTTAATGTCTTATCTTTGCAAAATACTAAAGTCTTCTGCTTGTGAGTACTAGTCCATCACTTGTTGACATCATTTCTCTATGGCATTGACATGTTTGTAGGTGGGAGAATCCGTTGATGGGGTGGACTTCTTCTACAGGTGAACCCTATGCAAATGTTGGTGACTCTGCTCTTGCTTTTGATTCTGAAGAAGCTGCTAAGTGTTTTTTGCTTTTTTTTATTTTTTATTTATTTATTCTGGTCGCAATTCGTATTTTATGAGAATGTGATGGTTCTGTTTTTAAGTTCCCTTGATATAGAAATTCAGAAAAACTGAAAATTGTTTATAAACCGACGGGTCTCATTACTTAGGATATGGACTAAAACCGTATTTGGTGTACCCGATATCCTCTTTATGTTCGTAACTAATATTAATGACTAATATATCCTCTTTAATTATTTTTACCACTAATTCGTTTTGGAAGTGTATTTTGTGGTGTTATAGTGCAAAGTCGAAAAATTGGATGGTGACAACGAGGTTCTAGATTATATATGTGTAGATCAGTCACAATGTTTGTTTATTCTGCAATGTGGATGGTAAAAACATTATAAAAAAGAAGGCAGTTGCTTCTGGAGTGTATATGTTCTTTCGATCCAATGTTTTAGAAACAGGATGGAGAAATCATTTTGTCAAAGAAGGAGTAACCAAGTTCCATAGTCTGATTATTAACAAGGCACTTTAGTTTTTGTTTTAACCAGAAACCAGCGTGCCTTGCACTCCGACAGGCTATGCTTTTGGCTATGTATATGGTAGAGTGGTGAGTTATTTTTCTTTTTCCGCTCTGTCTGTTTCACGATATTCTGATTATATGGTTCTGTTTTACACCACCTTCAGTGACCTCAATTTTGCTCCTTCTGTTTTCTTGTAGGTGGGGATTGTTCTTCCTTGGCGTGCAGCATTTTGGGGACAAGCAATACTTATGCTTCCTTTTGCTGTTCTATGTTTTGTTATCAAACCCTTGCATTTGAATGGTGTGTTTCCGAAGTTGCAAACACACACACACACACACACACCCTACATCCTGCTGGACTCTAGCTATTTATAATGAATGATGTGCTTTCAGGTTTCGCTCCAGATGATACAGGGAAAACCCGGACAGACAGCTTAAACGTTTTGCCAACTGGCTATGGGTTCTCATCTGTCATGAACGAGGTGAAAATGCTTTTTGTAGATAAGGTTTATATTACAAACGTTATTGGTAACCATTTTTTTCTTCCCGTGTGTAAGCATTCGTGTCTTATTAGTCTTACTGTATTTGACTTATTGAGTTGAAGATACTTTGGTAGTTGGCTTAACAGGGACTTGGGTCATAATGTTGTGTTTTTGGTGAAACAGTAACGGATGGAAATGTTTTAAAACCTTTTAATTGGTATGGTTATGACTCCACATTTACTTCATACATGTTCATTTGTGTAATTGCAATTCAAGTATCAATACCAATTCAATCTGTTAACATAATTTATGACTCCTGATGATACCTGTCAGATTTTGAAGCTGAGTTATGAAGCAAAATCTTTTCGAGATGCTCAGTGAGCTCACAGTAGACTCTTGCTTTGTGGTAAAAGAGTTGATACAACCTGATCGATAAGCTGCCTAGCAGACGGCATTGAGTGCCCCCAAACGATCTCAAACATTGATCAGCGTCAGCAAGTTGAGACAAGCTCCACTTGTATTGTTTGGACAGTTTTTGCAGTAGCCGCAATGTACTTAAAAGTGAATCTCAAGACCAACACCTCCCATCGAGCAATTTACCATATAGTCAACTACAACCCTTGTACCCATTTTGCTTTCACCACATCAGTTCACATATTTTATAAAACTACATCAGAATAACCAAACTACACACAGAAAAGGCGTGTCCATAGTGCATCATTGTAACATAAAACAAAACATCACAAATACATTAGTCTCCTCTTCAGGTTTGCTTACAGTTACAGTAACAGTAACTGCTTATTGTGAGCTTCCGACTCCATCTGATGATATAGGCTTCCACCGCTTATCGTGAGCTTCCGACTCCCATCTGAGGAAGAAGGCTATGCCAAAGCCATGATGAGCTTTCAGTAAAAGGTATATGTTCTGTAGGAACTGCTAAGAGAACATTGTAACCTCTCCCATGCAAACTTCGAAGAACACGGACAGTCAACTTTTCTTTCAAGTTATTTGAGAGTACAATCAAATTGGATTCTATAGGACTGTCCACAGCCCACCGAAGAATGTCCACTAACATCTTATGATCTCTAGCATATCCATACGCCTCAGCAACTATATATTTATCAACGGAGATCTAGATTAGATTACTATATATAGAAGATAAGAGAGGGATTAGGTAAAAGGAATTCACTCACCTTCGGGTACGAAATTGATACTGATTCCCGCAGCCTCACATGTATCAATAAACTTTTGTTTCTTCCTATTTTTCTCATCTTCGTACAACCATATTGACACACGATCCTTACAATGAAAACCCTTATCCTTAAGAGCTGATTTGATATTGATAGAGATCAAATGAGGATCAGGTATAAAAATTGGGAAATCCACCACGTCCCAGAACACACCTACGTTACCCTCTGCCACGGAGACCATGGAATCAAAAATAAAAGCAATCCATTAAAATTTTACTATGACAGACCAAACGAAATCTTTAATCAAATATATTTAGCGAGAACTTTGGATATAGCGAGATCTTACTGGCGTATATCTCGGCCAATCCCGAGCGAGCCAAGGTTCGGCCGGAAGACATGTTTTCGTCGGCAGACATGGTTTCCGCGGCGAGCGAGAACTTTGGATACTTCTCCGACCAAACGAAACAAAGTAAACTTCGTGACCTAGTAGCCGAATGTGGCTGCGGATCAGAATCTTTGTTTATTAGGGTTAGGTCTGGAGTATTTTATTCGGCTGGGCTTTGCAGATATCTATTAGGCCCAGTTGTCCTAATCAATTGCAGCCTAAATTATAGTATTTCTTTGACCAACCGCTTGGTTTCGTACCCAAAAAAACTTTTGAAAACTAGTGAAGTAACGACTTCGAGAACAAACAGAAAAAGAAAAAAAAAAAGGTACCGTAAATCATCTATTGTATTTAAGGATCTTATCTTACAGAAGGAAAATTTGTTTTACGACTCCATCGAAAATAAGTAAAGTTAGGTGTCACGAATAAAAAGATGGTTTATTGGTGTCACGAATACAAATAAATAAATAAGAAAGCAAGTAAATCGTAAAGTAAACCAATAGATACAAAGGATCACATGCCGTTCAATGATTTTTTTTATCTAAGTAATCCTAAGAGAATCTTTGTTTACTTCCAAGTCTCAGATATACGAAAAACGAATGATCGATTAACTCTATGGTATAAAATTAAACTTCTAAAATCCTTATACTCCGTTACTCAACTTACGCAGGCAACGACGCATACTCCGTCGATTTAGGGGTTTTAGGTTAAAACTCGGTGAGTACATGGACGAGGAGCACAAGAACGAGGAGCTCTGACCGGTCTTTGGAGAAGGCTTCATACCGGCCACGTGGGTGTTGGCCGGTCCCAAGGTTCAGCTTCCCACCGGTCACAAGGAGTCCGGTACATTCAAGCATGCACGAAAAGCAACCGTTGATCGTAATGAACTGGATTCTACTTTGCCGTGAATCTTGACTCTTCTAGATTTCCATAGAGTCCAAGATCTCTCAAATCGGTGTATGGGAAGGTCTCAAACAGATGCCAAATTTCTAGAGCTTCAAATCTATCATGAAGCGTGCTTTTGTGAGAAATATAGCAAATTGCGGATTAAGTTACTCAATGAATCTGAACAGACAATGCAAACGAAATGTGGTTATATAAAATGAACTTTAGAGATTCTACTCAAACCCAATGATTCTCTTTAATACTGGAAACAAGCCAGAAAAACGAAGACGGTCATAGTAGATGATGAAGCACAAAGTTAATGTTGGGGCAGTGATATGTTTAATTTGCTTCTTTTAAAATCATTTAATAGTAGAGACAACATGTTGTGAAAGGGACGACTAATGAAGAAGAAAAACCCAAACAAAGTCATTTTTTTTTTTCCTTTTAGATTGAAATTAGAAAAAGGATGGTTTGACGACCCAATAAAATTGAAAATGGGACCATAAACTTGTCATCTTCACATCACTCTGTTTCTTTCTGAGTCCGACCATCATGGACATAAAACATGGTCCAATTAATTTGATACATTCCCCATAACTTATCTCTCTGAGCTACTGAGTTAGTTTGATCACTTTATTGATACTTGAAAAATGTATTTTTGTATAATGAAATCAGAGAGAACCAGAGAGGAAACAATGTTCTGATCGAGTATTACGGCGAAATTAAAGAAGGCAAAAAACTTATTGTCGAGTGTGCCAATGAGGATGAATTTGCCGTTGGGAGAGAACTTAACAAAGGAAACAGGAGGATTCTCATCGTCAATTAAGGTCTTCACATAATGCCCAGTTCCAGAATCCCAAATCCGACACAACCCATCGTAGCTGCTTGAAACAATCAGAGACCCGTCACGATTGAAATCAACACAAGTCACAGGAACAGAATGCGCAGGAAGAACTTTCAAGCATTTGCCAGATTTAACATCCCAAATCCGAACAGTCTCATCAAAAGAACCAGAGACAATCATGTTGGATTGAGGATTGAAGTTAGCACAAAACACGTAATTAGAGTGTCCGATTAGCGTTTTGATCACAGAACCAGTTTCAACGTCCCATAGCTTAAGGGTTTTGTCATCGGAAGCTGAGGCGAGGAACCTCGCGTCGGAGGAGAAGGCTATATCCGATACACCGTTGTCGTGGCCGGAAAACTCGTGAACGGGCTTGGCGATGGAATCTTCTTGAGCAATGTCGATTGCGTAAGTGCGGATTGTTTTATCTCCGGAGGCGGAGGCTAAGAGACGGCCGTCGGTGGAGAATTTGACGGAGGAGACGGCATGGGAGTGGAAATTTAGGGTTTGGGAGTGAATGTAAGGTATAAAGCATCCACCTTTAACTTCCTCTGCCATGAGTATCCGAAAAAAGGTTTGATCTTTCCTCGGAATTCAAATCGTGATGTTTATCAGAAGGGCATCGAACCAGAAAAGAAACCACCCCACACCGTTGACGGAGAAGAAGATGCACTCACCTCTGCTTCCGATTTGCAAATCCGCGACCAGCAGTGAAGACCAAGCAAAACTGAACCCTAGATCTAAAAGAGAGAAGCGGCGAGAGAAAGAGAGAGTTTTTAAGAGGGGAACGATGGTACAATCTTCGTTTCTATGTATCTTTTTTTTTTGGACTTTTAGGTCTCTAGAATACAATGCATCTAGGAAAATTTATTCTCCTAAATCAAGCAGTAGAATCAATGATACCAAACACTCACAACACAAAATTTGAAGTAAAACGAAGAAAAAAAACTAGTCAAGCTTAAAATCGAAGAAAAAAACTAAAAAATCGCAGATCTAGTAAGTACTAACACATATTTACACACAAAAATCAAGCTCAAAGTTACAGAATTTGAAAAAAAAATCTATAAGAACAGAGAAAAAATAATTTTTTGCAAGAAGAAACAAACACTTGATAAAAATAAAAGCTGTTTTGCAGAAGAAAACTTTAAAGTTTCATATATTTTGCAGAAGAAGACACTGGGGAAGAGGAATAGCAAGAGAGATGTGCTTGGACCTAAGCTTGGGCGTTCGGTAATAACCGAGAGAACCAAGATTTTTGGTTTTCGGTTTGCATTCGGTTTTGAGCTGCGAACTGATTGACAATTTTCAATCTACTTCGGGTTGAGGTTCGGTTCGGTTTGGCTATTCGGTTCTCTCCCAGTCCGCCGAGAATATGACTCTGAATCCACCGAGAATCTGACTCGAACCACCTATATCATCCTTTCCGACGACATGATGTTGGCAATTAACGGAATCATTCTCAACACGTTGGTTATCTAAGATTCGTTGCTCAGATCCGCCATTGATAAGCGTTGAAGAAGACGAGAACCGAGATTGGGGAAGAGGAATAACAAGAGAGATGTGCTTGGACCTAGACTTGTACTGAAAGAACCGAGATTTTCGGGTTTTTGCCCATTATAAATTTGGCCTTTAAATGTTTTTTGTTACAAATAATCCGAATAAACCGATAAAAAAATATTTCGGTTAAATTTCGTAATAGATTTTAAAGCATGAAACCGAACCCAAAAAAACCGATTACCGAACCGAACAAAATCAAACTTTTATTCGGTTTAATTCGACGGGATTTTTAGAAAACCGGAAAAACCGAACCGAATAAACCGATTGCCCACAGCCACTTGGACCCATTAAAACGTAAAAACTCGTAGCCGAGATAAAAGAAAACGATTTAGTAAAATCATTAAAAAGAAAGTGGCAGAATTAAAAGTAAGCCGAGAAAGTTGCCCAGTTATTCAACGGCTCAGGTTTGATCTATAAAAAACTTGAACCGTCCGTAACTCATTGTCGGAATTGAGCCGTTGTTGATGTATTGTCGGATGTCGGATCTCTCCACTTTCTGACTGCAAAATCTTAAATTATTCCGATTATATCCCTCTGCCTAAAACCAAGTCGAATAAACCAAAACTTACAATGTGAATTAAATCTAGATTAAATTACTGTTTTATTATATTTTTAAGTTAATTTTTAGACTAAAGAACAAACCGAATTAAACGAAAATTTTTAAAATCCAATGCAAATTTTTGTCATGTTCCATCTTTTGAGCTCTCATCTTCGATTTCTCCATTGCTCTCGGAGCTGCAGCTGCAATATCACCAGTTCACCACATTGAATCATTAAGACATTTTGAATCAGAGAAGACAAGTGATCAAACATGAATTGTTGTCAGTTTAATTACGATTATATTTACATGTTAATTTGTTGTATTTACTCCCAAAAGAAGACAAGTGATCAAACATGAATTGAAATTTCTAAATCAGCTACAAGTAACTCACACCAACAAACCACTAATCTCATCATACACACTACTTGTAATGGGTTTTAGAGATAGTAGTTTACGTTGTATCTTAGGAGCAGAGAGAAGACAAGACTTTACCTAACCCAATAGCATCACATCCTTTCATTATCTTCAGCATCTTGCAGACATCAATAAACATCCTGTAATATACATCGGATCAGAAATCACTCAGGAGCGCTTATACCAATCATCATGATCTAATCTTCTATAGCATGTTAGATTTGATTCTAAGATATCTGGCAGAGAGTAGAGAAAGCTTCTAACAAGTTTTGAATATAAGAGAGGAAGCTTACTCCCATGGAACATCTCCAACAAGCATCCAGTCCCCATCCTTATCCTCATAAGTGAGCACATAGTCTTTTCCATTTAAAAAATCCTTAAGCTTGGTCTCACTAAGCATATCCTTCCCAGCAGCTCCATTAGATCCACATTGACCTAAACATGAAACAAACAGTGCAGGTTAACCACTTTGATTGCACTCATTCATTGATCCATAAAGAGAAAGAGGTTTGCAAACACATCACTAGCAATCACTGAAACATCTCACCTAGAGTGAGAGTGGTGAACATTTTCTCCAAGGCTGAAGAAAGCTCCCCGTAGTTAGCGTAGCTCCTCAGGTCAACTTTCCTCAGACAAGGAGCACCATCCATACTGACCTTTACGAACATGGCCCCAGGACCTGGTCTCCCATCAACTTCATCACTATTCTTACAAGTGGTGGCCAATGTGTTCTTCCTGTAGGATCTCACAGGAGGCCAACCCACAATTTGTGCCCTGAAAATTCCAGAATCCAAAAAGCTAACCATGAGAACACTGCAACATGAAGCTTCGGTTTTGGCTCGGCCATGGTCTGTCTCTTCCTTGAAACAAGACTATGACTGATTCTTTAAAATTCTTCCTCTTCTTCTTCAAGGGCCTTCTCTTCAAGCAAAAAGACATCTCATTTAAAGAATTTACATCTGTTGTGCCTTAATGAGTAAATAGTAAGAAGTAACCTAAAGATGTATCTTTTAAAGTTAAGCTAAACTCTAACACGACACTATCGACCCAAAATGAAACCATTAATGTTTCTACTATTCATCTAAAGCTATAAAAATTTCCTATGTCAAAGAGTAAGTCCTAGATGGCTAGATCAGAAACACAATGCCTTCCTAATGTCGTTTTGATTCAATTCACCTACATATGAATTCGGAAACAAGAGCAACCCCAAATCAAAATAACTTAACATTGTAAAGGTCAAGTCTTTGAAACTCACTCACCAGCTTATTGTCGAGTGTGCCAATGAGGATGAATTTGCCATTGGGAGAGAACTTAACGAAGGAAACAGGAGGATTCTCATCGTCAATTAAGGTCTTCACACAATGCCCAGTTCCAGAATCCCAAATCCGACACAACCCATCGTAGCTGCTTGACACAATCAAAGACCCGTCACGATTGAAATCAACACAAGTCACAGGAACAGAATGCGCAGGAAGAACTTTCAAGCATTTGCCAGATTTAACATCCCAAATCCGAACAGTCTCATCAAAAGAACCAGAGACAATCATGTTGGATTGAGGATTGAAGTTAGCACAAAACACGTAATTAGAGTGTCCGATTAGCGTTTTGATCACAGAACCAGTTTCAACGTCCCATAGCTTAAGGGTTTTGTCATCGGAAGCTGAGGCGAGGAACCTCGCGTCGGAGGAGAAGGCTATATCCGATACACCGTTGTCGTGGCCGGAAAACTCGTGAACGGGCTTGGCGATGGAATCTTCTTGAGCAATGTCGATTGCGTAAGTGCGGATTGTTTTATCTCCGGAGGCGGAGGCTAAGAGACGGCCGTCGGTGGAGAATTTGACGGAGGAGACGGCATGGGAGTGGAAATTTAGGGTTTGGGAGTGAATGTAAGGTATAAAGCATCCACCTTTAACTTCCTCTGCCATGAGTATCCGAAAAAAGGTTTGATCTTTCCTCGGAATTCAAATCGTGATGTTTATGAGGATTAGGTCGGCGACGTTGAGTTTCTGGAAACTGTTTTGTTTTTCTGGTTTAGTATACTACAAGATTTTGGGGTGAGTTTTGAAAGTACCAACAATATTGGGGTATATTTTGAAATAAAAATAATATATGGGTTACTTCCGCGTTTCCAGATAATTTCGGTGGCTTATATATGTCTTTTTAGAAGTTTTAGGGTGAGATTTGAAAGTAATGATAGCATATGGGTTGAATGGTAATAATTCTGGGGCTTTTTCGAGTTTCTATTTATTAAAGGTCCATTATTGTATTATTACCGGCTGTTTTCTATTTTGTCGTTCCCGGCAAATTTGGCTGAATTTTGCCGGCGACGATTCGAACTTTGCCAAGCGATGCAAGCAACGGCGAATCTTCCGGCGATATGGAACCTATCGCTGTGCGGGTCATCCTCTAAAGTCCATATAGTGAACCCTAGGCATCGAAAGTCTCACGCGCTTCACTGTTTGAGGTTGATTTCGAGTTTCGTCTCTTGAGGTTGATAGTAATATGGATGTAGTAGCATTTTACATGAAATCATTGCTTATCTAGAGTGAAACTTTTTCAATCTTTCTGGTTTATGTGGAAATTTGTGCTGCAAAATTTGATTTTGATTCTCTCTAATTGAACTGGATTCTTTTTTTGATTCCAGATCAGAAGGGCATGAAGAGTTTGATAATTCTCAGGTACCATTCTTTGGTTTTGAAGTATGCTTATCTTCTCTAACATTCTAGCAGAATGTAACTGGTTTATTTCACAGGATAATCTTGGACTATCTTCTATTACAAAAGAAGCAAAACATAAGGACATATGGAACCTCTTTAGAGAAGCTCAAAAAAGTAAAAATATTTGGTTTCTGTTTCATATTCTGAAAGTTAACTTACCCGATTGTATTATAACGTCTTTGTTGTGTATTTAGATATCCTTATTTTAAACAAGCAACGCCTAGCTGCAGTTGAGGAGTTAGAGAAGCTAAAGAATGAGAAAGATGAATTACTAGAGAGGATTAACCAATTGGAGGCAGAAAGTCAGATTGTAATCAAGAAAGGTTTCATTTTTCGGCTAGTCTCTAGTTTTCATGATTCAAAAATGTTCAAGTGAGTATTGTGATACTAGTCTTTTGAATCCTGAATCTGATCTTTTACCATGTTATAAGCAGATAAGTCGTCACTATTCTGGGAGTTGCTTCTCCGTATTGATTCTATGGTGATCAATGGTTTAATCAACATTGAAGAAGCTTCATCCTTGAGAAAACTGGTTAAGGAGCATGAAGCAAACATCTCTGAGTTTCCCCTCGATGTCCTGCAACAAGGAGATGCTGATATTCTAGCAGAACTCAGACTGTTCATAAATAAAGGCAAAAGGTGAAAATTCTGGTGTTCTTTATCTTCAAGCTTAATTCGGATTTATAATTTAATGTTTGTATTTATCATTTGAATCCAGGAATGGTCTCCATGTGATTCATATTTGCACCGAAATGGCTCCATTGGTTTCTGTTGGACCTTTGGCTTCTTATATAACAGGATTGTCGTCTGCACTCCAAGGAGAGGGCTACATGGTCGAAGTTATATTGCCAAAGTAGGAGGCAACTCCTTTAGAAAAATATTTACTTTATATTATCACCACCAACTTCAATTGTGAAGCAGAATCCTATTAATGAAAACCATATTCATTAATAGATATTCGACACTTGATTTGGATGAAATTGAAGGGCTCCGGGAAATTGAAGCTGATGCATATTCGTATTTCAATGGCCAGCTGCATGCAAACCGAATATGGAATGGGTGAGTGAGTTGTTGGAAGTTATTCTTCTTATACAGTTGATTTCTATCAGTGTTCGTAAGGGAAGAATCAGCAAAATACTGTCAAGCATTCCATTTTCTTTCTCAATTTACTGTAAGCAGAACCTTGTTTATGCAGAGTTGTCTCTGGAATAGGAGTGACACTTATTCAACCAGTGTATTACTCCTCAATGTTTAGCCGTGATAAAGTATACGGGTATCAGGACGATTTTGATAGGTCAGTACTTGAATTTGATATAGTTGAGCTTGAATCTACATTGTTTTACTGGTTTGGTTTATATGTGAGGTTTTTCAATCTCTTAACAAAATCAGATTTGCCTACTTCTCTCGTGCTTCATTGGATTACATTGCAAAATCTGGAAAGCAGCCTGATGTTTTACACATTCACAACTGGCAAACTGCAATAGTTGGACCGTTGTTTTGGGATGTTTTTGTTAATCAGGTAAAAACTTTCAGCATTTTAATATCCATCACGCGTAGTTATCTTATTGCCAACTCTTTACGAATTTTGTAGGGACTTGAAGGTACTAGAATACTCTTGACATGCCAAGACTTTGACAAGGCAAGCCACTTTGCTTTTCCCTTTATACTTATACACTCTACATTGGCAAAATTGATTAACAGCTGCCTGTGCTTGTGCTTATTAGGGTCTTGTACCTCCTGAAAAATTGGAGCTCTGTGGGCTCGATTCAGCTGAGCTTCACCGTCTTGATCGCTTACAAGATAACACTAATCCACATTTTGTTAACATTTTGAAGGTAACTGGAAGGCAAAAATAGAGGAGAATTATTATGTCCAAGTAACATTCTTGTTCTCACATTTCCTTTACTTAGGGCGGTGTTGTCTACTCCAACAAAGTCGTAATAATGTCATCTTCACATAGCTCAATCCCTGGTCTCGAACCAACTTTAGCTATCCACAAGTAAGTGACTGGTCACTTCAAGTTATCTCAATACATCAATCACGGTACAATAATTGAACTCTCTTCTCTTAAAATCTAGGGACAAGTTGTTTTTTGCTCCCTTTGGAGTGGACAACTCAATGGAGAAAGACTTTTGTTGTGACCTTCACGTCTCTGCATATACTTCCATTAAGAACCTATGAGATGATGAACAAGATGATTATTTATCATATTTTCACACAAATTAAAAAAAAAAAAAAAAACTATTGTGTCCATGTGTTTAGTGAGATTAGTTGTATAATTGTTTGATTTTCCAACTAACAATTTGGACTCCTGAATTAATTAAAAATATATTTTATGTTGTTAAGAAAAAAGGAAATTACACTTTTTTTTGTTTTTGGTCAAAGGAAAGATTATTGTACACCTTTTTCCATAATTCTGTTGATTAAAAAAGGAAAATAAGAAACCGTAATTAGAAGAAGATATTGTTTTGATTTTTGTTTTAAAGTGATAAAATAGAATTAAAATTCGGATAAATCTAGTTTTGAAATAACAGTTCGTTGCATAAGTAAGAGAATATACCCAAATCAAAACAGGAATCGGATTCAGAGCTTTCTCTCTCTGTATATGTCAAAAATTTTGTTCCTTTTTAGTAAAGAAAGACAGAGTGTTGAAATTGAATCTGACAGCGAAAGAGATAATGACGAAAGTTGGCCAGAGAGATTCTCCGGCTAAAGAAGAAGCTCCGCCGGCGACTAAAAAACGATTTTTGACGCCGGGAAGGTAAAAAAAATCAGCACTTTTGTTTATTTCTTTGGTGGGTTTTTGAAGTTGATGACGATTGTGATCTCTCTGGTTTGTGAAAACGATTTAAGCGTGGTTGTGTGAAAAAAACAAAATCTAAGAATTGGGTGAATTTAGATTTCCAAAAAGTAAGGCAAAGATTTCGTGATATGAAAACTTTTAGGGTTGTGTCATGTTTAGATAAGTAGCTAAAGACAAAACTGATTTGCCCTAGCTTTGTGGGTTTTGATTCTAACTCTTGAGGGCTTTTTATTTTGTAGATTCGTTACAATCTTGTGTATCATTAACTTGATAAATTACGTTGATCGAGGAGTGATCGCGAGTAATGGTGTTAATGGAAGCTCAAAAACATGCGACGCCAAAGGGGTTTGCTCTGCAGGAACTGGAATTCAGTAAGTTTTTTTTTGTTCTGAATTCTAATTTTTAGAATGATTATGTTTTGAGTTTTATGAGAAAGACTTAGACTTTGTGTGTCTGTTGATCCAGGGGAGAGTTTAAATTAACTAACTTTGAAGATGGTCTTTTGTCATCTGCGTTTATGGTTGGACTTCTTGTGGCTTCTCCAATATTTGCTGGATTGTCCAAAAGGTTAGATTTTTATAAAAAGAATCTTGGATTTGTGTTTCTTGTTTTTAGGTGTATACTTAAGAGACATTCTTTTGATTATCTCTGTCTTTCTATACTTGCTTGCAGAATCAATCCTTTTAAACTAATCGGTGTTGGATTAACCGTTTGGACTATCGCTGCTCTTGGTTGCGGGTTTTCCTACAACTTCTGGATGATTGCTGTTTTCCGAATGTGAGTAATTTATTTACAATTCCATGTTTTCGCCTTTTTCAATCCGGTTTCTGTATATTAACTAACAATCTTTTTTTTTAATAACTTGCATATAGGTTTGTTGGGGTTGGTGAGGCTTCCTTTATTAGTCTTGCAGCACCATATATCGATGATAGTGCTCCTGTTGCAAGGGTTAGTTTTCAGTTCAGTTACCGAAGCTTTTACCGTTTGTCGCTAGTTTACTCGCTTAACTAATTGTTCTTTTTTTTGTCTTTCTTTCCAGAAAAATTTCTGGCTTGGACTGTTCTACATGTGTATACCAGCAGGAGTTGCTCTAGGCTATGTGTTTGGTGGATTCGTAAGTTTATGCTAAACTCTTTTTATGGGTACACATTTTCTGCTTCTGAGGAAATATATGTTCATATTCTATTTGCTTTTCCTGTTCAGATTGGAAACCATTTAGGATGGCGTTGGGCGTTTTACATAGAGGCAATTGCAATGGCTGTCTTCGTCGTTTTGTCCTTCTGTATCAAACCACCGCAGCAGCTAAAAGGTGATACTAGATGCTTTTTAATCTTCATTGCATAATCCGCGTGCTAGAAGTTGTGCCAATTTTTGACTAAGATGTTCTTCTTTGTGTATAGGTTTTGCTGATAAAGATTCGAAGAAATCCTCTACATCTATTGAAACGGTCGCTCCTACGGATGCAGAAGCTTCACAAATTAAAACCAAAACCCCCAAGTAAGTTTCGCTTTCCTCTCTTCTTTGTTCCTGTCTATGCAAAAGTCAACTAATATACTAATATTCTCCTTTTTTTGGGCAGATCCAAGAACCTGGTTGTCCTATTTGGAAAAGACTTAAAGGCTCTTTTCAGCGAGAAAGTATTTATAGTAAACGTTCTTGGTTACATCACCTACAACTTTGTGATCGGAGCTTACTCATATTGGGGACCAAAAGCCGGTTTTGGTATCTACAAAATGAAAAATGCAGACATGATTTTTGGAGGACTTACAATCATCTGCGGAATAATTGGAACATTAGGTGGAAGCTATGTGCTTGATCGCATAAACGCCACTCTTTCAAACACGTTCAAGGTAATAAAGAATTCACTAAACACCTTTTACTTACCAATGAATTCTGCCTTTTTTCTGATTACCTCTTAATTGATCTTATACAGTTACTAGCTGCATCAACTTTACTCGGCGCAGCGTTTTGTTTCACTGCTTTCTTGATGAAGAATATGTATGCCTTCATCGGTTTATTCGCAGTGGGAGAAATTCTAATCTTTGCACCACAGGTAATATAATCAATCTCAAGAGTTTTGAGAAAAAGCTACTCTCTGTTTCTTTTTTTTCTGACTTGTTTGACCCGAATGACATTTGCTTTCTTGTGCAGGCTCCAGTTAACTTTGTTTGTCTCCATTGCGTTAGACCAAACTTGAGACCATTATCAATGGCTTCTTCAACTGTTTTGATCCATATCTTAGGCGATGTTCCTTCTTCTCCACTTTATGGGAAAATGCAGGTTTGTATTATCATTTAATGACATAAAAACAAATTAGTTTTACTTTTTAGGATTAGATTTCTATTAACTATCTCAATGTTTTTGCAGGATCATCTCAAAAATTGGAGAACATCAACTCTTATCATTACTTCAATCCTCTTCGTCGCAGCTATTATATGGGGAATTGGTAAGGACTCAATATTTTTATTTTTTTCATTCATCTCATAATCTTTCTGTATAGCTTAGTAAATTTGTTTGTTTTTGTAGGGATATTTATGAATAGTGTGGATCGGTCTAATGAAGTAAGTGAAGATGATGAGGTCGAAGAAGAGAAATTGGAAAGCAAAGCAGAGAACTCTACTCTCGTCTAATTTTTGAAGACAATCATTTTTTCTTCTACACGACCAAATAATTCTTAGTCCTTCCATTGTTTGATTGAACAACAATTCATTTGATTCATTTTCTTTTCCTTAGATTCTCTCAGTTCCTTTTGTGTACATAAACCTAATTTTTTAGAATAAATTTATTCTCTTTTTTCCTTCAGTCTTTTCTGATTTAATAGAGGTCTTGTATGTTGATTGGTGGAAAAAATTTCTTCTCGACCTTCATTAAGATTCAATAATTACAGGGATTATATTATTTATGTTCACTCTCTGTTTTTGTTAATAGTTAAATGGTTTGATTAGTTAACAAGTTCAAATATCTCCATACTTCAACATTCATGGAAGAAAGAAATAAAAGAATTGTTCTCATTTCAATTGGAAATAATCAGACAGATAAATCAAAGTGACACCAAACAAATTGGTGGTTTTTGACATTATTCGTATTACTTTAAATTACCGTTCTTACTGAAGTTTCTCATTTAAAAAATGGGGAAATTTGGGAAGAAAAAATAAATAGTATTGTCTTATTTTGGTTGGAGAAAAAGGTTTGTTTTTCATCATCATCTTCAATCACTTAGAAGTTAGGACCAGCTGCAAGAATCTCTTCAGTCAATTTTCCATCATCACCAATCTTATGACTTGTGAATGTCTCAAAATTGCTTTTAAACAAACCAGCCAGTTTCAACAATGTGTCCTCATAAGCCATTTTGTCTTCCCACTGCACCAAAACACACATAAACCAAACATGTCAAGTTTTTTTTTTAAAATGGATTATTCTATTTAGTGAATGTTTCTCTAACTTACGGCATTAATAGGTTCCAGTATCTCAGAAGGAACTCCTTCAACTTCATTTGGAATTTCCAAACCAAAAATATCTGTTTTTCGGTAAGATGCATTCAAGAGACTACCCGAATGTATAGCATCGATAATCTTTCGTGTGTACGCCAACTTGATTCTACTTCCAGATCCATAGCTGCAAAATTTATCACCAATCTTGTTAAAAAATCTCAATCTTTTTCTGTTTTGTTTTGCGGTTAATTATGATTGAGATTCCGAAGATGATTTACCTTCCACCGGACCATCCAGTGTTAACAAGCCAACCGGTGGCTCCTTGAGCCTGCATTTTCTCAGCCAACATAGCAGCATACTTGGTTGGGTGAAGCATAATGAAAGCAGCACCGAAACAAGCCGAGAATGTTGCTCGAGGTTCCTTAACTCCTTCCTCTGTTCCTGCAACCTGCAAAACCACATAATTCATTACGAGTCGATGACAAGAGAACCAAACTGAACCAAACCAAACCAAATCGGGACTTACGAGAGCAGTGTAGCCACTGATGAAATGGTACATAGTCTGAGCAAGATTGAGCTTGCTGATTGGTGGCAACACACCAAAGGCGTCACAAGCCAACAGGATCACGTTCTTCGGGTGTGGTCCAACGCACGGAATCTTCGAGTTCGGAATGTACTCAATCGGATAAGCTGCACGTGTGTTCTCCGTCACCGATTTGTCTGTGTAATCCACTTCTCGTGTATGCTCATCAAACACAACATTCTCCAAAACTGTCCCCAAAACCAAAACATAAAATGTTACGAAAATGTAAAATATATTTTCGAAAAAACATTTGTAAACAGAGTTTTGTTTAAAATTACCGGTTCCAAACTTGATAGCGTTCCAGATATCAGGCTCTTTCTCCCTTGCCAAATCAATGCATTTCGCGTAACAACCACCTTCGATATTCGAAACTCCAGTCTCACTCCAACAATGTTCATCATCTCCGATCAAATATCGGTTATGATCAGTCGACAATGTAGTCTTTCCGGTTCCAGAAAGTCCGAAAAAGAGAGCAACATCTCCATCTTTTCCCATGTTACAACCAGAGTGAAGTGACAAAATCTTTCTCTTAGGCATCAAATAATGCATCACACCAAAGAGTCCTTTCTTCATTTCTCCAGCATATTGTGTACCTAGAATCACCATCTCTCTTCTTCCTAGGTTTATGTCCACACTTGTGGAAGATGTCATGTAATGAGTGAAACGGTTACACGGGAATTTCCCCGCGTTATAAATCGTGAAATCGGGTGTCCCGAAATTCTCTAACTCCTCAGGTGTTGGACGGATACACATGTTGTGCATGAATAGTGAATGGTAAGCTCTTGCTGAAACAATTCTCACTTTGATTCTGTTCTCTGGATCCCAGTTTAGGTATTGATCATTCACAAACACCTGACAATATAAATTTTAAAAAAGTCTTTAATATATAGTCTATAAAATTCCACTACAATCTCATTTTGAATATTGTCTATGTCAAGTTACCTTGTCCAAGGAGTTTAAGTAATCAACAGCTCTCTCTCGGTTCACCAAAAAAGTTTGCTCATCCATTTCAATGTTTGGTGATCCTCTGTAACAAAAATATATAAATTATTTTTAAGAATTTTAAAAATAGAAAAACAAATACTAAATGGATATCACATTTGATGAATGTGTTATTATATATAATTCGGTTATCTTCATTTGTTGACATGTCATATATATATATATATATATATATATATATATATATATATATATATATATGTATGTTGTAGATAGAAAGTGACTCACTTCCCCCACCAGAGTTCGGCCTCAGTGGTCTCATCCTTAACCACACGCTTGTCTTTAGGAGACCGACCGGTTTTGGCTCCGGACAATGTAGCCAACGCACCGGTCGATGTCACAAACGATCCTTTCTCATACTTAATCGCCTGCTCGTACAACTCTGCAATCATATAAAATTCGAAAGGTGATGACAAAACATGTACACAACATCAAATTGGGCCCTTAATTTTAAACGGTGACGTTTTAGGGGGTGTTACCGGCTGGAGAGAGGTTGTGAAGGATGTGAGTGAACTTCAAGCCACTGTCGCTGACGTCAGCAGTCGGAAGTGACCTAGGAGTCACTGGCACGTGTGCCACTTTCGCTGCCGACGTTGGATCTCCTCTTATTAACTTCGGTCCCGTCTCTCTCGTCAACGAAGCCAACGATGCACTATCCAATATTTCACCAAATTATATAGCATTCGTAACATTTTTTTTTTTTGTATGATTGGTAACATGCAAAACTAAACAAAATTCAATCATACATTATGAGAAACCACTATATATGTCATACGCGATTTCACATGTTTAATCACCAAAATCAATTGCTTAAATCAAGATTTTGAGTAGTAACAATACATAATGGAAATTGGCCAAAAAAAAAAAAAAAAAATGTGACACTTTTTGTCATCAAAATTACGGAATTATGCAAATGCTAATCACATAAATCACGATTCCTTATAAGATTGTGATTTGTAAAAAAAAAAAGAAATCCAAAATTAGTAAACATAGATTGGCCTAATAACTTTTCTACATTCCCCATATATTAAAAAAAAAAAATGTATATATACCTGACGGATTGAAGCATGGTCTCGCTGGAGACCGGAGTGGTCGGACCACTAGTTCCGCTGACTCCGCTGGCGCTGCCATCTCTAAGAGGAGTGGTCGGGGCAGATCGTTTCCTCTGGAGACTGTGAAGCTCGTCGATGGTCTGAAAGTTGACCCGCGGTGCGGTGTCGTCGTGGCACACGTCTGTAGATTTGCCGCCCTTCTCTGTCGTGATCCTCGGAAGCGCATCACGCGCAGCAGCAGCCGAGAAACTGAAGTCTCCACCGGTATTTTCGTTTCCCTTTCCCGCCATTTCCACTAACTTGGGATTAAGATGAAACTACACAACTAACCCAAACACACGTATAAATAAATACACACTTAAATTTAAAGAGACGTATGAAGAACAATGTTAGTACCGAAATGTCGTCTTTCTTCTTTTGTTTTTGTGGAAGATAAAGAATATATAAATAGAAAAAACAAAAACCAAAATTGTCTGAAGGAGAGACTAATGGTTGTGATGAGAAGAAGATGGAGAATAAGCCGATTATATAGGCTTCCTTTTGACTCAGTAAATTACTCGTTTTAATTAGCCTGCCTAATCGTGTGTTTCCCTGTAATTAATTAGTGACTACCACGTAGAGTAACTCATATAGCAATGTAGGTAATAGTTTTTAGATAAAATATTAAATCCACTATGGTAATTAGATGACTAGACATTACGTTGATTTAGATACATTTGCAAATCTTATTAAGCATACTAATTAGGAAATTGCACATGGGTGTGGATCACTTATTCACTTTGTATAATACATGTTGTTATCCGATCACCGATGGATGAGATAATATGTGTATTCATGTCTTCACGTTTGCAATTAAGAAACAATTCCAATAACATTCAACTAATTATACAATCCGGTAATAGTTTTAAAATATGGTTGGATTTCAAGTGTATAATAAGAAACCATGTGTCATTTTCCAAAATCTTATCCGTTCAGCGTAGAACATACTTTTGAAAGCACGTTTTTTTTCCTAATCAAATTTGCGAACAGTTGTTTGACTTAAGTTGTATATTGTTCTTGTCATACAAACAAATTTTTTATTTATTGAACGGGTTAGTTAAAGAGAAACTAGATTAAAGACTATCAAATCATATTTCAATATAATTATATACTTCCTCTGTAAGGGCATCATCAATGGGGGATCATGTGAGGGTGTTCTTATAGAGAATATAATGTTAAAATAATGTAAGATCATGTGTTTAGATCTTTTGTTTAGAAGTTGATTAGTGGGAGAACATGTGTAAGATCTTAAGACTTAATAATATAATAATCTAAATTAAATTAAGATTTTACAATTATTAAAACATTTAAAAATAACATATAAATTGCAAATGCCAAATTTATGAAAAACTGAAAATAAAAGTGAAAATACAATACTAAATATTTATGAAAAAAACATTAAAAATATAAATAACAATAAACAAACAAACATATTACTTAATAAAAGCACAAAAACATTTTATCTAATTAATACATAGTTTATTATCCAAATTTATTCCAAATATGTTGAATATTCCAACCAATGCCCAAATGCCACGTCACCCCGCAACACCCACAAAAACAGATCCAGGTCAAGAGCCCAGTTCCTGATCTTAAGCCCATTGACCCATTTTTTTGGATTTAAATAATGCTTAGATCAGGGGGGTGATCCTCTAATGCAGATGGTCTAAGGAAATTGAAATTTTAAATAGATACTCCCTCCGTTTCATAATATAAGGCGTTTTGGGTAAAGTATTTTGTTTCACAATATAAGTCGTTTTCGAGTTTTAATGCAAATTATATATTATTTTAATATTTTATGATTATTTATATTATGCAGTCTCTTTTATGATTGGCTGAATTTTTAAAAAGTAGATCTTCTTAATCTGCGTGCTTTTACCTAAAACGCCTTATATTTTGAAACGGAGGAAGTATTTTCTTAAAAATAGTCCACCGCTGAAGAAGAACAAATGGATTAACGGAGTTTGATTGGTTATTATGATAATGTATTATTTTGTATGGATGACATATACTTTGTATTTGATGTGTTGATGTATTGCAAAGCACAAAGTCATCAATAAAACAATGTTAGAAACTTGAAAGATAATCCAACGTGGGCTGTATTAAATGGAAAATCAATTAGTATAATAAACACTTTTACTTTTGACCAGAAAGAAAATTAACAGATTTACAAAGCCAAGTGTCAGTATACAGATCTGGACCGTTGATTTTCAATGTTGACAGCTGTTAGCACATCACAACCACGTCAGATGGGCTTATCTCTCTATGCCCCGCAATACCTGGAGTCCTGGACTTTTAAATTAACACGTCCACCTTTTCGGAGTTGACGAAACTTTTTCAAAATTATTAAATAACCCTTAAATAACCCATTACATTATGTAAGATAAATTCGGTGATTAATAAATCATATTTTTATTTTAGAACATAGTACAGTATAACGTTTTAGAATGCGTGGCCATATATATTGACCAATTTGGGCCTAAGACCATTTTATATGGACCTTTGTCTGTAGAGTTAGGTAGTTTTTGTATCTTATTTATGGCCCAGGCGGGAAAGGTAAAATGCTTTATTTTGCGAATTAATTGGCTTACATTATCTTTGTAATCTCAATGGGCTTATGGTAAGAAAAATTTCAGCTGAAAGGTTTACACAACAAAAGGCTTCTTCTCGTGTTGGCCCATCTTCTCTTTTAACTCAATAGCTAAACCGGCATCGTTTTGGTTAGACACCAAAATCTCCTTTTGTCCAGAAAACAGATTATCTGCTCTGTTCCCTTTGATAAGTTGGTTATCAAAACATAAAGAATCTATACATCTATATATTAAGATATTAGATAAATTGAATTTTCAAAATACAGCAGAAATTCCCTCAAATTTTATCTCAAATACTCGAAAACATCAATGTTTCTCCCTTTCATTTTAGTTGAAATCAACATTGTCATGTTGCAATATGTAGTTGTATGATGAATGATAGATTAGTATTTAATTATGATTTGACCATATATAGTTCGAGATTCTTCTGCCACTGACCATTTTAGAATCACATCGAGAAGTGGACCTTTGACAATAGTTGATCAAAAAGCACACAAATCATTGCATTCAAAAAAAAATTGCAACTTGGCGCTAGCTACATATAAGACTTTTAAGTGAGAAGAGGCTTTGAAACGGCGCATGACCTGGTTTCAAGTATATATATTTTAGATTTTATTAATTATTTTCGTTTTTTAATTTTGCCAAAATTTAAGGAAAGATCCGATTGAAGATTTCCGGATCAAAATTAAACAAATTTGACCCGATTTGGGTACCCCAAAAACTGCTGCAAAAATGTATAGTAGATTGATCCTCTTAACTTAAACGGCATGATAATATAAATTAACTTTTGATCTTGAACTCCAGCATTACAAGCACACTCTCTAATCCATTATACCTCAACTTTTAATTTTATATAGTACAACAAAAAGCAGACTTCATTTATTTTATCTACAATCTTTTTTAACTTTTCAGTCATTAGTTTGGATTTTTTGAAGATTACAAAAAGGAAGAAGAAGATAAAAGCCAAAAGACCAATTAATTCCCTCAAGTAGGGTCACAATCTCTCTGCAATACAAAAGGCCACACCCGTCGGCTACTGCTTGTCGCTATCATGCACCTATGTGGGTCTTTTTCTAAATAATCATACTTCTATTATTTATTTATACCTTATTGGCATCTGTAAACTCTTATGGGGCTATACGTTGTCTTTGTAATATGTGGAATGATAAATCAATACTCTTGAGACAAAAAAAAAAAGACTTAAAATCTGGCGTTTTCCAAGCCGTGCATATCGCTGACCCGGTTTAAATGCTTTCTCATAATAGCCACTTTAGCTAATTTCTCAGCGGCTCTCCAAGCCGAAGTCGGTGTAAGCTGCTCCGGTTTCTCATCAGCTCGGTTTACTAAACCATTTCTCGGTTTAATCCGACTAAGCTCGGTTAACTCAACCTCTAAACTCCTTAAACTATCATCCGAATGAGACGCATTGGACCGAGCCGTCGTTAGAACCTGATAAGCTCCAGATAAATCTTCACGCTCAATAAGCCGGCGTGAATCCGCTACAGCGCGGCACATGGAGTGTAAATTTCTCAGCCGTTCGATGCTTGAAGATACATATCTGACGGATTGTGGCCGTGGGATCAAAAATTGTTTTTCTTTAGGACACGTCATTGGCTGATGTGTCATTGGGTCAACGATGGAAGACTGTACGGACATGACTTGGTGTGACCCGCTCGACGAAGTCGGCACTTTGAGCTCAACGAGAAACTCTCTCTCCTCCTCTGCAAACAAATCTCCGACCACAACAACAGAACCGGAGCCGAAATTCTCGGGTCGACCGGTTAAAGAGTAAACCGAAGAAATCTCAGTCAAAGAAGAACCGTTGACCAAACTGAGATTTAGCTTCACGTCATGGAGCGTCACGTTAAGCAACGAGGCGATTCTTTCGGTGAACGCGTCTCGTAGCGGCGCGTGAAGCAACGCTCCAGGAGAAGCGATGTAAACAGAATGAACCGGGATCTCCGGACGAGAGAATCGCGTGGTGGACACGACGAAAGGAACGCGCGTGGAGTTTAGTTTAGCTTTCAAAACCGCCTCCGGTTGATCCTGACCGTCCGATAAAACAAAGATGCTCGTAGACGGATTCTTCTCCCGCCGATCTTCAACGACTTTAACCGCTTTCTTCAACGCGTCGTTAACGCTCATTCCAACTCCTCCGGTGGTTTCCATTCCGACGAGCGCGTCGACCATCCGCCTCGCCGTTCGTCTTCCTTTCGCCGTCATCCGTCGTAACGGCATTAACCGTTTGGATCCCGTCGAGAAAACGACGATTGATAACCGATCCATCTCTCGGAGAAGAGAGATCACCGATCTCATCGCGTGCTTAACCGTTTGCAAATTAGCTCCGCCGTTGCTTAAATCGAGAACCGTTACCAGATCTATCGATGGTCGTCGCGCCTTAATCGCATCTGTGATCGACGACGGCGACGGAGACGCTTTCAATTTCATGATGGCGACGTGTGTCTCTTTCCTTTTCCCGGTTTCCACTACGGCAGATTCCGGCATCAACTTAACCTCCAGATTCCCGGAGATTGAAGGAACCATATCAGCCGTATCCGTGAAGAATCCGGGGAAGTCATCGTCATCTTCAACGTCGTCGTATTCGTCGGATTCATGTATAGTGTTGATCTGAGCAAGAGAAACCGGCGAATAAGCTAACGGCTCATCATCGTTGTACACTCTCAGTGACTTCCCCGTTTTGATCTCTCGGATCTCGGGTCGTCTATTCGGGTCGGAACTGAAAGTTACAGCCGGAGAATTCAACTTCGGCCACGCGGCGGAGCACAACGGACAACGCTTGTCTTCTAATCCATTGACGCAAGAGAGGTGAAACGAATGTGAACACTCCGCCGTGAAAATCGCCGTCGTCGAATTACATTGATTTGAATTCACTCTCTGCAAACAAATCCCACATCTGCTACTATTACTCTGCATCCACACACAGAAAAAACAGAGCTTTAGATTAATTAACCGTTTATAAGCACAAATTAAGAACCTTTAAAAATCAAAAGTAACTACCTTGTTGAGAAGAAGCGTGGCACGGAGGAGAGAGACGCCGCCGCCGCCTTGAGAGGAAGAAGAAGATGATTTCGGAGAAGAAGGGTTAGAGAAAAACTTAGGACTTGAGCTGTTACTAGTCCTTGGAGTAGCATTGCTCGTAGTCCTGCAATGGAGTTTGGGACTAGTTGGAAGAGATGGGATAGTGACTGATGTGGAAGCGGAGGAGCGGCATCCAGTGCCACCACCACCGCGAGATCGGAGACGAGGAGTAGAAGGGTTGGATAAAAAACCAAACTTTGATCGGAATCTTGGGGTGGGAATTGGAGGATCAGAGTGTAATGATGATTGTTGTTGAGGTTTATCTTGATTACTTGAAACGGAAGTGCAAAACGCTTTTCTCCAACCAAACACCATTTTCTATATTCTTCTTCTTTTTCTTCTATTTGTCCAAGTAATTATAGAGAAGAAGAAGAAGAAGGACTTTGGGGCATAATGGATCATAAGGAAGATGGAGAAATTAAATACTCAGATAAAGACTAGAGAGAGATTTCTTCTCTAGTGATGTTTCGATAAAGACTTTTTTATGTTATTTTAATTTTAGCAAATATTATAAGGTAAAAATTGTGACTTTATGCGTCTGAAATGGCTTTTATTTCCATTTGCATGTAATTTGCCTCGAGGAAAATCATCACTGAATCACTGATCCGTTTTAAGTCCTTTTTTTTTTGTATGTATTTTGAAGTGATTCATTGGGTGGATGAATCATAAAGTTAAAAAGTCAACGGTAATAACCGACCAAATGCAAAAATGAGATTTCAAATAACTTGAGACGCGGAATCTTTGTTTCCATTTGTATGTAAATCTTTCTTTTCAAATTATTTAACTATTTAGATTGTCTAATGTGGATTCCTCTTGAATGTTCCACAATGTGGATTATATAAATCATATCAAATTTATCGGATTCTTCGAAATACAAATTGTGATAGAGTGTAGGTCAAACATGTGGGCACGTGACGTTACAGGTTGAGTAATAAACGTTAAGCTAATTTCTATATAGAATCCAAATCAAATTTACATATGGAATTATACAAATTAAAACACGTCGTATTAGCTAATTTGATAGTTACGTTATGATCTGGCTGGATGAATTTTAACCTAAATTTTTGGGTTTGGAATTATGTAAGGAAAGTTATATATATGGTCTTTGATGGAGAAATGTCGAAGTGCATTTTTTTATTTCTTTTATTTACCAACAAAATAATTTAAATTTTCCAACATTTCGAAAGATCCAATTATATGATTATACGGTGACGACAAGAGCTAATGATATGACATAAAGATTAGACTGGTCCAGGTCCAGCAAATTTTGAATTCTTCTTGCTATTGCAAAAAATGATGGTTTTTGTCTGATTTTGATTTCGACATTCCTATTATTTTTCTTTGACAACCTCTTAGATTGGCTGATCAAAGGTATAGACTCCAGAATATAGATTACTGCAATTTGTGGCCTTAACTACTTTGGAATTATATACAGTATGCTGAGGAGCCACATGAAAGAATGAAACAACAAGGGTTAAGACTAGTACGAGTAATAATTTCGTAACACTACTATAACTAATAATCTTCCTATTTCGTAAACATAAAATGATTTTCAATGTCGTCAGAAAAGAAAATGACTTCGAATCTGGCTTTTGTTATTTTATGTGCGGATTTACATGAAGATCTCGTATCGAAACATAAATTTATCATGTGATCTATGTAAAGATAAGATGGGTATTCATGTTATTAAAAAGGTCCAAGTGGCCAAAATAATTGATACTTGTGTAAGAAAGTGTTTTGTTAATATGCGCAAAACCTCCCTGTATATCCTATGACAAAAAAATATGCTTATCAATACATTTTTCCCAAAATAAATGGGTACATGTGATAATGGGAGCTGCTAAACAAAATTGTAATTAAGCATTTGCAAATTGTTTGGTAGGTTTTAAGTGGCTGCCATTGTAGAGACAACATGACTTCGTGCATACATGCCATGGAATCATTGATTATCCACCAAAAATGAAAATATTTGTTAATCTAATTTAGCTGGTTTTGATTTAATTTAACATAGAAAAACTCTTATACCAATTAATTCGAAAACTGTATGGAAGATCTTTGAATGTCCTACACAATCATAAATATTGTACATATACTTGGTCTGTCCGGACAAAATTGCTAATCAAACCTTTCAAAGTAAAAAAGGAAAAAAGAAAAAACTTAACTAGCTAGGCAATAATAATGCCGATACGATATATTTTGTCCATACATAAATAGATCATAAACCTCCTATGATTGATAACTGATAAGAAATTTATGGATACCATCAATTCGGTGCGTTGTTGAAGGTCTACCAAATCGAAACACAAATTCATTCTCATAATCGACCGTATAAACATCTATCAAGCTTCTTTTCTTTTATTTTTTTCGCCATATGCAATTTTTTTTTTTGGAGTAACACCTTAACTTTTGATATATTTTCCTAGAATTCGAATCCAACTGCATGCAAACAGTTCACTCGGACAATTCGACTCGTAGACTCAGTTGAATAATTGACCTAAATACGTAATGCTAACTAAAGATTATAGATACTATTCTTGAATATAACATTTGAGATAATCAAATCATTCACATTTACGATCTTATAAATAATTTTGGATTTTTTTCGTTTGATGAAGAAATAATTTTGGGAACCAACCATATATATAGAATTATAGATGAGTGTTAAAGGTATTGCCACGTTCCGTTATTGAGAAGCATAATTCAATTCCTATCTTTTGGAGACAAATTCGACATGTCATTCCCTAAGTCTATTTCATATTTAATTTTAAAAACATTGAATATTACTATATAGTTTATCAACTTATATGAATATATAGTATGTCCCATTCAAAATAAGTGCATCAAGGCGAAACGAATTAAATGAGATTCACGAACCAATGATTGTTGTGTATACTATTAAGTTCACGTGAAGCTACTAGAATCACACATATATACTACATTATTTGGATTCAAGTTTAAAGTAACAAGAGTGATTTAAATTCGACCCGTAGGTTCTCTTAAATTATGAGAGTACTATAGGAGTATTTAATTATCTTGATCGAATATATGCCTTGGAATTGATTAATTAATGCCTCTTTGAAAAATTGGATAAGTTGAATATAACATTTCATTTAGGTGGGGTTTAATCATATTGTTTTGTCAACGCTAACATGAATTATTAAAAATGAGCAATAAATGATATCACAAAAATAATTTTCATAAAACAATAAGCAAACCACCATTGCCAAAGCCAAAGAGGCGCACTATGCTTGCACCTTCAGGAACAGAAAATAATAAACGTTCCTTGAGTGAGCGATTATACTATATAGCAATTTGTGTTTATGTATCTTTGACTATCTTTTTCTGAGACAATATTATTCGATACTATTAAACTATAGTTATTGACTAAATCTAAAACTGATTGGTTGAAATTTATGATATCTTCATTTGGAGATTGTACATAGTTATGATGAGTTTATACGCACCCATGCTTGCTAGGGCAAAGAAAGTTTCATGGAAGGTTAAAAACTGAAATAATGATTGATATCAAAACCTTTTCCCGGCGAAATCACCTTTATTCATCTTTCGTTTGTCTTGTAGCTTTTGGTTCTTCAGGTGAATTATTCAAGTTGGTTTAAAGATTGGTTTGTGCCTATGTGTCTGTTTCCTTAAACATTATGGAGAAGTTCTATCGTTAAATCGGATTAAGATATGTATATGTTTTACCTCTTCCGCATTCAAATGTGTTAGAATTTAACAATCCACCTCAAAGATCTAAGTACTGATTTATATTTAAGATTGTTTTGCAAATGCATGTGCAGAAGAGAGCCTCCATGTTTAATTTGCAGTTTAAACAAACTCAAAAAACTGATGAAACAAACAAAATATGCAGGTTTAATTTACATTATCCCTTACTTCACAACTCACCTGTTAATAAAATAAACAAATGGTGTCGTAACGATGCATATGCAAGAAAAACAGAAGATGAGAAATAAAGTAGAAAAAGAATCTGTTACAGAAGAAACAAAAACAAACAAACTAAACTGAACCAAACCGAAAAGCTTAGACGAAATGAAACCGAAATTTGTTTATAAACCGACGGGTCTCATTACTTAGGATATGGACTAAAACCGAATTTGGTGTACCCGATATATATCCTTTAATTAATTTAATTTTTTTACCACTAATTCGTTTTGGAAGTGTATTTTGTGTAATGATTTTGCTCCCTTTGTGACTCTGCAGGGATTACTCTGAATAATGTGGATCGATATAACGAAGATTCCGAGCCTGATGTAGTGACCATGGATTCAGCCATTGCGCTTCTTCTCGAGGAAGCATGAGACCAGAAAGCTCAAATGTGACTGTCAAAATTTTACGATTAATTCACATCTACTTTCTTGTACAAAAGTAATGTGCCTTGGAACATAAAACAAATATTACCTTCATTTGTTGTACACTACGTTGCAAAATTGTAAAAGATCATCAAGATTTCTCTAAAGAAACTTAATTGTTTAGTTAAGTTTCCAGATTCAGATTGAGGCGTCTCTATCACAGCTTAGTTCAAGAACATAAATATGGAATATTGATTGTTATTTATCATTCTTTCCATTGGCGGAAAAGAATCTCATTTGTTCAAATTGCATTAAAAACAAGAAGAGCAAATTGTCACACAATGATTAGCATATTGCGAGATTAAGTGTTTCAGAAAACGAAATCACTACAAAAAAGATTTGGAGGGGGGAAGCTCAGTTAATCTATGACCATTAAAACTTCCAAGTTTTTGATAGAATCTAAGACTCTTAAATAAAACCAAACATTAAAACTGTGTTTGTAAAAACCAACCAACGTAATCAACATCAATAAAGATGAACATAAGAATAATCATGCAACATCGATAAAGATGAACATAAGAATAATCATGCGATCAATTGAGGCTCATATGTTCCTGTTTTTATCAATCACATGCGCCATATGTACTCCACCACACTGCAACATTCTATCCCATTCCCAAGTAGCTAAAGCAAATGGAGGAGGCAAATCGCCATTGGTTTGAAATAAATGGAGCAGGAGGCAATTTGCATATGGAGCAGCATTCTATCCCATTCTTGTAGCATGTAGAGCTCTTGTAGCTAAGCTGAAATCTCGTTTGTTTGAAATAACAAATATGTTTGGTGATAGTCTGCCTAGAAAAGCCTAACCCAACATTTCTCACATAAGAAGCGAATCTGCATTATTGAACGATCTCTCAAGTTCATCAGGTATACCCTCTCGTAGATGTGCTACATTACAGTATCCATCGGCCGCACATAGACGTCTACTTACAGATATTTCAAGGAATCTGAATCTCAACGTTTGAATACCGACATGCTCGGTACGGTAAAAAAACACGTTTGTGACCACTGTAAACCATCACCGACACGCAAACTATATAATTGTATCAACCAGCCAAAGACTACTCTGAATATTATCTAGAATGCAAGCCACGAGATTCTTCTTAGAGAAGCTGCAGTTTTCACTATCCTAAAATACACCAACATCATGATCCTGACTCAATTTGAAGATCATGTTGTTGCTGTATTTCATGATAGTGAAAACTGCAGTTACTCTAGGAACATTCTCGTGGCTCACATTCTAGATAATATTCAAAGTTGTCTTCAGCTAGTTGATAGGGATTATACAGTTTGCGAGCCGGTGATGGTTTATAGTAGACACAAACATGTTTAATACCGAACCGAGCATGCCATTATTTAAGCGTTGGGATTCAGATTCCTTGAAGCTCCCGTAAGAAAATGTCTATGCGCGGATGATGGATGTCGTAATGTAGCACATCTAGGAGAGGATATACCGAATGAATTTGAGAGATCGTTCAATGTTGTAGATTCGCTTTTTATGGAAGAAATGTTGGATGAGACTCTTCTAGGCAGACTACCACCAAACATACTTGTTATTTCAACTCAACAAGATTTCAACCTAGCTACAAGGCCTCTACATGCTAAGGAAAGTACGACGTCTTGTGGAGAGGAAGAGGAACACCAATGGTGATTTGCCTCCTGCTCCATTTGCTTTACCTAGAATGCAGCAGCGTGGTGGAGCACATCCGACGCATGTGATTGATGAAAACATGAACAAATGAGCCTCAATTGATCGCCATCTATCCTAAATCAGCCAAAACCCATCGATGGTTTAATAGTAGAAACACCTCAAAATCAAGGATACTAAACACTAACAACACAAAATCTGGAACAAAACGACCTAAGAAAATAGAACGCTAAAAAGAAAGTCAACATTCAAGGTCAAACGAAGAAGTCGAGATACGTTTATCCAAAAAAAAATTGGAGTAAAGTTTACCAAAATAAAACCCTAGATTACAAAAAAAAATCACGAAAACTTCAATTTCTACCAAAACAAAAGGGCCAACATAAATTCAATTAGGTCTCTAGAATATACTGCATCTAGGAAAGTTTCTTCTCCTAAATCAAGCAGTAGAATCAACGATACCAAACACTCACAGAGAGTGGAAAGCTTTCAAGATCAGTGGCAGAAGGGTTATATGTTGAGAGAAGAGGCAGATCAGATAATCAGTTCAACAGTGAGAACAACCAGGGGAGAGGAAGGTCTAAAAGCAGAGGCAGGTCTAGGCCTAGGTACAAGAAAACTGACAAAGGTTGTTTCATTTGTGGTAAAGAAGGGCACTGGAAAAGAGAATGTCCCAAGAAGAACACAAACAAACCTTCAAGCTCAGCAAACGTTGCAACAGAACCACATCAACCGTTGGTGTTAACTGCGAGCACTCAAGACCAAGGAAAAGAATGGAATATGGACTCGGGTTGTTCATTCCACCTCACACCAAACAAGGAAATCTTGAGTGATCTTAAGGAATTCAATGGAGGAAAGGTTATAATGGCTAATAACAGTCATAGTGAGGTCAAAGGAATAGGAAAAATTCAGATACAGAAACCAGACGGTTTTGTGGTAATACTCAAAGATGTGAGGTACATGCCACATATGAGTAGGAATCTGATCTCCTATGGAATGTTAGAGAAGTCGGGTTGTACGTATGAGGGCAGCGAGTTCATGGTGAATATCTACAAAGATGGTAAGAAAGTGACAAGTGGAAAATATCACGAAGGGCTTTACTATCTTCAAGGCACAGTTGTTAAGGCTGAAAAGAGTGTACCAGAGGCTGAAACTGATGAAAACAATATTGCTAAGGCTGAATATGGAGTGAGAATGAAGAAGTCAAAGAAAGTGACTTTCAGTGAGAAATTAATTCAAGGTCCTACAAGAGTACCACCAGTCCAAAGGTGGAGGAAGGCGAAATCTGGAAGAGTAAAAGAAATTCTGATTACAAGCCAAGAAGAAGTGGGTGAAGCGTGAAAATGAGATGAAGGAAGAAGGGATCTTGAAGGAAAAAGCAGAAAGTATCATAAAGAAAAGGGATTCTTCAGGAATCAGTTTGGTTAAAGAAAGCTCAAGCGATGAAGCTGAAATGGAAGATTTGGGAAAAACGTCTACTATTCACGGAGTGAACAGTGACGGAGATAGAGCTAAGGGAGTAGCTCTTTCAGAGGAAAGTCTGGAAAAAGGGAGTATCTGTTGAGAAGTGTTAAAGAAAATCACACGTGATGAGATTGGAGTAATCAGCCAGTCAGGAGAAAGTGAATCAAGGCAAGTAATTAATTACTTGTTTGAAAATTGCTGAAATTGTGTTGAGAGGGATACCAGTTTCAGGTGGAGTCACAGTTGAAAAGCAGAATGAGAAATCGATTATCTCATGGTCAATAATTGCTCCTAGGATTCCACAGAAAGAGCCCGACTTGTTACCGGAATTTTGTTTTCTTCTCGACTATTAACGCAGCAGATGGAGTTAGATATCGATTAAGGCAAGAGCAATTGAGCTGTGAATCTCGTCGGAGGAGAGATGAAGCTCGTTGGAGAAACGGAGCCGATCTCCTGGGCTTGATTCAAAAGGGGAAACTTTTAGGTTTCTCAGAATTCTGGAAATTTTTAGGGATCCTAGTCTCTAAGTGTCCCAAGAAGAGACAAGAGGGAGATTAGAGGATACCTTGGATGAACGGTGACGGCGGCGGTCCGATTCACCGGAGACCACCGAAGAGGACGGAAGTAGAACGCATGCAAAGATGGAGGTGATAAATGTCTCATATCGAGAGGCGAAGATGAGAGATGAAGGTGATTTCTTCGATTCACCAAAATTAATTGCTCTCGCCGGAGGTGGCCGTCGGACGGAGAACGTACGGCTGTGGTCGGAATCTAAAATTGATTTCGATTTTGACCATCTTCTCTCCATCACGGGAACAAGAGGAAGCTCGGAGGAGATTGGTGGTGATGATAATCGGAGATGGAGAAGGATCTCACCGGAGTAGAACGCCGGGAGAGATGGCGATCCGGTGGGTGTGTCGAGCTTCACGGAAAGGAGGTATTCAGTACCCTATCGCTTTGGGGTCTGTTGTCTACA